>NC_052053.1:1250766-1559266 GCF_903992535.2 Arvicola amphibius | reverse complement strand
GCCATCCTATGTCTTAGGCTTCTTGTAGCTTTGGCAGCTTCTCAGACTTTGTATTTGATGCCTTTGAGAAACACTGGTCAGGTATTTTGTTTCATATTTCAAAAACAAACATCCTTTTAAAATCTCCATTTGCTCAGCATATGCTAGATGATGAGAAAAAAAAAACCAGAAAATAACATTCAAGTCATGCATGTTCTTCTGTAGTTTAACAATAAACAATAAAGGGTAACCAATGCCACCACAGACACACAGGATGCTGTAGAGGCAAACATCTTCTGATTCTACCACGGAGGAGTCACAAATTAGAGCTTACATACCGGCTGAGTCATGGGTCCAGACTCAGTTTCTATGAGGTTTAAGCGTCTGGCATTCTTTCTCTTCCAAGTCACCTTAAGACCCATTTTCTTGCCTGTGTAAATGGAGCCTGGAGTGTATGAGACAAAAGAATGTTTGTGTTTGATGGGCACCTCATCCCATGTTGTCATATATGACGTCACTCAATCGTGTGTCCGCCCGAAGCTGCTTTTAGATGTGTTATGGACAGATTTCCTAAACCTGGTTGATATGCACCCCCAGCCAGCACCCTGTTATTCCTCAGCCCACATTCCCTGGTACTAGGAAGAAGTCTCCAGATAGCCCTGCTTTCATAAACGTTCTTCATTATTGCCTGTGCCATCTACCCCATGGGCAGTTGCTCTATAGCTGGGTTGTGGTGACAGATTTTTGTATTCCCAGTGTCCGGGATGCAGTAGGCACACACAGGCAATTTGCTTAAACAAGTGAATCACTGGATGATGAAAATTCAGGAGTGAGAGGTGAGAAAAATTGTTTTTTATTTACAGCAAACAAGTCAATTTCTTTTCAATGAAACAAGGGAAATGAGGTAAATCAGGAGCCAGGAGAGAAGCAGGGGAATTGGAAAGTACTGACCTAATTAAACCGAACGGCTCTTGTCTCTCACAGCTGTTCCCGTGGAACACGCAGTTGGAATAAAGAACAAGTTGGGTCATGGGGTGTGGGCACTTTTGATAATTTTCTCTTGATTATTTATGGATTTTACACATATAAGCATGCATACACACCTACACACACACACACACACACACACACACACATATGGCGTGTTGAGCAATTCCCCCTCGATCCTCCATCCTTTCATTCCTACCTTTATGCCCCCTCTGGTCTTCTTTGTTCCCCTAGACAGTTTTACTTTTGTGTCTTGTATACAAACATGATTTAATGTTTCTATATAAAATCTAGGATACATAGATGAGGGGAAATATGATCTTTTTTTTTTTTTTTTTTTGGTTTAATTCCCGGAGTATGATTATCCCAGTGACCATTTTCCAAACAACGCAACTTCCTCCTTTTGTGTATATACACCACACTTTCCTTATCCATTCCTCGGTTGCTGGTTCTGTAGTTTAGCTATTGTGTGTAGTGCTGCAACAACCTTGATGTTGGAGTGTCTCTGTTACATACAAGACAAGTAGTTTTTAGAGAAACCTCCATTCTGTACTTCAATAGTGGCTTAACTAGTTTACATTCTCAGTATATAAGGGCTCATATTTGTCTATGTTCTCGATGACATTTGTTATTACATCTCTTAATGACTGCCATTCTAAGTGGGTGAGATGGAATTCTAATATAGCTTTGACTTGCATTTCTTAAGATGGCTAGTGAAGCTGAACATCTTTGCATATCTTTTCTGAACTCTACACATCACGGCTTCACAGTGACCAGTTCACTATTAATGCTGGAGATTAATTTTCAAGCCTATTTTGTTGGATGAGTGAGTGCAAGGCTGGTTGGTTTCCTGGGAAAGGTATCAGTGCCAGCTGGAGCCGGTTCTGAGTCATTCAGCTGCTGGGAATCCATGTCTAACCATCTACTGTTCTTGGAGGAAGAATGGCTCCTATGGAGGGGATATACTGATTGAATGGAAAACAAAATCCTGAACTTCCTCCTCTACAAAAACACTCAAGGAAAACCTTCCCTTCCTGTCTCTGAAAAATCTGCATCAGGGTTAAGGTCATGCAGGAAGATTTGGCAATCTTTCTTCTTACTCTGAAATATATCTATAAGTTTACAAGGTCTTCCTGTATGATGGGATAGACAACGCCTGATGATGGCAGGGATCGAGGATTTGCCCTAGTTGGCGTCAATATGGTCTCTGGTGGACTAAGGACTTTAGTAGCAGGACTCAGCAAACTAGAGTCTGGAGATTGACATCCCAAGGTCCTAGGATTGAATAACACGGATGTAACCTTCGTTCTTTGGAAGACGGACACACCAATATGGTGGCTATTTGGTTTCTGGCTGGAGACCTGGAAGCCCTCAAGCAGTGCTGGGATCCAGCTGGCAGTGAGTTCTGTACTGGGGGTGCTGTCTGTCAGGCGTTCAGAGCCCCTGGAAGATGGTGATTGTTTGCTGTGATAACAACAAGCTATTTCTATGCTTGAGGGAAGCCACATAGCAATTACCAAAGGGACAGTCCAGTCCAGGGAGGAGGTTATTTCAGTTGCAACTGTTTTAGCAGTGTTGGCAGAACAATGACTGACTGGCCTGAGACTACAGCATCATGGGGCTGGAAGGGATTGCTCCAAGCCTCCCCTCTCACTGGAGGAAACAGAGAGTCTCTGGCATAATGAACAACTTTTTGAACGACATTGCTAATTACGGACTGGCTGGTTGATTAGCGTCTCTTGATTCCGAAATTTACCCAAATGCTTTTCATAACATCAAGACGCCTCTTTTCTGTGTAATAGACTGCTTTGGAGGAAAGACTCCAAGATAGGCTGTCGCCATGGTTTTGGTACTTACAGATTATGTTGGGACAAGTTAAGTTGTCTTCTTAAAAAAAAACAGGAAGTTTGTGTGTCTCTTGTTTATTATATTAAGAGAGATTTAATTTGAATCTCAGCTTAGCTCTTACTGGGTGTGCCATCTAAGTCATTGATCGCCAAAGTTTTGTATATGTAAAAGAATTAATAGAGGGCAATATTAAAATACAGAACATGACTCAATAGGTGTAGAGAGTAACCAGAACATCCCCCCTTTCATTTTCTATTGGTATGATGTATAGATCTGCATTTAAGTAGATACTCATATATTTGGAGGTCAGACATTGATGCCAAGAATCATTCTGGATCACTTTTCAACCATATTTATTGAGGCTGGATCTCTTATTCAAACCCAGAGCTTGATCGACAATATGACGAGTCTTGCTAGCCAGCTTACTCTGGGGACCCCTTGTTTCACCTTCCAAGACTGGAATTGCCGGTGAGTTTCCACACTCAGCCTGCATTAATTGTGTCTCTGGAGATCCAGAGCTCTGGTCTCATGCTTACATGACAAACTCTTAAACCACAGATCCATCTCCTTAGCCTTTGGACATCTCGTTTCTAAAAGAGTTTTATCCATGGTAGAAGCTATAGTCCTTGGACCGTGCTCAAGAGATCAGCGAATTAGAGCACAACACTCATTATCATCTGTCAAACAGAGTAGTAAAAGTCGTTCCCTCCCAGGACTGTTATGCAGGTTACATAAGGTAACGTTTGCACCGGCAAGTAGTCTCCGTCACATTAGAGGCAACCGATAGGTTTTAATTTTCTTCCATTGTCCCCGCCCCCCTTTGCCTTTCCTGTTACAAGGAAAGGGACTTGATGACCTCCTTTGCCCTGCACAGGTCTTGGAGCACCTCTGCCTCTGAATGAAGGGCTTGCGGAAGAAAGGAGTGCTCAACTTGGGGAATGTGGCACTGGCTTTTATTACTTCTTGCATTAATTTTTTTTTTTTTACTGCTATGGTGGTAACAACAATATAAAGCTAGGAACATTTGACAGAAGTTTGCATATAAATTAATCTGGTCAGAAGTTTGTTGGGAAAGAAAGATCCAAAACAGTACACTACATAAATAGTTTTAGATTTTAAAAATTCACAGTGTTCGTAGCCTTTCAGATTTGTGTGGGTCTCAGTCTCACTGATTCAGGGAGGAAGGGTAGAGAAAAATGCTTGAAATATTTCCCAGCTGAAGGACTGGAGTGACACACTCTGTTCTCAGCCTTGTCTCACTGTCCCCCAGAAAGCCATGGCATCTGCCTCAGCTCCCCAGGTATAACCTGAGGACAAACAAGAATGGAGTGCTACCCTGGTCTCCTTAGCTGGAGTTTTGGAGGTTCCGGTCTATGACTGATTGGCCTAACTTTTCTGTGTTTCTGGAGAGTTAGGGCATGGAAGGGAGAACATATGACAGAAAAAAAAGGCACCCGAATCATGGCCAGGAATTAAGGACCCCTGGTCCCCTTCAAGGACATCCCTCCAGTGGTTTAAATCCTCCCTTCCTAAGTGTTACACTTCCCCCAGCTGGGCCACCTTGGTGATCAAGGTTTTAGCACATGGGAGCTATTCACATTTCAGCCCACGGTAGGTGGTTTGAAGATAGATAGCTCTAGACATGAGCATCCTCCGCGTAGCAGCACTTCAGGCAACTGAAATCGGCAAATGTAATTCTGATGTTCTATGGCATACATATCATTAATGGTGGATTCTCAGGCATCAGAGTTGATGATGTCTCTTGAATGATGACTAGGTTTTTGGTAAGCTGAATGTAGACTTGGGTGGTTTGAGGCATCCAGATGGAGGAGATATTGCAAAGGAAGGCAAGAGAGTAGGAAAGGACTCAGGGAGTGTAAGAAATAGAATAGCTTATGCTTAAGGTACACACGTAAGAACATTAGGTTGTAGACAGTCACGACGGTTCGTTCGTTAGTCTACAAATTTATACTGAGAAATCACTTTATGCCATTCAACTAGTTATTGAGACCATAACAGAGAATAACATACACCTCCCTTTGTATGAGATCTAGCATTTTCATAGAAATAGATAATAAACATATTCATAAATGAAGCTACTAGACATCCTGTTTTGAAAATGCTACGAGAGAAATGATATCCAAGGTGAAAAATGACATTAAGGTGGTCTAGAAATGCATCTTGAAATGCGACCTCTCAGTAGACCCTTAAAGATCAGAGCAGGCCTGCTGTTTGACATGCTGTCTAAGAGAGTTCTAGGCCCAGGGATCAGCAATGCAGACATTGAAGAGGAAAAGATACTAGTAGGTTCTAAGGTTAGGGCAACTGCAAAATTAATGGACAGGAAGCCAGGGGGAGGTGTCATGAAACAAATTTAGAGGGACAGGGAAGGGCAGGACCCCATGGGGCTTTGAAGGCCAGGACAAGAGGATAAGTTTATGTTAAGGGCAACGAGAAGCAATCTTTGTAAAGAGACCAAATAGGACAGAAGCAGGAGGAACTCACAAGCTCCACATGGATGCTACTTTAGAGGCCAGGAGGAGCTTGAAGACGGGTCATGGAATGGGGTATCCATAGAGACTGAGAAGAGAGGCAGATCTGAGTCACAGTTTTTGATGCAGAGCACGTAGTACTTCTGATGGCTGGGATGCAGGCACATGCGAGACTTTTTCAAGGTTTCGGGCTTGAGTAGCTTGGGAGAGGAGGGTATCCGGTAGTGAGAGGCAGTACAGAGGAAGACTAGGAGAGGGAGGGTGAGAGGGAGGTGTGAGGGGCTAGGGAAAGAGAAGAGAAGGGAGGGCACAGAGAGAGAAAGAGAGAGAGAGAGAGAGAGAGAGAGAGAGAGAGAGAGAGAGAGAGAGAGAGAGAGAGAGAGGACATTCTAAAATTGTCTGACTAGTAATAAAAATCTGAGCATTGTGGAGATGGTGCAGTGAAAAGAGCTACTGATTCGTCATCCGAAAGGACGCTGGAAAGCTTTTCCGTGGACTGGGCCCACAGATGCCCTTGGAGATCTGAATCAGGGTTGTTACATGAGCTGTGTTGTTAGAAGCAAATCAAATGCCGCTGGAGCCTAGAGAGGAGCATGGGAAAATTCTTGCTTGCGGAAATTTCAATGACTGAGGGGTTGCGGGGGACGAACAAACAGAGAAATCAGCAGTAGCTAGAAAAGAAAGCATGCTGAAGGGAAAACATAAAAACTAGACATACCAGGGCAGACTCTGTGCTAGCAATGGCCTGGGAGAGCCCCCTACTACAAGGTAGGATGTGATGAATAGGAGATTATTGAGGGCGATACTTCCATGGAAAAGAGATGATTGGAGGAGAATGTAAGCCAAAGACATTCCTACCAATAACCACGGCTCATGGGGCCTCTGTGAGGATATAGATGCAGTTAACTGTTGTCAAAAGATAGGCAACGGTGGCAGTGGCAGGGGGCTTGCTGGGAAGAAGAGGTCATTAGGAGTTGGGGGAACCAAGAAAGGTTATGGGGTGAATGTGATAAAAATCTATTTCATACACATATGAAAGTGTTCTAATGAAACCCATTAGTAGATATAATTAATGTGTAATGAAAAGCTAGAAGAAGATCAACACAGGAAAAGGAGAAACAACACTGGTAAACTTCGGTGGTGGGACCGTGATGGGTTCTACCTTTGTGATTTTTAGTTCTTAAATGAGTTATATTATGAGCCCAGCGCTGAGCTGGGTGTAGCGAGAGGCTTATAGGAATCTTTGTGGGAACAATTCTTATTTCGGGCAACGACAAAACAAAATTCCCAAGTGCTGATTCTCCACATGAGATTTGTGTCCACGAACTGAAAACGAAATCACTTAGCCAGGCTGTGTGATTTTTCTCTGGCAGTCTTTCACTGCAGTGTGATAGGCCCAGAGACGGTGCTGAGCAAATGTTGGAGTTTTTCAAGGTGACGGCAGAGAGAGATTAGAGGGTGTTGAGGCAGCTTGCTGGAGTAATTAAAAGCAGAGGACAATTTGTGTCAGGAAGGAAGGGGAAGACAGAAGGTGAACACGTGATAGGATCAGTGGGTGGTCAAGATAAGAGAAAGAAATGTGGGAAGGGGAGGGACCCGAAGTGGAGGTCAAAGACAAGGACACAGAGGTAGAGATTTCCGGTCAGGAGGGTGACCACCCTGGTCTGAGGAGAGAGGTTGCTGGGTGGGAGACATCCAGGATTGAGACGGAAGGGCTGGATGACTTGCACACACAGATGACAATGTTTTGGTTTACTGTTGGAAGTGGGCAGTGAGGACAACTCTAACTAGGAGCTAAAGTCTTCTGAGCAGTAGGAGCGATGAGGTGGAGCAAACATCCCCAGCAAGGTGGGCAGATGACAGCTGTGACCAGGGATGTAACTGTTCTATTGTAAATCAAGATGCAACTGCCTTCTCCTTGGCAGAAACAGGTCCTCCTAGTCTGCCAGGTCATGGGCTAGGGTTGACTTACTCCATAGGTGTGTGTGATTTGCTGTGGCATAGGAGAAATATCATGAAAGAGGCCAAGAGGAATTTTAAAGAGGCAACTCTAGTTTCACAGACAGGGAAACTGAGGCCCAGAGAAGGGAAATAACTCAAAAGCGTAGGAGGCTGGTGGCAACATTGCGATTAACCCCCACTTTCCCGACTTAGGGCTTCCTGCTGCACCCTATAATGGAAGTGGCATTCTGGCAAAGTTTCCAAAATTACAAATTCAAAAATATGTTGTCCCTCAAAGTCACTTCTGTGGGAGGTGACAGACTTCTTTCTAGTGAGGCTGCCATTGTTCCAGCCATTTCTGGAAACTCCTTCAGAGAAATGATCTTTGGAGCCAGCTCCTGAGTCACAAAGACAGCCCACTGCACTGTCAAGACTTATCGAGTGCAGGGGTGGGAACCACTAGGTCACAGAGCACAGAATGCAACCAGGAGACAGGGACACCAGGTCTAGCTTCATGTTTTGCAGCACCCATTAGTCTCTGCTCAGTGTGTCCTAGACCCACGAAGACTTAGTCACTGGGAGTGTGTGTGGGTGTTGAGATCTTCCTGGGGGTTAATCTGATCAAGTTTGTTTTGCTAGGCTAGAAAGCAGGAGATTTACATCCTTCTGGCATTTTAAATGCAATCAACAGAACCTCACTGAGCTATTTGTGCAGAAAATGAATTTGATAAAGGATATTAGGTAGCTTACAGACTCTCTAGAGGACGGGCTTCAGGAAGAAGACATTTTTGGATGATCTTAGCTGCAATAGGGGTGTCTCCGCTTGTGTCCTGAAGTTCGGGTTAGAACGGGCTCCCCGTAACTTCCACCACTGCTCTCGCTGAGACCTTTCAGAGATTGGGTGTTCTTTCCTCTCTCCGCCAGAAAGCAGGTCCCATGGAGTTCCTCTGTCCTCCAGCTGTGGTTGTTCTCTTTCAAAGTGAATTCTCATGTGTGCATGAACGGCAGAGCTGCATCTCAAAATGGGAGGATGGGCAAGGGGATCCCAGCGTGAACTTGAGAGGTAGTGTGCTTAGATTGTGGGAAGTGGCCCAGGCCTTTAGTCCCAGGACTCCAGAGACAGAGGCAGGTGGATCTCTGTGAGTTCTAAGTCTCCTTAGCCTCCACAGCAAATTCCAGGTCAGTCAAGACCCTTTAAAAATTAAATATAATAATTCACAATTTATTTATTTATTGTGTGGCACTTGTGTGTGCAGGGCATCCTCTCTTCTTCTCTCGTGCTCTCTCTCTTACGCACACACACACACACCTCACTCACATTTACAACACACACACTCACACACATTCACTCATACAGTCACATTTATAACACACACTCACACACTCACATATACAACATATTCACACACACTCACACATTCACACTTACAACACACAAACACACACACTCACACACACACTCTCTCTTTCACAACTCACTCCCGTTTACAACACACTCACACACACTCACACTCACATTTACAACACACACACACTCACACACACTCACATTTATAACACACTCACACACTCACATTTACAACACACTTACACACACTCACATTTACAACACACTTACACACACTCACACACTCACATTTACAACACACACACACTCACACACCCTCTCTCTCACACACACTCACTCCCCTTTACATCACACAAGCACACAGCACAAACATGGAGGTCAGAGAACAAGTTGCAGGAGTCAGTTTGCTCCTCTCTCATGTGAGTCCTGGGGGTCAAACTCAGGTTCCAGGCTTCGCAGCAGCAGAGCCTTGACCCTCTAAACCATCTCTCTGACCTTTCCCCAGACTCTTCTGCTTACAGTTGGGAGGAAGCAGCTTCTTGATGTACAGTTGTGAATGGATCATGGTTCTTTCCAGTGCTGTGACATACTTTCTTAAAGCATCATCTCCAGCTCAAAGATCTCAGCACACGTAAGCTTTATGTATTAGACATTTAGACTTACACTTGAGACGGATGGGCTTAGAGGTGGAACAGGAAGTTGTTTCTGAGTACCTAGACGGGGGGGGGGGGGGGGGGGGATGGCTTTCAAGGTCAAAGCTCCTCCCAAAGCACGGGCGCACGTTATAAAAGTGAAGCCATTGTAATTGCGGGTCTTCTATCATCCAGAATCCTTTCTTCCTGGTCTATGCAATGCACAGAAAGATGCTCCAGTGGTCCTCTGTGTGTGAAGAGGAAGGTTTTGAGGGCTTGTCAGGTGGTGAGGACCAGATTTGGGCCTTGGCTTAGGGGGCAATGAGATTTAAGAGATAACTAAAATATAAACTCTGCCCACAAGAATCCCAGTCTAGTGTGAGAGATACAGGCTCAGGTTTGGCTCAGGTTTTGCCAGTAGAGGTCAGGGAGCAGGGGAGAAAGACCTTAGAATTTTAAGTCCCATGATGGTGTATTAGGTCTTGTGAACTGGATTCTCATGAGCAAAGCGGGGAGAATATGAAAGTTCACGCGATGGTTTGAAGAAGCTGGTATGAGCTGTGGTCCATCCAGCTGTGCCTAAAGCATTAGTGACATTACTGGCCCTCCATTCCTCAGGAGCTGTGCTCCCTGTACCACACACTTCTTGTTCTGCTCTCGGGGTACAGTGGGGGAGGTCAGTTCTGCTCAATGATGGACCCTTCAGCTGGAGATCAAGGACAGAAGGTCAAAGCTATGGAGTACGGCGCTTGCTGAGTCGGCTTCTGTGTCGTGATGGGAACGTGATGAGAGCAGGCTAGGAGGAGGCAATGTTGGAGAAGGACTGACGGACTTCATGAGCTACACCCCAAGCTCTGAACCTGACATCACTTGTACGTCCATCCCGGGTGACTAGTGAGGTGATTTAGAGTAGGGATTACTCTGGAAATGCTGGAGCAGTTGCCTTTCGACGGAAGGAAAGGATTTTGATCTAGAACTGCTGGACTTTGGAGTTCTTCACAAATAATGTACTTTGAGAGAAAGGATGGAAGGGTGGGTTGTTTCTTCTCCCACATTCAGCCTGGCTAGATATGAGGCGAACTTAACACCGTCACCATTTTAACTCAAACCGTAGTAATTCCATCTGTTGATCATTGGCTTTTCTTACGCACTGTCAGTCCCAAGTTTGAGTAATGTTAAAGACCATTTTGTATAAGGCAAAACAGGAGATCCCCAAATTTTGTTTGGAGTCATGCAGCCACTATCTGGCCTTGCCAGGATGTGAAGATATTTTGTCCTGATTTTAAAATCTATGCTGATTGCACCATGCCACATTACTGGGTGATTTCTAATTGACTCTGTCTATATATCTCTGTGTATCTTCCTCTGACTCTTGGTCTGCCTATGAATGTATAAATGTATGTATACAAGCATATAAGTATGTATGTATGTATATATGTATTATCTGTTTATATTTATCTCTCAATCTCTCTCTCTATCTCTCTCTCTTTCTCTATCTATCTGTCTATCTATCTATCTATCTATCTATCTATCTATCTATCTATCTATCTATCTATCATCTATCTATCTCTATCTATCTATCTATCTATCTATCTATCTATCTATCTATCTATTTATATCTATCTATCATCTATCTATCTATCATCTATCTATCTACTATCTATCATCTATCTATCTATCTATCTATCTATCTATCTATCTATCTATCTATCATCTATCTATCTATCTATCTATCTATCTATCTATCTATCTATCTATCATCTATCATCTTCTGTATCAATGCATTACTGCATAGATCCTTTAGCAACTTTCCTTGTTGTGATAAAATTCCTAATAAAAAACCTCGAAGGTTGAAGGGTTTATTTTGGCTCAGGGTCTGAAGGTCAATCAGCCCTTCATGGTGGGGAACCAAGGCAGCAAGAACACAAAGTAGCTGGTTATGTTGTGTCTGCAGTCAGGAGGCAGAGAGTAATGAATGCTCCTGTTCCGCTAACTTAAAAATAAATAAATAAAAAATTCAGTCTGGAATTCCAACCCTTGGAATCATGACAACCTCATAGAATCGATGACCTCACCTTACTTAACCCAATTTATAAACTTCCTCAAATACATGTCTTCTAGGTGATTCTAGATCCTGCTGACAACAGCCATCCGCCATTTGGCGTGTTTGCGTGTCCAAACACCTATATAATGTTATGCCAAAACAGTTTTAGTATCTGAAAACCTCTTGCCTTCCTTACTCCAAACCTCTGTCAGACCCAGGTCATTCTTTCTGAATGGGAAGCTGAAAGGTGCCTGATTATTGCCATTAAAAGTGGTTTGGAGTGAGAGGTTCTGCCTGCAGCCCCAGCCATGCACAGAGAAGAGCAGATGCCTGCTCAGCTCAGGACTCAGAAGATAGACGCCTTCCACAAGGAAGCTGGGAGCTGGGTGTGAAAGATAATCTTCAGACCCTGGTCTCTTAGGCAGATCTCAATCCTCCAGCTATGCCAGAAACCCCTGTGTCTCTGCTCTATTGTACTGCAGTGTGCTGGGATACAAACAGTTTATCTGGATTCAGATAAACTCAGTTGAGATGTTAGCCTGTTCTCTCCAGTGCCTGGAACCTTCTGTGAGCTGCCGAATGCCTCTGCGCTTCTCCCGTTGGCCAAGAAGTCATGGTAATCACACTTCCAGACTTGTGTGAGGATAAGATGAAGTTGTCTGTAAAACCCTGGCCACACAGATGCTTCTTTTAAACTTGTATTTTCTGGGCTGAAAAATGAATTAAGCCACGGTAGTTATTTTGAAAAGCTACATGGGCTTAGATCATAATGACACTTGTCTATAGCCCAAAACATTGCAGGAGAGGGCACAGAAGGGGAGAAGAACAAACAGGGCTTATCAAGAGTAAAGTTCAGTGACTTTGTAAATTTCAGGGGATGCAGATTTGAGTCTACCCATCAGAACACCTACAATAGGTGAGGGTTGGCCCTAAATGCTAGTCTAGAAAAGGTTGAATGAAATCTTTCATAACACATCTGGGCTCTGAACGCAACCTTCCCATAAAGGGAAAAATGCTCTCCATAGGAGTGGTGACTTTATTTGGGTTTCTTGGGGTAGGAGTCAGCTCACAGAGGCCTCCTGGCAGGAAGCTCTTGGTGGCTCCTCGCCAGACCGGTGCAGCCCTCTGACCTTTTCTCTGGTCTTCAGGAACTTCTGTTTCCCTGGGAGGAGGAAGGTGGAGGGAGGGGCAATTTGAACTTTCCAGAAAACCAAAAAAAAAAAAAAAAAAAAAAGAAAAAGAAAAATCCACCAGCATTCAGGGAACCAAGGTGAGCAGAAATACCCTAAGGGGATTGCAAGGGCTCTTGGGCTCCTTAGTGGTATTCCTTGCTGTTGTGTGTCTTTTTCATTTGGCCAGGACCCTCTGTCCTTGTGTCTATCTTGAAGTCATTGAGTAATGAAGGACCTTTGTGTCTTTCCTCCCCATTTCCTTCAAACCCCTCAGAGCGGGCAGAGAGGACCGGTTGCGGGTTTATCACCTCACTCTGTTCTCTGATGTTCTTTTACGGTTCATTTATTTCTGACTCAGATGGCATTGCTCCTAACAACAATATTTGTGAACAACAGCAAAACCAACAGCAGCAGCAGCTCAGGCTGTTTTAATGTTGTCTAAGGTAGATGCTTCTTAACCCAGCATATGTCATGGACTTCACCTAGGCAGGAATTGCTGTGATCAGCTCCATTTCACAGATGAGAAGATGGAGGCTCAGAAAAATTAATTTCACATTAAACAATTGCCTGAAATGAGTGGTTAGGATTTTAATGTGGGGAGACAGAACCCATGATCTAACGAGTTCTTCACAACTGGTTGGGAGTAATCTCTTCTCTCCTGTTTCTGTTGTTCATGAGACTGGTATACAAGGGTCAAATTCCTTAGCAAATAATTTTTATATAACTGTGGGATTTTGTGTGTACATGTGCATGTGTGGGCATGTGCGTGTGTGTGCATGCGTGCATGTCTGTGTATGTGAGCAGATTTGCAGAGGCCAGAGATGAATGTTGAGTGTCTTCCTTAATCTCTTTCCACCTATGTTTTGAGACAAGGTCTCTCATTGAACCTGTGTTGCCTAAGTGCCTAGCAAACCCTAGGAGCCTCTGGTCTTTGCCTTTTCAGACCTAAGATCACAGGTACAGATGACATCTGGCTTTGTATATCCATGCTAGGAATCCAAACTCAGGTCCTCGAGCTTGGGTGGTATGTACTTTACTAAACGAGTCACCATCTCCCTATCCACAGAATGTTTGCTTTTTCTGTTTTTTTTTTTTTCTGTTGTCAGCTTTGCTTGGGTCTTAGAGCTGTGAATATGTATGTACCAGTATTCAATTGGTTGGTTCCAAATTAATTTGGATGAATATAGAAAAATTGCTCACAGATTTAACAGGCATGAATGTACACATATACCCTCTGTACCGTCCTTGTTCTACAAACCATGGCAAGAGAGACTGTGGTCTAGATATGGCAAGACAGATTGTCTTGCCTCTACCTAGAGCACTGAAGAAAGCTGCAAGGATTGAACCAATTTGTGTCAGGCAGTACAGGATTCCTAGTCTCACAGTCACCGCAACTACCTCAGGGAGGGGGAGGAGCTGTATCATAGTATATTACGTATGATGATGATCACATTAGAGTGACGTCATTGGATGTCAGATTAGGCACTCAGAGAGTTGGAACCTGAGACCACAACACCAAAAGACCATTAATGCTGGACGAGTTAAATTAAGCGAGAAGCAGATTTACATCGCATTCTGCATGCTGGGGTGAGATTAGGTGGGAGAGGATGGTCTACTTCTTAGAGGTAAACGATGAATCCGACTTTGTAGGGGTCTAATGGAAGACACGGAGTCAACGGGCTTGAGTCCACGAGCCTCAGCATTTGCCCAGCGAGGACCTCGGAAATATCTGGTCTCCCACGCAGATAGGTGCCGACTGTGAACCTACCCCTCGCTTATCTCATTTGCTGCAACGTTAGGCTTAAACAGCAGAGTGCCCCACCAGCACTCTAGGCTCCCTGCAGCGTGGATGAGAGCCACCTGGAACGCTGGCGCCTTGCTTTGCAAGGCAACGGCTGCGTTCTTAGGTTCACCTGTGGGAACTTTTTGAAGGATTGCTAGAACTCGGAGGACCTTTCCTCCAAATTGAATTTCACTGCTAGGGGTTTAGCGCCCCTCCAGGCTGGGGCTCCTCAGAGTACTGGTGCTAGGGTTTAGTACCCCTCCAGGCTGGGGCTCCTCAGAGTGCTGGTGTTAGGGTTTGGCGCCCCTCCAGGCTGGGACTCCTCAATGATACCTTTTACCACCTGCCCCCTAGCTTCAAACAGGATTGATGGCTTCTGTTGAGGTCTTCTGGGGAAGCCTACAGTGGCCTTCCAGCCTGCCGCATTTGTAACTCTGCTGTCACCAAGTGCTTACAGAGGTGAGAGGCAGGTTTTTTTAAAATGTTATTCTTGAGACAAGGGGTTGGAGGGCTGAGGTGTTGGGGGAAGCAGGTTGTTGAGGGGCATCAGCTCCCGGAGGTCACCGGAAGGGTATTTATACTCTGAGAAATGTCAGGGGCTGCTCTAAGTGCAGGACCCTGTTTGTCAAAGAAGAATTGCTTTCTTAATGGATGGATCCCAGCTGCACCAGGGAAGGTGGGGCTGGGAATCTTGTGCTGGCACGCATGTGCATCTGTATAAATATAATTGTACATGTGTACTAGATATGCACATGTTTGTGTGTGGGCATATCTATCACATAGGAAAGAATAGGTGTATATGTATATTTATGTATATGCATGAATGCTTGTGTATGTGGCTATATGAGTGTGTATGTAAGCATAGGTTTTGTGTGTGTGTGTGTGTTGTGTGTTCATTCCTTTAGGGCTGCTAGGCCATATGTGACTTAATCCAGCAAAACACCTTTGAAGTGGAAATCAGAAAGCTCAGTTCATCCTTCCTTTAAAACAGATACGGGCATCAGGGTCAAGACATTCTTAAGCCATTTTCAAACTTTCATACAGTCTCTTCCATCTCGTAGAATAACAGAATGTCGTTTGAGAGACCTCTGGCTGCTAAATCTCCTAGTTCCCATGGAAACCATAAAGCCCACTTGAAGCCTGGAGGGAGGAGAGGTCAGGAGAGAACGCTGGGAAGCTCCAGCCTTTGTGGGAGGGGGTAGGAGTCTTCATCTCCCACAAAGAGGCAGAACAAAGTCTCTCGGGGGAGGGCCAGGAGAGGTGACAGCAAGGAAGAGATTTACTGGCCTTTTCCCTGGCTCCCTGAGTTGATTACTGAATAGTGTCTGAACAGGATTAAAGGAAGGAGCCACCCAGGACTCAAGGCACCCAAACAGTCTCTGATTCTGGGTTTTCTCCCGACAGTCCTGCAGGGGAATGCCAGTCTTGTTTCTCTAAGTTCCTCCAGGGCAGCAACCATCTCCAATAGCCCTCAGCTGAGCTCTACACTTGGTCAAGTGAGTGTCCCGACTCCAGTACACCCAGCTCAGCCCTGACTGCACACGCAGTCCTCAAAGCCTGGCGACTGCACTTCCCAGATGGGCTGTATCCTCTTCCAGCTATTGACTGAAGATACTACGATGTTTACCCAGCCCACGCTCAGCGCTAAGATCTTCAAAGGATGAATATAGTTCCCTGGTTTGCAAGTGCATATTAATATCTGGTTTCTCCGAACACCTGTGTCTGCAGTTACTCAAGGCCTTTTTTTTGTTTGTAAAATGCAGGCTTTTTCCATCCTCTTGGAAAGGGCACACAGCTTTGGTAAACAAAAAGCCTTATCAGTAATTCAGATCCTATTATGACTGTTTGCAGGGAAGGTATCATTTGAAGTAAAATACAGTCTGGTTCTGTGTCTTGGCTCTGTGGGTCTATTGCTTGTGAACTTGATCAAGACATCTCAGTTCTCTGAAATCCAGTTTGTTCACATGGAAATAAGAGTAAGAAAACATCCCCATAGCCAGTCTTACAGAAACAAGACTGCTCAGCTGCTTGTTTTGGAGACCATGGCCGTACTGCCAACGCTGTCAGAGAACGCTTTGAAACCTGGGTGAGAGCAACGGTAGTTATTGTCACAGGTGAGAGGCCCTTGACCGCACAAAGGGGTTTCCCCTCTTGTTTATGTCAGACAGATGTACTCGTGGGTCCCAATTCATGCAACCAGACACACACCCGCATGATCTAAGTCCAGACAGAGGTGTAAGGCCGGAAAGGGTCTTCAGGGTATTTGGGGGGATTTTCTTAGGCAATGAATCCAGAGGTTGGTTGTCACAGATGTTGTTATGAAGAAAAGTCTACAAAAAAGATAGAGGGAAGCTTAAGAAACTTTCTAACTGGGTAAAGTGCTTACCACACCGGCATGAGGCCTTGAGTTTGGGTTACCAGTACTGATGTAAAATCTGGGTGCCTACACTGCTGATCTCAGCTGGCGAAGAGGTGGACGCTTTAGAGAAGCTCATTGGCTGGCCAGACTCAGGGAACCCGTGAGCTCCGGATTCAGTGAGAGACCCAGAAAGATAAGATGGAGAATGTCTGAGGAATGCACCTAATGTCAGCCTCTGGCCTTCTTCGTGTGAACACATCCGTGCATACATATACATGTTCTCTCTCTCTCTCTCTCTCTCTCTCTCTCTCTCTCTCTCTCTCTCTCTCTCACACACACACACACACACACACACACACAATTTTAAGGAGTGAACATAGGGGAAGCTCAAACTTGGGTGTCTGTTGCCTATTGGATGCTTTTACTCAGCAGTTGCTCTCTGATTTTGTCTCCACACCCATCCTATCAGACGGGTACCACATCTTAAAGAGCCAAGAGGCTTAGAGATTTGCCTTGCCTAGACCCAGGACCATCTCTGTGGCTTTGTTTTTCCTTTCTCCTCTTGGTTCAACTTCTGAGGTCCCATTGTCCTAAAGGAGCTGAAGTAAAGTGACCCTTGACAGTCCTGCTGAGAGGTCCTGGGGGAGAGGACAGCCATAGGTGCAGTGGCTATAACACATGTTATAGATAAACATTTGGTAGGACATCATAACTTGTCATCAACAAGTGTTCTCCCACCAGGGAAATGAAACCCAATAGATAACACTTCCTGTGTTATTGTCCGGGTGGTCTGTTCCAGGCAAGGCTGCCTGTGTTTAACTAACAAACATCCTTCACCAAGAGGACAACGGAGAAGCCAGGGAGTACGGAGGGGGAGGGGAAAACCCCTAGCTACTGGGACAGCTGGCCTCCCTGGCCTCTCCCCCAGGGCTGTAAGGTTCTCAGGGGGCAGGGGTGACTCTGATTAAGAATCATCTGTCAGGACATGCCTACCAGGTGCCTGGTGACCTCGGAGGCAGTTAAATGTCCAGCAACACAATGTCAGTCACAACCTTTGCCCTGTCTGCGCCGTTGGAGGATAGAGCTTATTTTGAAGAGGAAATCATCTTTTAAATAGAAACTGGCCACCTTGGCCTGGCCCCCTGGCTTTTCCTGTCACTTCAAGGCTCTTGTTGGAAGCCTGGAGATATGTTTTCCTTCTTCATCTCAGCTAAGAAAGGGGCCAGGTGGGAGAGTACCAAAAGGAGCATACCACTGGGACCAGTTGTCTTAGATCCTGTGAAAACATTCTGATGTCCTAGGAAATGGTCCAGAGAGATTATCCCCTTTTATGAGTGAAGGTCTCTCTTGTATCCTTAATTTTTTTTCTGTGTATGTGTGTATATGTGTGTATGTGCGTGAGTGTATGCACATGTGTGAGTGTGTGCCACTGAAACAGTTTGGAGGACATCCTTGATGCTGCCCATCGTCTTTGATCTTGTTTGAATCAGGGTCTTTGTTGTTCACCACAGGTTAGCTGGCCCGTGAGCTTTTGCAGATTCTCTTGTAATACCTGCCTCCTACCTTGTCCCTGGAGTGCTGAGATTATAGATGTGTGCTTCCATGGCTGACTTTTATGTGGGGCCTGGAGATCTGAACTCAGTTTCTCATGTTTGTGTAGAAAGCTCTTTGCCCACTGAGCCATCTGACTCTCTTGTTTTGGTTCTTCTTCTTGTTAGAGATATACGCTCTGAAGTAGGCTGTTTGGTGGTCCACTAGGGTAGCTACTGATCACAGTGGCTTCTGTATTACGTCGATGGAAATAAGTAAGCATTCCAGCCCTTTACTTGCATTGGCTATATGTAGATCAGGCCCACCACACTGGACAGTGCTGATATATGACATTTCCTAAATCTGTTTTCCCTGAGCCTACTTGACTATTAAGGATTCTAAAACATTCTTTTTGTACAGATTTGGGTGGAGAGAAGAGGTTCTCTGCCCTGGCTGCACAACGGAGTCACCTGGGTACTTAAGTAAAATTCTGATAGCTGTCTGGGCTCATCTATAAGACTCTAAATGCACGGGTCTGATGGTAGAGGTTGGCATTAGGATTATTTAAAACTCGTCCAGGAGACTCCCATGAGTAGCCAGTGTCCCTCTGAGATGCAGTTTATCTCATTACATCATATGGCACTTCTGAAGAATTGATTGCCATGAGCTTTCTCTAAGAATTAGGACTCAGCAAATCTGGGGCAGATTTCAGCACACTGTTTTTTAAAGCACTATACACAGAACCCTTATGGTCAAGTAGGTTTGGGGAAAATAGAGGTACACTACAGAGAAGAGAGTCAGCCTAATCCGTCAGATGCCGTGCTAAGGCGGTGGTTGCAAGGCCACTGTGACTATAACATTCTTTTTTTTTTTTTTTTTTTTTTTTTTTGGTTTTTTGAGACAGGATTTCTCTGTAGTTTTGGAGCCTGTCCTGGAACTAGCTCTTGTAGACCAGGCTGGCCTTGAACTCACAGAGATCCACCTGCCTCTGCCTCCCAAGTGCTGGGATTAAAGGCATGCACCACCACCGCCCGGCCCAGACTATAACATTCTTACGAGGTACGTGTTGTGTTGTAGCATAGGACACAGAAAGTCAAGAAAAGCAGAGTGCTTTCCTAGCCCCATCTACTTGAGTATAGGTGATGGCATTGGTCTTTGGACCTGGTCTAAAGAAGAGCAGAAGGGTTTGCCTATCCATCTGCTTGAGTATAAAAGTGATGGCATTGGTCTTTGGACCTGGTCTAAAGAAGGGCAGAAGGTACTGCATTCACATCATACCGCTAAGCGTGTGAGCTTGGGCAAGTCACTAAACTTCATCTAAAAATCTCAATCTATCTATGTACCGTGTGAGCCTGTGTGCGGGCACATGCGTGTGGATACAAGAGCACGACTTGTGGGAGTCAGTTTTCTCCATCTACTGTGTGGGCTCTGAGGATTGAACTCAGGTCATCAGGCTTGGTGGCCGTGCCTTTACCTTCCGAGTCATCTCACTACACCCTCTTACAGTTGAGCTCATGTGTAAAATAGGAATTACAAAGTTTTACTATTTGTAAGATAGTATTTACCTCTGAGGTAATTTACACTGCGGTGATTAATTGGGTTAACATAGGTAAAGGATTCTATGTGGTTCTATACGCATCAGGTAGGTGTGTGGTAAGTTTACAAAGACAGAACCACCCCTGGCAGATCTGCCTCCTGCCACACCTTTCTGCTGAGACATTTACTGTGTCCCTCCTGTCTTTACTTCCTGTTCCTTCGTTCAGTGTGGGTCTAGATGCTGGCTGCGTGAGGGTCTGGGGTCCAGGTGGACCCAGCCGCCCCCTTGTCTCTGATCTACTGTGTCTAGGGCTGTACATAGAGCTCCAGGGAAAGTGTCAAAGGACACCAGTAACATGATAATAGTCATCTGCTGTTCCGAGAGTGTGCTCTGACACACAGTGTACCAAGGGCTTTGTGTTCCACTCTCCTCGACCATCCCAGCTCACTAACGAGGCAGGATACTCGTCTCTCTCCACCCAGAAATACACACCGATAGGATTGTTACAATACATGCTCACTTGTGGTCTTATAAGCAGTAATTATTAAAACTTGAGGTTTGAACTCCAGGTTCAGGACCCACGGCTGTCACCCGAGGGGTGGGGTGGGGGGTCACATAAACAAAGCAAGGAAGCAAACTATCTGTGTAATAGAAACAGGATTCTTTTTGTACGCTTCAGTGTATAAGGCACTATATTATGTAGGAAAATAACTAGATTTCAGGTCTCTGGAAGGATATCAGGATGACCAAGCTGTGGGAAGTGAGCGAGATGTTGGAGAAACTATGGTATTTTAAACATGTTTTTATTTGTTCTTATTTTATGTGTATTCACATTTTGTCCGCATGGGTGTAAGTGCCCTAGTACCCATAGAGACCAGCAGAAAGCATTGGATGCTTTGAAACTGGAATTATGGATAGTTGGGAGCTACCATGTGGGTTTTGAGAGCTAAACTTGGGTTTTCTGCAAGAGCAGTAAGTACCCATAGGTACTGAGCCATGACTCCAGCCCCGAGCCATTATTGTTTGACCCTTACATTTCTTCTCTGCCTGGCACAAAATCTTCCACGATCTTCAGCTTGTGGTCCAGCTTTGATTGTCCTCATCCTTCATCTGCCTCGTCCTGTGACAAGAGGTGGACCCTCTTTCTCCATGTATCGAAGTCCTGGGATTTGGTTAAGGCTTGAGCAAACTCAAGATGGGAGTTCACCTCCCATCTTGTGCTCTTTCCCAGGGTTGAGGGAAGATCCTGTGACCTCCAGATTCCCTTTAGGGAAATTTTGGCTCCTGAGAAGTCATTTCCTCCTTAATCCACTGCATTTCTCCATGGACACAGGAAGAAAACAGGCTCATGGACCAGGGAGGCAGCAAGGGGATGGTGCATGGGAAGGGATTGCTGGAATCAGTCAGGTGTGTGTGTGTGTGTGTGTGTATGTGTGTGAATCCCTTTTTTGTTTTCTTTCTGCTATGTGACATTGGGCACATTTAAGAAAATTTATTTTTATTATTTTGTTTTGAGGCAGGATCTTGCTGTCTCGTAGGCTGGCCTTAAACTCACAAACCTCTTTCCTCAGCTTCCTGACAGCTGGGATTAGTGTGTATTTTCCCCTGCTCAGCTACATGGGCATATATTTTAACTTCTCCAAGTCTCAGCTTGCTTTACTGTGAAAGTAAAGAAAATAACAAGTCTTACCTTACATGATGGCGCTAAAGTTTGGGTTTAGCCAATGGCTGTCAAATGCCTAGAACCCCAAAGACTTTCAAATGGGAGCCTCTATGATCACAATTGCCAGACTGTTTGGCTAGTGCAAAAGCCTAGAATTGAAGGAAGAACTGTCTCCATCCGCCTGGAGGTGTTCCAGGGCCCCTTTCTCTGAGTTTATTAGGGACAGAGGAAAAGGGTGGTTGGTCCGGGAGAAAGGACAGAGGTCCTTTAATGAGCTCAGGAAAGCCCATCCCCTCATGACAATAGCAGCCCTTGAGTTGGCAATGGCATCCTGTCATAGTCAGCAGCAGGAGATATGTTGAGGGTGGGAGCATTCAGCAGCCCTATTACACATCTCCCTGCCCATCCACCCCTTAGCCTGTGGAACTTCATGGTGCAGCAGCCAGGAATCATAGATACATGAAGACTTCCCCTCCACATGCATCCCAGACTAATAAGGAGGCTGGAATCTGGGTGGCCTTGCACCCTACAGCCTTCTCCAAGAGCTGCTCCTGCCACCCCTGGCCCTGTTTTAGGTAGAGATGTCTTATCAGCCTCCAGTGCTACGGACAGAGTCAAGGAACAGAGGAGTGGTAGTCCCTACCTGCATACCAGTGTCCTCTGAACAGTGTGAATGAAGGTTCCCCGACTGCTGATGGCAGAGCTTGCCTCGAGAAACACAGTGATGATGAAGAGAGGGCATCCTAGCCCAGAGGAGCTTGCAGTTGGCTGGGCTGGGCTGGAGGAATGGCGAGCTGAGTGGATGTATAGAAGCCCAGCATGCATTGGATGCAGTTGTGTGGGCACTGGAAGATCTTGGCAGAGCAGGGCGGTGGGCAGTCCCAGTAGAAGAACGAGCAGGAGTAGACTAGATACAGGACATGGCTGTAGTGAGAAACGGTAGGTGTGTGGCAAGAGTTGGAATGTGTCAAGTGGGGTTGTGGCTCAGAGCTTTGCGGTGTGGGACTGCAGAGGCAGCCAGGGCCTGGGGCTTTAGAGACCACACCCAGAAGGAAGAACTTATCTCAAGGGTAGAGTGAAGGTCCTGGGTGCTCTTTTAGCAGGAAAACAGCACAGTTCAACTTGTGGCTTAAGTTTTGGTATGCTTCCTTTCCTCAATAAACCAAGTAAGTACATGCTTTGTCCCCAAGCCCAGAGAATTCCAAGGATTGTTGTAGGAGGTTGCTTGTTCATTTCCCAGCCACCCAGACTCCTGAAATAATCACTCAGAAATGATATTATTTGCAGTACTGTTTGGCCAAGAGCTTAAGTGTATTTCTGGCTAACTCTTATATCCTAAACTAACCCATCTTCATTAATCTGTGTATTGCCACGTGGCTGTGGCTTACTGGCAAAGTTTCGGCATGATGGTCTCTGGTGGAGGTTCCATGGCTTCTCTCTGACTCTACTTCCTTTCTCCTAGCATTCAGTTTAGTTGACCCCGCCTAGCTCTGCTCTATCCTATCACAGGCCCCAAACAGCTTCTTTATTAACCAATGGTATTGGTGCACCAACATGGTTGACTAAATCCATGTAAAACCTGAGAAAGCTTGAAAAGTAATTCTAGACACAAAAGAACAGAGTCAAGCATGGCTTCTTGGTAGCCAGCATTTTGCTGGTGGTGTACCACAGTTCCTTTAACAGAGGTCTTCCTGATTCAGTGGTAGCATAAAAAAAGCCATGTGGTTTAGAAATGGTGACTTCCTGGGCTGTGCTGCCAGTATGAACTCTGACAAAGTCCGGCTATAGAGCATTTAAATGGGTTTTGTGAGAAGAGTGTTACAACTTGCTTAATGGCACAAGACCCACTGCATACTTGGAACTGGGGAGGTATGCATGGCTCACAGAGGCAATGACATGCCTCCGACATGTTAGAATGGGTGGAGCCAAAAGGCAAAGCAGCCTTGGCCCTAGTTGTGCCATGGCTTAGCATTTTAAGAAGCATTCCTAGACAAAAAAGAATTACAGATACACAATAAGGACAGATTCAAATGAAAACACCTCTAAATGGGTCACAGTGTGTTTAAAAATGTACGTAGGCTTGGGAGAGGGAAGAAAAAGAGTAAAGAGAGTTATAAAAAGAAGTAAATTTTTTTTAAAAAAAATAACAAAAAGGCTTTAAAGAGACAGAGTAAACTTGTAGAAAAAGTTATAGAGTAAGAAAAATAAGTCATGTAAAAATGAAATATACACAATCTGGATTTTGTATACTATTGTGTTTTCTTCGATTTTTTGACTGTGAAGGAGCTAAGAAACACACACACACACATATACATATATACTTAAAGTTTCTTGTCTTCAAAATTTGGGTCTAAGGGTATGTTGCTTTGGAAAAGAGATCCTTTTTTTTCTGTTTCCAAAGAGGATGAGAACCTGTGGAATCCTTCCAGACTAATGTGGTTTGATGAACCAAGACCTCCTGAAAGGTCACTAAGAACACTCCCAAAAATTACTTCACCCAACAAAAAGCAGGAAACAGTTTGGAGAGAACCCAAATTCCCAAATATTGTTTATAAATGTTTGTTTACATTTAAAGGGGGATATGATATAGAGATGAATACTTTGCATTGGTATGGATCTTTGTTTATCGATACAAATTTAAGGTCAATTTTGTTATATGTATAATTTTGTTCTTGATTAAGATATTGTGTTTTGTGAAGGTCATTTAAAATGCAATATATAATTAAAATACAGGTTAGTAGATAGTCATGTATAATTGTCAAGCTTGTAGTTTTGTTAGTTCGGTTTTCTAGATGTACAGAAATGTATTTCTGATGGATAGACATTTTTCAAACATTTCAAAGACTTCAGAATATGGCATTTAAAATGTTTTTAATAACTTAGGACTTTTCATGACAATGAGATACTCCTGGCAGCATTAATCTACTTCAAGAGGAGAATGGGCATTGAAGAGACTCCTTATGAAGTTTGTAGCCATTTGGGCAAGAAACTGCTCTTGCCTGGACTGCTTGATGCTATGCTGTATGAACTGGACATGCAGGACCCACAGAGAGATGACTGCTGAACTTGCCTAAAGGTGAGATGGTCCTTCAGGGTTCCTGCTTTATAAAAGAGTCTGCTAGACATTCTGCAGGACACAGAAGAAAGTGACTGACAAACTGCTAACATTTCCTGCTTTGTGGAAAAGTCTGTTGGATACTATGGGCCTGTGGGCTGAAGATGGATGCCCCAATGATACAAAAGAACTTTGGGTGACTGTCCAGGCACCGAGATGTCTTTGTCAATTGTAGAGTTTTGGAAGTTGCTTACAATGCACTTCCTGTTTACTCAAATAATATTATATTCTTCTAAAGTCTTTGATGGAATTGAAGAATATATAGTTAGTTATAGTTTTCCTTAGTTATGACAAAAGATAAAGTAGACAACAATATTGTAACTGTAATTCTTGCTTGATACCTGTTTTGTTATATGTAATTTTACTATGTTAAGGTTGAATCCTCCCTTTTTATTTAGACAGAAAAGGGGAAGTAATGTGGGATTCCCTTCTGTGTTCTGTGAATATCATTAACAAATAAAGAAACTGTCTTGGGCCTGTGCAGGAAAGAGAGGTAGGCATGGAAACTGAGCTGAATGCTGGGGGAAGAAGGTGGAGTCAAAGAGAAGACATCGGAATTTTATCTGGCAAGCCACAGCCTCGTGGTGATATACAGATTAATATAGATGGGTTAGTTTAGGATATTAGAGTTAGCTAGAAATATGTATAAGATATTGGTCAAGCAGTGATTTAATTAATACAGTTTCTGTGTAGTTATTTTGGGAGTCTGGATGGCCAGGAAACGAACAAGCAGCCTCATACAACAAATTGGCGCCTGACCACTGACAAAATGCATGATATCCGGATAAGACAAGCAGGATACAAGAAAAAAGACTGTCAAATCCTGCCAAGACAGTATAAGATGGTTTTGAAAACTTCCTGCCTCTGAAAATGGTCTGTCAGTTACTCTAGGCCTTAGCCAAAAAGAATCATATGATTATCTGCAAAGGTCACTTTTGCCATTTGGAAATAAGGTTTTCAGAAAATATGGAAGCAGATGAATCTTTTTTAGAATTTAATTTAAATAACATTTTTTTATTTTTTACATACCTTTACATACCTTTCTGTTGTTCCATCCCCTCCCCTTTTCCATCTACCCCCTCCCATCCACTCCTCCATCTCCACTCAGAAAGGGATAGGCCTCCCATGGGCTTGCACAAAGCATGGCACAACAAGTTGAGGCAGGACCACGGTCCTCCCCTTAAACATAGGAGGTAATCCAGCATGGGGAACAGGTTACCAAGAGCCAGCTAAGTACCAGGGAGAGGTCCTGCTCTCACTGTTAGAGGCCTAAGAGACTAAGCTACACGATTGTCACATACACGCAGAGGGCCTAGGTCGGTCCCATGCAGGCTCCCTGACTGTTGGTCCAGCCTTCATGAGCTTCCATGAGCTCATGTCAGTTATCTCTGTGGGTTCCCCCATCCTGATACTCTGGCTGCTACAATCCCTCCTCCCTTTCTTCCAGAAGACTCTCGTAGCTCAGCTTAGTTCTTGTCTGTGGATCTCTACCTGGAAGCAGATGACTCTAAAAGACCCTTTCCATACTTGCAGAAAGCTTATGGCCTGGAATGGAGTGAATGGTAGCACAGGTGATAAGATGATCAACTCTTAGCAAGCACTTAGGACTTAGGTGGGATGAGGGATCCGGAGAAGAACCATAATAAATATCTCATTAATTTTACTGCTGGATAGAGCAGCCTTACCAGATGATAGGCAGAGGGACATAAATAACAAGCTATATTTCCTCTTCTCTGGGAGCATCCTTATTTAGGGGATTCTAGAGAAATGATAAACATTCCCATAGGCCTTTGGAGGTTCTGGCCCAGAGAGTCCTAATGAGGTCCATCGGCTCAAGCCAGGGAGTCGGAGGGAAAAATGTCAACTGGATTAAATTTCTGGCTCTGCGAATGAATGACATGTCTATGACCTTGTGGGGGGGGGGATATGTAGTTTCTCCCCTGTGGGATTTAGTCTTCTCATGCATAAAATGAGTTTTCCCAAAGGACAGTTGTTTCCGAAACTCTGGATTCTTAGGCAGGAAACTGCTTACTATGCAATCATGAGAACATAGATTCAACCTACAGCAGTCATGCAAACAAACACAAAATCAAAACAAGCAATCAACCAAAGATCCTGGGTGTGGAGGCTCAGACCTGGGATTCCAGTGCTGGCGAGCTGGAGACAGGAAGACTGCCGTCCGGCCAGGTTAGCAGAAACGATGAGCTTCAGGTTCACCGAGAGACTTGTCTCAGAAAATAAGACGGAGAGCAATTGAGGAAGACATCCAAGCCTTGACCGCTGCCTCACTAATGCACGTGCATGATTGTGCACACATGTGCATGCACGCACGTGCACATACACACACACTCACGTGACCTGAGATGTAAGGCTAGGCCACTTTGGCTGGGAAACCTGCAGCCTGGTTGGGGAGACAGATGCAGAAACATAAACACTTATTGTTTTGCCAGAGCACAGTGCTGAGGGAGTGCACAGTGCTCTGGGGTAGGGGTATAGAGGCATAGAGAGAGCCTGAAGTATGGCTCGCGAGCAGCCTGGAGGGGGAGGGTGCTATAATACTTCAGTCATCAGTGCATTGATTGGTTGGGGTGGGAGAGCAGGCACGTTAGATCTATCTTATTATTTTGTCTTTCCATGTATAAATGCAGGCCCGTCTCAGTCTCCAGTCTGATACTCTGGAGCCATTGCTCTGTGCAGCCCACTAGCTGGGAGGACAGTCAGCTCCCAGAGGTATCAGGGTGAACTTGTGTGTGTGCTCTTCTGGAATGAACCTCTAGGACAGCCCACAGCCGATTTCATGTTACACACTGGCCCCCTTGGCAGAGTTCTTCAGCATTCGGCGGCATTTCTGATGGGTAGTCTCAAAGGCATGGATTAGAGTGTTTCGAGCCTCCGTGTCTGCCAGAATCAGTTTTAGGAGATGCTGTCCTTACCTTAGGAGATTCCTAAGGGCAGAGTATCTACTTCCAGCTTATCTGGGCAGCACTGATGGGGGTAGACGGCAGAGTGGGCAGGAATAAGAGAAAACTGGTCCTCTCGCCTCAAGTCGCATATTGAACACAAGCAGCTAGCTGGGCACATTCCAGGGAGGATTCCTGAGCAGGGATGCTGGAGGTGAGATCCAGGGACAGGAAGAAATGCACTACTTTAAGAATAGGATGGGGCCGGGAGGCTGGAAAGATAGCTGGGGGACTGTTGAGATAGCTCAGTGATTAAGAGCACTGGCTGCTCTTCCAGAGGACCTGGGTTTAATTCCCAGTACTCACATGGCAGCTCACCACTGTCTGTCACTCCTCCTCCCGGTGATCTGGCACCCTCACACAGACATACACACAGATAAAATAAAGAATAGGATGGGGCAGATAAGGAGCAGATTAGTGTTCCAGACAAAGGGAACATCACGAAAAGAAAGCCAAGTGACTGTGTGCAGAAACGGTGATCGACACAGTGCAGGATTCTGCACTCATGTGACATGAGAACCAGCAGCAGCAGCAGGCTAATGTGACCAGAACTTATACGTACATATAAGTGTGTGCATGTGTATGGATGTCTGTGTGTGCAGGTACACATATATGTGTAGGTGTGCATGAACTTGTGTGTGAGCACGGTATGGAGCCAGAGGACAACCTGAAGTGTCATTCTGCAGGTGTTGTACATCTGTTTATGGAGACAGACTCTCCATGCAATCCATGTTTTTGAGATAGGAATTCTTACTGGCTGGGAACTGGCTGTGATTAGGTTAGGTTGCCTGAACCTGGAGCCCCGGCGATCTTCCTGTCTCTGCGTGTCTAGCAATGAGGTTAAAAGCACACGTGGTATGGCTTGTTTTAATTTTTAAAGGACACATCTTATTTTTTTTAAAAATCTAATTAATTATTTTTGGATATGTATATGTAAGCACATCTCAGAGTAAGTGCGGAGATCAGGGATCAACTTCAGGGAGTCAGTTCTTTCTACCATGAGGTCCCAGGGATCGGACTCTGGGACTCAGGCTGGCAGCAAGTGTGTTTTACACCAGAACTATCACAGAACTAGCTTGCTGGCTTCTGATTTAAAAAAAAAAGTAGGTTCTGGGGGGACTGGACTCAGGCCCTCGTGCTTGTGGGGTATGCCCTTTACTGACTGAACCGTCTCCCAGCCCCAGAATAAGTTTTGAAACAAAACAAAACCCAAAACAACCAATACCCTGGGTGCCTGTGGAATAATGAATGGGGCAGGGGATAACTCAGCCGGGCATATTAGGAGGCAGCTATTATCATTCCAGAGGGAGAGCAACGTGGGTTTAACTAACAGGTGGTGATGTAGAGATGCTGAAACGAGGCCGTGTTTTAAAGGACAGGATTTGGTCATGGAGTACATACTGGTGATAAGGCAGGGAGCATGCCAAGGATATTTCCTGATTTCTGTGGATCTCAGAGATCATCTAGCCTCCTCCCCCACATCTAACTACACAAGGAGACCGAGACTCAGAAATAAAGAGGGACTTTCCCATGCTGGCAGAGCAAGGCCAGTGTTTAAGCCAAGTCATATCGTGTCCATCCTTTTCCTTCGCAGAGCAAGAGAAGGAAGCACCCTTAGAAAGCACCCAGCTCAATTCCTACATTATTTTATAGATAAGGAAACCGAGGGGAAAAGCTTAAGCAGTCTGGCCAAAGGCCACCCAGAGAGTTAATTAATTAATGAGTGAAATAGTTTAAGCATATATAAACACGGCTGTGTTGACCCTTAGATATGAGGCACTTTGTTTGCTCAGGAGGGAGATAACTTGGCAGAGTCCCTCCAAATGGTTTCCCAAGCATCCATACACTGGCTGGCTTCTTTCTGGGCCTGTTGCCTGGGGTTAGGGAATCCAGATGTCTGGGGCCACAAAAGCCAGATGGATTTTCCCAGGCCATGGGTTCCCAGTGCTTGGGCTCAATAGATCAATAGTGATGTTGCAAGGAGTGTGGGTGGCTGGGAAGGAATGTCGGCCTGCTCTCTGTGCGTTCTTAGCCACTTGAGTTTACCACTGGAAGAGTTGATTTCTTTTCAGTGCCTCTCTCACTTGGATAGCCCTACAGCTAAAGCCAGTACTTACCAGTTGCTATCTTGTGTTAAATACAGGGACAGCATTCTTTAGAATTCCGTGCTGTGACAGGGCATGACAGATGATATCAAATATTGTACTGTTTGCAGATGTGAATGATCCCTGGGGGATGTGATAGTCTGCAGGCCAATATGCTAGAATTTTCATTCTCTCTTTCTTTCATACTTTCTGTTGAGAAAAAAAAAACCATGCAGAATATTTGAAGTCAGGATTGCATTGGAATTAAATTTAGAGTTAAAATTAGAAAAGTAAAAAAAAATATATATATATTTTTTGGTGACCTGGCTTTGTCCCTTTGGAGACTTGGGTCTCTGAAGTGCTATCCCTTTTAACCTCTCTCAAGAATATCCAGGGAAAGGGGAAAAGAAACTGGCTTTTGGGGTGGCTCAGGTGGCTTCAGAGAAGGGTGTGAAGTCTTTGAAACCATGCTCTCTCAGGGCTGTGTCAATCCTTTACCACTTCATGTCTGTGTGACACTGGTGCTCACCTCTCTGAAACTCAGTGTGTTGTTTTGTTGAGTGGGAGTGAGGACTTCAGTTTTACAGCACTGTTGTACATGTGAAACGAGGCAATGGATACAAAACACTTAACACACTGTCTAGCACAGAAACAAAGAAGTGTTCAGCGAATTTAAATTGGTATTATCTCTTACCCTAGGACTCTCAAATCAACCAAGACTGAGTCAAATTGATTGAGATCAATGGAACTTTCCTCTACAGCTCTGGCTACTTCTAGGACCCTCTTGGGGTTCACTGTCATGGCAACAGCTTGGTGGAACAGTGTGGACGTTAATAGGGGTAACTAGACAGCCAGAACGCTGCCTGGTCCTGCTGGCGCCACAGCCAGAATGGGCAGCTGTCTGATTAATGCCTGCCTGACCCCACTGGCTTCATTTCAGGTCACCCCGGAGAATATTCTTGCTCAGGACAGATGCAGCCTCACTCATGGGGATGAGCCAGGGACCTGGTCAGTGGTCACGGTTACAGGTGCCAAGGAGTCTTAGAACAGTCCAAGGAGAACAGAGCTCAAAGGGACTCTGTAGTTTGGTTATTCTAGTACCTTCTCTTTATGGATGAATAAAGAAAAATGGGTAATAAGTGTCTATAACGTGCCCAACAAAGTATAAAAATCTTTCAACAAAGGCTAATTCCTACACCACTCCCATGGAGCAGGTATAATTATCCTCACTAAGGAGGTAGAGGCTGGGGGTGGGGCGGGCAGAGGCACAAAATTTGTTTACAGAATGCAGTTAGTGTTTGCACCCAAATCTTCCTTTTTCTTATTTGTACCCTTTCTCATTTGTCCATTCCCACACTATGCCTTAGGTTTGAAAGAGTCTTTGAACATTGATGGCTTAATAACAATCTGCAGTGTAATGATGTCAAGAACTAAGACCTTTAAGGATGCTGTACTAGGGGCCATTGGAGAGAGGGGCTCTCTTGAGGGAAGAGAGCTAGTTGAACATAGACCGTGATAATAAAAGGGCAGGGAGAGCAATACAGGTGGAAAAGTTCAGGAGGGAAGTGGGTGAGAGGATGGGGGAGCAAGGAGGGGAGGAGGGAGAGTTAACCAAAATGAAGGATATGGAAAATTCATATGGAAATCCACTGCTTTGTAATCCAATTAAAAAATGTAAACTAAAGACTAGCTAGATGGGAGATACCCTGTATGGTCAAATGACACTACTCTTAGAAGCCATTGTTAAGCGAACAAAAAAAATCCCAGTGCCAGGTATGGGGTACCTGCTGGTGGGGCGGGGTCTACAAGTTAATAAGGATCATTATTGTTTCTCTTGCTGCATTATTGCTGAAGATGCTACATATCCTGGTTGCAATGTATAGAGAACACGAACTGCACCTGAGCTAGAGGTTTCCTTCCTGCTGGGTAGGAGTAGCTCTTCCTGGCAAGAGCTGTGGAGGCTGCTGTGGGAGACAAGGCATCAGTGACCTTACTCATATGTGGATCCCGTGGACTTCAGGGCTAACTTGCTGGGCAAGATGTGCCCACTGGTGAAATAGTGGCATACTGTTAGAGTGGAACCAGCTCAGCTTGGTTTTAAGGTCTATTTCACAAGAGGAATACATGCTGTTGCTGTAAATTATGTCAAAAAAAATGGCTGGAGAAGTTATAGACTCTGGGAGGGACTTGACTACTGCGGTTTAGCTAAATTGATGTAGCACCAAACTGCAATCTATCTTTGTTCCTATAATCATAGATAAATACTTCTCTCTGCCTTAATAAGAGAAGTTTTTCTTTGCAGTGAATGGTGGTGAAATCAGAGACTCCTGGCTGTCTAAGATGCTTAGAATAAATGATTCTTTGTTATTCAACCCTAGACATGACATTTATGACACTCCTTCTAAAGCCCAGGAAACTCTGTGAAAGAGAGATTAAGGAAACAATGAAGAACAAGATCAGGAGGAGAGATGCAGTCTTTGGGCGCAGTCACTACAAGCATGATCTCACAGCAGGTGCAGTTGCCAGCATTCAGCCTTCACAAGCCTAAGCTCATCAGCTGTCAATCACAGATGGATAGGAGCTCACGGGGCCCAGCTCTTCCCTGTTGAACTGTTGGCAACTGAAGGATTCTGGGAGAGACATAGTCACTGCTTTTAGTCATGTACCAACTGGTGAGTCTATGAGTTCCAAACTTGTGGCTGTCCAGGAAGAACTACTGGAATCAGATGGTCACAAACAAAGCAAACCTGTGGTTGGAGAGGTCCTAGACTCTAGAGAGAATCTATTAACACCATGCTGCTAGAATGACAAAGTATCCAACTGCCTTCTAAATACTCACCCTTACACAATTGATTAGTGCAGCTCTCACCCCTCACTAAAGAAACTTCAAGCGAGGGAGGGACTTCTGTTCCAGAGACCAACTACAGGTCAAAGTGTAGGGAATACGTTACAGTAGAGGGCTCCTCCTCATATGGGGCATTTATAATGCTCTTCCCTTGACCCAAGGCTCAGGGAACACCATTAAAGAGGAGCAGAAAGATTGTAAGAGCCAGAGGACCAGGGAACTGCAGTGAAGTCATGTCTTCTGCACATAATGAAGATGTTATACCTACCACTCTCAGCAACTACAGCTGCCTGTGTAGGGCCTGTACAAAACCACACCAGACAACATTTAGGCATAGATGGGGTAAAAGCTCTCAAGGCTTCATGTCTAGTTCAGGAGCTACAGGTTTTACCCTATCTCTCTCTGTCTTATGAGAAAAAGATCACGTGAATTTGAGAACAAGATGTGTGAGGAACAAGGAAGGACATGAAGGAGGAAAAGACTGATTGATAGGATTGCTCTTATAAAGGAAATTCTAAAAAAAGCATGCATGTGGGAAGCAGGGATGGATAAAATGTCTAGAAAGGTGGTAATAGGGGGTGAGAGTGTACAGAATGCACTATATATGACAAAATTGTCAAGGAACAAATCAATAAAAATGATGTTTCTCTCCTTGTTCACTCTTTCACAAGCTTCTCTTTGCCCTCACCTTGGCATCTCTGCACAGGATGGCTCAGTGAGAAATCTCTAACCAGAAGTTAGACTCTGGCTCTTGGACTTCCTTGCTTTTAAATGTATAAGAAATATTTTTCTGCTTATTATGAAACACCCAGTCTATATAAACGCGTAGAAGAATAAAAATAGATCCATATCTATCACCACGCACAAAACTCAAGTCCAAATAGATTAAGGATCTCAACGTAAAGCCAGCCACACTGAACCTCATAGAAGAGAAAGTGGGAAGTACACTTGAATGCATTGGTACAGGATACCACTTCCTAAATATAACCCTAGTAGCACAGACCCTGAGAGAAACAATTATTAAATGGGCCCTCCTGAAAGTGAGAAGCTTCTGTAAAGCAAAGGACATGGTCAACAAGACAAAATGGCAGTCTACAGAATGGGAAATGATCTTCACTAACCCCACATCAGACAGAGGACTGATCTCCAAAATATACAAAGAACTCAAGAAATTGGTCAACAAAAGAACAAATAATCCAATAAAAAATGGAGTACAGGCCTAAACAGAGAACTCTCAACAGAGGAATCTGAAATGACTGAGGCACTTAAAGAAATGCTCAACATCCACTGGAGAAATGCAAATCAAAACAACCCTGAGATTCCATCTTACACCTGTAAGAATGGCCAAGGTCAAAAACACTGATGACAGCTTATGCTGGAGAGGCTGTGGGGAAAAGGGAACACTCCTCCACTGCTGGTGGGAGTGCAAACTGGTACAAGCACTTTGGAAATCAGTAGGTGATTTCTCAGAAAATTAGGAAACAACCTTCCTCAAGACCCAGCAATACCACTTTTGGGTATATATACCCAAAGGATGCTCAATCATACCACAAGGACGTGTGTTCAACTATGTTCATAGCAGCATTGTTCGTTATAGCCAGAACCTGGAAACAACCTAAATGCCCCTCCACTGAAGAGTGAATAAGGAAAATGTAGTACAGTTATACAATGGAGTACAACACAGTGGAAAAATATAATGACCTCTTGAAATTTTCGGGCAAATGGGTGGATCTAGAAAACATCCTACTGAGTGAGGTAACCCAGACACAGAAAAACAATTATCACATGTACTCACTCATAAGTGGCTTTTAGACATAAAGCCAAGGAAAACAAGTCTACAATTCACAATCTCAGAGAACCTAGACGACAAAGAGGACCCTAAGAGAGACATTATTGGATCTAATCTACATGGAAAGTAGAAAAAGGCAAGACCTCCTGAGTAAATTGGAGCATGGGGATCATGGGAAGGGGGGAGGTAGGGAAGGGGGTAGAGAAAAATATATAGTTCAATAAAAACAATTAAAAAAATAAAAGAACCACCCAGTCTTAGGTCTTCTATATCAACAGCACAAAATGGACCAAGACATTGTCTCTCTGGAGCTTTTCGGTGTTACCCCTGCTCTCTTCCTAATGCCTGGTGTGGCAGCACCTCCATATAAACATGTTGAACAAACAAATTGCTGTGGATAATCATGGTACAATTTTTGAAGGCATGATTTAAAGAAGGGCCTGAGAAGTGCATGTGTACATGTGGTGTGTGTGTGTGTGTGTGTGTGTCTGTGTATGTACGTGTGTGTGTATGTACGTGTGTATTGGAGAGTTTCTATCTGATACTAAAAACGGGAAAGGAAGGACTAAACCTTTATAGGTGCAGCCCTCTCTTCCTATCTTAGACCCTCCACAACAGGCTATTCTCTTCAAATATCTTTGCTCTAGTTAACTGAACTCCACTCTGAACAGTCACTATTCCTCCCCGTGTAAGCCTTCTCTTTGACTTTTCCCCTACTTGGAATGGCTCCACTTCCATTCTCCTTGAGAAGCCTACACCTGTCTACAGCTTCCATCTCCATGAAGTTTTCCTTGATACCTATAAGAAATTAAATGCCATAATTTTGTAAGTTTTTAAAGACACCCAAATCTCTTTCTTATGCTCCTTATTGCTTCTTTATTATGACTTTCTGTGACCAGGTTTCCTCTGAGAGTAGATCATGAGCAACTAGACGATCCTGACTTTATTTCATCCTTTCATCTTTGGGGGCACCTGGCAGAGCAGCGCCTGCAATTCCAAGGCACATTATTGGAATTGGATGCCGTGAACTTGGTGTGGGAAATAAAAGGCTGGTGTTGAACTGATTTCTTTAAGAAGTCTGTCTAGAAGAAGCAGGGGTGGGAGAGTGGATCTTCATCTGCCCTCCTTATTTCATTGTGGGCTGACAGCATCCTTCTCCAGGGATGTCTTTTGACCTCAGCTGACCCTCATGAGGTCTGTTTTCCCATTCTCTTGGATCAGGCTGAGAAAAACAGGAAGAATCATTAAGAGACAGAGTCTTCAGAGCCAGCAGAAATTATTACTGATTCCTTTTACAGACACCAAAAGCTTTGTTTACACATTGTGACAAAGAAGTCGGCTCTTCCTGCTGGCCACAGGGAGACGCCTCTATTGACCTCCTGGATTCACACCAGGTACCACACCCAAACCCTTCTCAGATTTTCTTCTTTTTTCAGAGTCTCTACCATCACCTATATTTTAAGACGTAAGAATCAGAGGATCCATTGGTTGTGTCCAAACTTTTTTCTTGAGAGATATTTAATTTCTCCTCAGAGCATGCTCCATGCACCCCTGATACTGGAGGTTTGTCAAGAGTGCAACTTCCAGGTGTTTCCTGGCTACTGCTTCAGAACACACACTGAAACAAGATCCTCAAGGAATGACTGTCCATACAAAATGAGAGCGTATATACAAAAACTCCGGAGAACTAGTCACAAGATACATGTTGTTTGCTAGACATTTGTAGAAAGCCACCTATTAATCTGTGACACGTGGCACTGTGGATGCAATTCAAAGCAGGCATTTCTGGTTTCTTTGGTTGTCAGTCATTCACGTGACTAAATATGGGGCTGCTTCACACCAGTCTCTCCGTAACAATTTGTTGCATGGATAAACCTTTTGAGTTCTGACTTAGGGCTTCTTCTACATCACTCTTGCTAGCTCCCATTACTCCCAGCATCCTCAGTTAACAGAAAATACTTTCAGAGAGAGTGGGCTGCATCCCCATTTTGTGCTCATCCTTGGCAGCAGAATCCCAAGACTCAATGAAGTAGGGCTGATTAATTGTGATTTGTGTGTCACACATAGTATAAGAGGAACTTTTCTGGCTTCCAATTCTCTATGTAGCTAAGGATGAGTTTGAACTTCTGGCCTCCTGTCTCTATGTCCTGAGTGCTAGGACTATAACCATTGCTGCTATGCCTAGTGTTTTTATCCACCCACCCCCAATTTTATATGCTTTTGAAAGTTAATAAGTACAACAGTTAAATACAGTAGTAACGGTGTAAATAACATGCATAGAAATGTATGTATGGAATTACTGTACGTGATATGCAGAAACCCTACTGGGAAGTCCATTTCCCTCGTTACTAGCCATTTTTCCAAGCATTCAACCAGCTCAGCTGAAAAGATGTCAGTGAATAGGGATTTACTTGGCAAGATTCAGCAGCCAGATTTCAGATCAGACAAAGTGACAAATGGTGCCAAATTTTTAATATTTCTTAAGGTATGTTTTTTGTCATGAAGCAGTTTTTGTGTGGCTCTCTCTAGAAAGCACAATCCATTTATTTTCAGACAACTGATGTAACATCTAAATTTTAATCTGTACAACCTAAGCAGTAGTTACGGTCCTCTATTGTACAATTTTATTACACCACATATGCAAACATACAATAAGCAAAACAACCTTCATAATGACAATGCCCAGGTCATACCTGCTACCATTTTGTTATTAATAATTCGTGTCTTCTGATGTTTCAGGAAAGAGGGACAGTACTATTGCATTTTATAAACTCTGGTGACAGCTGTGAGTTTGTGGATTCTCTGTCTCCTCCCTCATAGCAGTCTTGTTTATGGCCTGTCAGGTTCCTTGAAGGGAAAGAGAGGAGAATACAAAATCCAGGAGCAGCCCACCTCTGAGTCCCATACTGGCAAACCCCAGAGCTCTTGGAAACAGGGTGGATAATTTGGCAGGGCTGAAAAGGCACACAACTCCTCAGCACCAATTAAACCATTCCTCAGGACACATCCATGCTCATTCTCTGATAAACCTTTAATTCACTCAATTGGTACATTTCTTTAAGCCAAAAAGCATATGAAAGCTTAATACTGGGGGAAAAGCACGAACAGCGTGTGCATTTCACGTCTCTTTCGTAGACAGCAATGAAGCGGGTGAGTGAGAAGGTGGCTTCTTGCTAGCACATCTATTCAGTCTGTTCAGTTCAGACAGCAGCAGCCAGTTCTGTGGGGGTCCTAGCAGGCTGTGGTGTTCATCCTGAGCCCTGGGGTTCTGGTTGTGCAGGGGGCTGTGTGGCCCCTGTGGCTGGAGGGAAGCCAGTCTGCTGCTGGGCTTGAAAGTGGGTGAGCTGCTCTGGATTGGCAAGTTTCTCCAACAGGTTGCTTTCCTGCTCCAGCTGGGAGCTTTTCTCTATTAGTTCTTTGATTCTCCCCTTCAGAACCCCTGCTTCCTCTCTAACTGCATACATCAAATGGCTCTTTTACTAGATCCATAGCTTGCTCTATGTCAGGCCTAGTCTTACACAGTCCTGGGGACTGAACCTAAGGCTTCAGCATGTGCCAGCTGAGTTGTATCTCCAGCCCGTGATGGACTGCACATCTTGGATGTAACAGAACAGGTTATACAACAGGTCCAAAAAAAAACAAAAAAAACAAAAAAAAAAAAACAAAACCAGTCCCCACCTCTCTCCCACCAAAGGTCTAGTGAGAATTTTCATGGCGGTGGCTAGTGATTCCATTCTGCCCAGATGGGTTTCATGTTGCTCTTACGTTCTGAGATCTGATTTTGTCCATGTCTTTTTCTTCCTTGAACGTCTTTATTACCCATTTATCATCAGTTTAAAGGAAACTTTAGCCATTCCGTTTATTCTAAGGATGACTTTCCTCTCTTCTGTCCGTCAAAGCTATGGTTGGGTAGTGCTCTCTTCTGCATGTCACTTTACTGGCTCAGTTTTGTACTTACGCCTCCCGGGGCTGCTGCCTTGTTTCTGGAGTTCACACTCTCTGGTAGCTCAACAGCTTCCACTGTCGTCAGGGTGTGAGAGAGTTTTAGACTTCATTTCATGGAAGAAGTCACCTATTACTCTGAGCCCAAATTGAAAATCACTTTTCCTCTGGGGGACAAGATTGCCGGCATGATCCATTTCTGTCTATTTTGCACAGTTGCTGGAGATGCTAGTGCTCCTCATGATCACTGTGAGAAGGGCTGTCATCTCCTCTTCTCTGTTAATTTTGTTGTCCTTGTCAAGGTATCTTAATAACCTTTGCAACGTTTTGCACAGGAATTTCCTTAGGCAAAGGAAAATGAGAGCTTCCCAGCAGCCGCCTTAGGAAGGCAGGACATAGGACTGTACCCGTTCCCTGCACGGGCCAGCTTGACTCATTTACAATCAGCATCTTCTGAATCATAACGATGGCGGAAGCCAGCCTTGCATTGAATTTTTACCAAGTGTCAGGTGCTATTCTGAGTTTATTAACATGGATTATTTCTTGCATCACTGCCATGATGCTATCAGGTAGCCCATGTCTTCCTGGTATTGTGGTATTGAGTAACTTACTTAACTCATAAGTGGTAGGGCATGGACTTAAATCTGTGTGGTTATATTCCAGAGCATGGGCAGTTACCCTCTGTGGGGCTTTTGTCTAGATTGTGATAACTACTCTGAGTTTTAATCTTATGTTGCTGATATACTTTTTTGTCCCTGTGAATTTAAACTTTATATTGTGGCTCCACAAACAGCCCTAAACACAGAGGCTTAAGCAATGAATAAATGATTGTCACTAGCTTGGGTGGACAGTTCTTAGGCTGTTCATGGATGAGGCCAGAGGTTGGCTGGGTATAGACTGTTCAAGCTGTATTTGTTAATGTTTCTGGTGCTTTCAGGTGATGATGAGAAAGTTGGTCTTAGCTGACCCAGTCATTTGAACGACTGGGACTTTTTCCTCTCCATGTGGATTCTCTATGTAGACTTTCATGTGAATGAAACTTACTTTATCGAAGGTGGGCTGGGGAGAGGGCTCAGTCTGCAAAATGCTTGCTGTCTAAGCATGTGGACATGGGTTTGGACCCCAGAACCCACTTAAAAAACCAGAGTGTAGTGGCACACTTAAAATCACAGCATTGAGGGGATCTTTTGGGCTCACTGGCCAGTCAGCCTTACCTAATTGGTGAGCTCTTGGTCTATGAGAGACCTTATCTTCATTTACACAATGGAATATTACTCACGTGTTAGAAACAATGACACCAGGAAATTTGAAGGCAAATAGATGGGTTACCTTATCAGGTAACCCAGACCCAGAAAGACAAACACGGTATGTACTCATAAGTGGATATTAGATGTAAAGTAAAGGATAACCACAATCCAGAGCCTCAGAAAAGCTAGGTAACAAGGAGGACCCTAAGAGGGACACAAGAATTGCCCTGGGAAGGGGAGATAGATGAGATCTCCTGGGTAAACTTGGGGAGGGTGGGAATGGGAACATGACATGAGGGGTTGGGTTGTGGGCAGTAGAGAGGGGGAGAATAATGAATGAAATGTCTTGATGGGGAGGCATTTCAGGGTCAGGGAGAAACCTGGTGCAAAGGAAATTCCCATGAGTCTATAAGGATGACCCCAGCTAAGACTCCTTGCAATAGTGAATAGGTAGCCTGCACTGGCCACTTCCTGTAATCAGATTGGTGACTATCCTAAGTGTCATCGAAGAGCCTTTGTCCAGTAACTGATGGAAGAAGATAAAGAGATTCACAGCCAAGCACTGGGCTGAACTCTGGGAATCCTGTGGAAGAGTACAGGAAGGACTGTACAAGCCAGGGGGTCAAGGTCATCAAAGGGGAGCCCACAGAGACAACTAACCAGGTTTCATAGGCACTCACAGACACTGGACCTACAGTCAAGGAGTCTGCATGGGGCCAGCCTGTGCCCTCTACATATGTATGGCAGTTGTATAGCTTGGTCTACTGTGGGACTCCTAGCAGCAGGAGAGGGGCCAGTCCCTGGTGCTTTGGCAGGCTTTGGGAATGTATGCCTCATACTGGGTTGTCTTACCAAGACTTTAAACAAGGAAAGGAGCTTAGTCCTCCCTCACTTTGATATGCCATGCTTTGTTGATACCTGTTGGAGACCTGCTCCTTTCTGAACAAAAACAGAGGAAGAGGGGATTGGGAGGGGTCCAAGGAGAGTGGGGGAGGGCATGGAAGGAAGGAGGGAGGGAAACTGTGGTCAGGATGTAGCATAAATGAATAAATTTAGTTAAAAAAAGAGAGAGACCTTACCTCCAAAATAAAGGAGGACAGTTCCTAAAAAATACCACCCGGGGTTGATCTGGTTTGCACATATATACACACACAAGTTCACCTGAGTGCGTGAACATGCAGACATGCATATACATGTGTGCACACACACATACTTGGACAGAGAGAAGAGAGAGACAGACAGAGACAGAGGGACAGAGAGAGCTGTGTGATAGATCTGGGCTCTCAAGAGCACACAACAGAAGCTGCCAGCCCTACTTTGGACCAGGTGAAGAACTGTCTCAGCTTTTCTCCTATCCTTTCCTTGAGTTTAAGTTGATCCAGAGGACCAACCCAACACAGTTGGGCAGTAGAGTATTCAGACACACACTGTTGGTCCCAGGTTGGGCATAGGTCGCTAATATGACCTGTCTGGAACAGGAAAGGATGTGAAAGACAGATGTGGCTTAAAATCCTGGATTTTATACATCGCAGACCATTGATGTTAGGCAAATTAGACATCTCTCAGCTTCTAATTGTTTCCCAGAGGGATGATGGTAACAGCTACTGCTGCTGACTGAATATCATTCTGCCTAGGCATTGTTCTTTGCTCTTTCCGTTCGAGCCTCTTTTACACCTCCCGGAGGACCTAGGAAGTTGGTACCAAATCTTATTACATTTACAAGCAGCCAAACTCAGGCACTTAGAGATGACATCACCTGAGTAAAGTCACATGTCTGGCAAGGGGTAGTGCTGGGACTTGAACCCAGGAAGAACGGCTCCTTAGTGTATGCTCTGTATTTCTTATTAGTAGCTGCCTCCCACGGTGGTGATAAATTATTTTGTAATAATTTTGTAAGTACTTGGTGTTGTGTGTGGTATAGAAATTATAGTGGTTCTGTGTTCTTACACAGTTGTCACGCTGAGAGGACCAACACACCCAAGTAACTATCACTCCTCAGCTGAGGCAAGCAGTTTGTTCTCATTTTTCTTTATATAACATAATATTTCTATTTCAAACACCATTGAACCTGTCTTAGCTATCATGTGTTTCTTGAGTTTTCTTCCTTATCTACAGCTGAGGGATGCTGTACTTTCCTTCCGTGATCAGCTTCCGGATCATGTTCTGCCTGTGGCACATCACCATTGTGTTTGTTATAAACTCCCATCCCTGGAGCTGTGCACTCAGGTGAGAGTCCACTGGGACAGCCAGAGTGGCGCTGTCCTCTGTCTGAAGCACAGCTTTCTGTTCCATTTTCTCCACCCCCATCTCTGAGTGCTCAGGTTTGGGCTGTTCCCTGGCATTGTGCATTTGTTTGTATATCTGCTTCCTTTGCCCCACTTCCAACGACTCGTTGGAATTTCCCAATTTACTGATTGTTGACTATCTGCTGGTCCTATTCTTAAAAATAGAATTAAGCTATCTTTTCCGCATTTGGTTCTTTCTGAGTGTATCCAAAGGAAAAACAAAGAAACATTGGGAGGTATTTTGATTATTCTGTTGTGTTCTCTCTCAGTATCTAGTGTCTCAAAAATCACATCCCCCATCAAAACACGTCCCCGAAATCCTCCATTCATATCAACCCCAGTACCACTTCAGAACCTGTTTCTCCTGCGTTCACACAAAAGGTTTGTTCCTCCTTGGTTTACCAGCTTACCTCTCTCCTCACCTTTTGAGTGTTTTCTGTTATGCATCCTGAATAGTCTTTCAAAAACTTGATCATGTTAATAAAACCCTTCAGTGGTTTTTGTTTGGATTTACATAAAATGTAATGTCAGATTGGGGCCTGCGTTGACCTACTCGGGGTGGAGCTTCTCCTTCAACCTCAGCATCTGTCTTTATCTGGAATTTATTATTATTTTGTTGTTTATTGTCTGATCCATCCCCATTACCCACTCTCTTACCCCATTGTGGCATAGGAAGTTGGCGTGAAAGGGCAGTGATATTGTCATATTGATCACCAGATACCTAACCTTGGCATATGGAGGCTGCAATCAATGTTATTGAATGAATGATGGTAATATTACCTTTTATAGGGGAAGCAAACCCCTGGCCAGATAGTTTTGTTGTGTCAAGTCTTTTAATTGCTGTGGGTTTTAATTTACATATACAGGGATCTTTGGGTTTTAATGTACACATATAGTGATATTGGCTTAGCTATAGGAACATGATCCCTTAATATTGCAAGTTTTAGCCACATTAGTATATTTGTAAGACTCATGCCGTGTCCTCTTGAAGGTTTTCATGAACTAAACGTAAAGTGGGAGAGACACCTGCTGATATTCTTTTTCTTGCAACCTTGTCACACTGGCATTTATAAAAAGAAAATCGGTTCGAGGCCAGCCTGGTCTACAAGAGCTAGTTCCAGGACAGGCTCTAGAAACTACAGGGAAACCCTGTCTCGAAAAAACCAAAAAAAAAAAAAAAAAAAAGAAAATCGGTTTTATTTTCTGACATAGTGACACACACCTGTAATTCCAGCATTTGGGAGGCAGAAGCAGGAGGATCATTGAAAGCTTCATGCCAGGTTGGTCTACATAGCAAACTCTAAGCCATGATCTTTGCTATCCAGGTCCAGTAAGTTGGAAATGGGGATCAGCAATGCTTTCCCCTGCAAGCCACCTTGTGCTCTCTACCCAGTTGTGAGTTACGCCATTGTAGACCCTCTCTGTGTAGACCCTCCCTGTGGTAGCCTTTCTCTTTCCTTCATTACTTTTTTCTTTCTCCTTTCTTCTCTCTCTCCCATTCTCTTTCATATTAATTTATTATGTGTGTGTACATGTGTGTGTGTGGTATGTGAGCTTCCTCCCTCCACCATGAGTTGTCAGACTTGGTAACAAGTATCCTGACACTCTGAGCCATCCCTTCAGCCATCTGGTAGACCTTCTACCCTCTCAATGCCACAGGTTCACTCTGTAGCTTGGTAGTCTGTTCCTCCTCACTTCCCTTCTTTCTTTCTTTCTTTCTTTCTTTCTTTCTTTCTTTCTTTCTTTCTTCCTTCCTTCCTTCCTTCCTTCCTTTCTTTCTTTCTTTCTTTCTTTCTTTCTTTCTTTTTTCCACTTTTTAATTTTATTTATTTTATTTTATTACTTAAAAAAATACCAATCCAAATTCCTACTCCCATTCCCTTCACACACTCTCTCACCCCACCCCCTCCAATGCACCCTGCCCCGTGGAAAGTCCAAGGCCCTTCCTACTACATCTAGGTTGAGCAAGCTATACATCCAAAGACAATAGGATCCCCAAAAGCCAGTGCAGACGGTAGAGACAAATCCCAGTGCCACTGCCAGTGGCCCCTCATTCTACCCCAACTGTCAACCACATTCAGAGGGACTGGTTCCCATGCTCGTTCACTCCCAGTCCAGTTGGAGTTGGTGAGCTCCCATTAGCTCAGGCAAACTGTCTCAGTGGGTGAACCCCTCATGGCTTGACTTCCTTGCTCATACTCTCACTCCTTCCACTCTTCAGAGAGGGAGCTGGAACTGGCCTTGCCCCTTATTTCTTGTCATGACTGTATTCAACTAGTTTTTTATTATCTTCACGGAGTCCCTTGTTGTATAACTTGATGTGGATTCAGATCAAATGAATACAGACTGGGTTTATAATCCAAATTGAGTTTCTAAATGGTTTAACTAATTTTTAAGCAGCTTAAAATACTCAAGTAACATTTACTGAATAAAAAGAGAAGAGATGAAAAGTGTGAGAAAGTAAAAAACAAATCAAAACAAGGCATTGAAAATGCTGAAAAGCTGGATATTTTTGGAACTAAAGGAGCTAAAACTACAAGGTTGCCTGTTAGTCAGTTGGAGAGGACTAAGAACAGGGATGCTCCCTCCTTAACTAGTGCTTCAGATGATTGCAGTGTTGAGAGGCAGAGGGGAGAGACGGATGGAGGAGGAAAACAGAACACCAAGGTGGGCCTGAAAACACCTTTTGGAAAAACCTTTATACATGTGTTGAAATGGAAAACTTAGAGAAAATTAGTAGAGCAAAATTTACTAACATTTTAAAGGAAGTAAATTGCCTAGGAAGCACAAACCTGGTTTCAAAAGTACTGTATCTCTGGAGACCTAAAACAGATCTTTGGCTGGGTCACTTGCACCAGCTGCCAGTGTGTGTTGGGCATATGTAGAGTGAGAGGGTTTGGTAGGCAAATAACCTTCCTTTGCTGTTCCTAGGTCACTGGGTTGCCAGGAGGCCTTATGGTGAGAACAGGATCATCGGTGATCTACTTTGAACTGTCTGTGCTGTGTAGAGGAACCAGAAACAGGTATTTGGTGACTGTGTATTTTTTTGGGACTGAACAGCTGTGGGACCAGGTGGGACAGAAACTTTTGTTTACATAACTGCAGACCATGTTACAACTGGCAATGGTAACCAAAGTCTTCTCTTTGCCTTTTAGTTGCATAGAATGTCCATACCCTTGAAGTAAGGAGCTGGAATTGTTGTTCAATACTTTCAGCTCTGACTTTCCAAATCTCTCTGGAGCTCTTCCACAATGCAGAGGATTCAGAAGAGGCATCAAAAATGGGAGATCCACAAGAGGGAAGGATCTTGGGTCTCTGAATGACTGTGTGGAGCAGAGCCTTTGACAGGCATTGAAATGATATGAGTAATAAATAAGTATTTACTGTGCTAAATGTTCTAGTAAACAAATGTTTATTCTGTTGACATTTTGTTTTTACCTGTTAAATACCTTACATACAGTAAGCTGCCTGGAGAAATGCAATTATTAAAGTAAAGATCATCTTAGTTGTTTCACTCAGCATACTTCAAAGTTCTTCTTATATCACATTGATTTATATATCTTTATTTATTTATTCATTTGTGTGTGTGTGTGTGTGTGTGTATGTGTGTGTGTGCGTGTGTGCAACTCATGCATGTGGAGGTCAAAGGACAATCTGTGGAAGTTGGTTCTCTCCTTCCACCATCATGTGGGTCCTGGGGATCAGATTCAGGTCTTGAGCCTTGATGGCAGGCACCTTTACCTGCTGAGCCATTTGCCAGTCCATGCTCCTCAGTTTTCTGTCACCTGGTAGAACTGGTGTTCTCCAGCTGGATGTTCCTCATCTATAGACTCAACCAACTAAGGGTCAAAACTATTTAAAAGTCAGCTGTTTCTGTACTGACTACTGAATAGATGGCTTCCTTCCATCCTGTGCACAGTACTGTACAGTGACTATGTAGTGTTTATTCTGTATTAGGCATTATAGATAATTCAGAGGTGGGTTAATATATGAAGAAAGCATGCATCCAAGGGATTCAGTAACCGTGGGATTTGATATGCAAGAGGAGGCATCTTGGAATCAGTCCTCCATGCATGACCAAGGGGGCAGTCACAATAGAGGACTTCTGTGATTGGAAGCTTGCTTCTGATTGAGACTGCAGCTCCCTAAAATTAATCTGATACATCTCAGGTCTAAGTTTCTCTATATACCATGTGGCTATGAATATAGGATTTAGCTTTTTCCTTTATGTTGTTTTGAGACCAGGTCTTGTTATATAGCTTAGGCTGTCATGATTCTGAGTGCTGGGATTACAGGCATGGACCACTATACTTAGATTTTATCTTGGGTTCTTGAGACTTAAGTGAATGAACCCACACATAGTGCTTAGCACAGCAGCAGCTGCACAGTAAGTTTACCTGCATATCCGTTGCTGTCTTTTTATCCATGTGGTTGGCATGGGCCATCTCCCTAGCACATGCTCCTCAGTGTTGCTAATTAGGCGAGCACTCCTACTTGCCTTGGCATGTTTTATGGATGACCCAAACTGCAAACACCAACATGTCTAGAACATATGCTCTCTGCTTTGTTTAATTTCAGATACCAAAATATGCCTACACACAGGGGGTATGTGCATAAAGAAATGCATGTACTCTTTTTTTTTCTCTTTCGCCTGGTAGAAATAGGCTTCTGTGATGTGTCTTTACTCCCACACATGCCCCTCCATGGCTGGCACATCTCCTAATTATTCTCATCTATTCACCCCCCCCCATAGACCTTTTGTGTGTATATTTTTTTTGGCACACATTCTTTTGGTTCTGCCTAGCTCCTTTCTATCTTTTTTTTCCTGCTTCCACCCTCCCTCCTCTTCACAACTCTTTAGAAAAATTAAACTATACACTTTTTTATTATTAATGTACATTTATGAAAAATTCTTTCCAGTTACAAAAGTGCATGGTTATAAAATAATTTCCATACAAAGGTTGGCATCTTCCCTATTCCTCCCCAGCCCTCCCACCACCAAACATCAAGGCTTTAGGAGAACTGAGAGGTTTATGGACCCAGCTCCTGGCCAGCACTGTGATTTATAAAAGGCTCTTGGGTCTTGCCTCCCTTACTTCCTTTTGCCTCCTTCTGGGTACACAAAAGCAGATAAGGTTTCCTAGCTTTGAGGAATGGACAAAGGTATCTTTTTGTGCTCTTCTACAACTGAAAAGAATGGGAGAGAATATGTCTACAGAGAAATGCAGCTGTTGGCTTTTCCCAAAGGTTGGGATGAAATGCATGTACTGAACTTTCCAACTCCATGACAACAAGTCCTTAACTGAGACCATGAAACTCTACAGCATCTCTGGGCAACCTATTTCCTCAAGTTTCCATGGGAATTCTAGTAAGAATGAAAAAAGGAAGTGGTTTCTTGAGGATACATGGTCCAGAATGGTGTGATGTGGACATGGGATCTTTTCTAAGGAACAGTTTTCTTGTCCATACCCTGACAACCATAATCTTGTTGGTTAGTTATGACCTAATATCTTCAGACACAGCATAAAGGAAACGTCTGCAAAGGGGACAAGTGTCTAGGGGATAGAGGAGGACAGAGGGAAGTTGGAAGGAACCAGGTGTTCCCTACATTGTTTCAGTTACAACACGGGTTCTTTTCATATTTCCTGTGCAGCCAGATAGCTGGGTAGGGTCTATATTTGTGTATCAACCTGATAGCTGAGTGGATTGTGTCAGAAAATTGAACTCAAGTTCCAAAGGAATATTCTCAAGCAGATAACCAAGATAACCAACACAAGTGGACCACAGATCCACAGACGGACAAATAAATGCTCATCATACACATGCTAGCCAGTGTGGAAAAAACTAAATGAAACACCGTGGGAACATAATAATAGGTTCGTGGTTACCAGGATATGCAAACACTTGCAACAAGAATTGTTTTATTTTCTCTAGACACTTAGTGCTGACAGCAGCCTGAACAGGACTGTGGTGGGAGTGGAACTCCATGTTGGTATGGAGGCTGGATATCTCCCTTCTTGTGCCTTACTTAACTGGGGACTTTCTAGAAGTTGGAGAGACATTTTCTTGATATAGAAAGTCTTTGCCATTAATGGAGATCAAGTTGTGCCTCTCAAAAGGACACTTGATCTCAGGAGGCAGTTGGTGTCTTGTCTTGTTCAAATTCTATGCAAAACAGAGTAGTATATCTTAAAATATGTTAACTATAATTCAGCAAACAGTAGTTCTCAGGAGATCACTGTAACTGAACATGGTGTTCCTCTACGGAAAGATAAATGATTTTTTTTTTAAAATCAGGAATACTATTTCTAAAAGTTCCTTTCAAAAACACTGTAGGTGATAAACTTAACTGGCGGATGGTAGCTGAAGTCCACCATTGTTGGCTACAGTTGGGCCATAGGGAGAGCAGGACATAGTTCTATGTTATATTTCATAGGAGCAGAGCTCTGGCCTAGACGGTATAAGCAAGAGTGAGGCGGGAAGCTGCTGGGGGGCTATTTTGGTTGATTAGATCAATGCAGATGAGATGGAAGCATAATCTCCTCCCCCAAGCGTTTTAGGGCTACCTGGCAGGTGGTTGATGGATGCTTGCTGGGTCTAGAGTAAGGTAGAAAGCTCTTGCTTGTTTTCTCATTCAAGCCAGCCTTGCCAACAAGACCGGGCCTTAAGTCTTCCCCATCTTCTACTGAGGATCTCACCTATCATTTTCTCAGATCCCTTAGTTTCTCTCGTAACACAACCCACAGTAGGAGCGACAGCTCTTGCTTTCCATAGACCTGTTCGAAAAAATGACTGTCAACACAGTCAGCAGTTCTAGTGATGTACTCATACATGGTTAAGGTGGTGTCTTCTGTCTAGCTGTCCCTGGTTCTGCCCCTGTTTTAGAGGATGGCACAGCCTGACTGTGAGCACAATCTGGACACAGCTGGGCTTTACTGCCTTTTATTGGTTTTTGTGATTATTGTGCTAATGACTGTTGAATTTTAGGGTTCTGTTACTTCTGTTGTGCAGGCTTCCAGGACATTCTTTCCCCCCAAACGCCCAAGGAAACACTGTAAAGAGAAGCATGATAGAAGCGAGTCCAGTGTTAGGATGGAGTTAGACTCAATCCCGAGCTTCTCCTTTCCTATCTGTAAACCAGTGTTTGGTTTAGTTTCCCACACCACAGTGCGAGAAGTCAAGGAGAGGCAGCTCCCTGGCCTTTCCAGTGTCTGAGGAGACAGGGAAGACCGTGGTGGAAGCTGACGACACAGAATGAGGAAGATGAATATGACAGCAAAGATGGTGGGGATTGCGTTTCCACAGAGTCCTCGGTTTCTACCGATTAGATACAGATTTCCTCAGTGGAGACAACGGCCATATTCTTTGTTTGCACAGATAACTTGAATAAGTCGCCCAGCTCTCTACAATAAATTCAACTACAAAGTGGGAATAGTAAAAACTCTGTCAGTGAGAATGGAAAGAGATGAATCAGAAAACATAAGCATGCCCAGAAGAGTTACCTGGTCCACATCAGCAACTTCATTAGGGTGCTTTGAATCTGAATTTATGGAGCTTTAGAGAGAATTGTGGTGGGGAAGACTGGTTGTATTTTGATCATGACATAGCATTTTACCTTATCCTTATTCTGAGCCTGGTGACCTCATCTGCAAAATGGGAACACTAAATTCCCGAGAGAGCTGTTGCGTGTGTGAAAGGAAACTATTGAGGGAGCTTAGCACACTGCCAGACACTAGCAAGAATCAACAATTAATAGCGCCCCTTCCTTTATGCTCAAAGGAGTGAGCTGCTTAGAAGAAAAGACATACAGTCTCATGGTTGTGAATATGGTGGCTTTGTCCTCCTGCCCTGGGTATCAACATGCTAGGATCTGAGCCTTACAGTGCAATTTCATGGTGAGTTCCTTTGGTGTAAGCACCATGGAAAGAACAGTTACACAGTTGGGATCCCAGGGTGCCAATACTTTTGCTGCCCCCGTTGTGGGGACTTCTGCCTTCTCCTTGAAGACAAGCCTTAAGTCGGAGGCAGAGACAGGGATAGAAAGAAGGAAGGGTGTTGAGGGTCATTACCCTCAACCTGTTTTACCATCAGGGAAGTCAGTGCGAGATCCTTTCACCCCAAAAGCTGCTAGCGGGTCAAGGAGCTGGCACGGGAGCCATCACACTCCTGGAGGGCAATGGCAGGCAGCCCTGGGGACTGAAAAACTGGCTGTCAGAGGGAAAGTTTTGCTTTTGTCTACACCTCCTCTATACCCTTAGGCCACAAGGAATAGTGAGCGGCTCTCAACACTCCCTGCATCGTGTGTTCTGCCATTTGCTGTGCCAACCTTTTTCTAGCTACTTAGCAGATCATTCTTGCAATTCTTCTTGGGCTTTTTGAGGCACAGACGACGGACTCTCCTCTGGGCTTCCCTAACACTGTGCTCAGAGCACTGGCATTTTGCCATAAAAGGGTGTTTTGGAACTGCTTTCTTTTATTAAAAGTGAGTACCTCAAGGGCAGGGACTGGGTTGGATTTGTCTTTCATTCCCAGGTGCTAGCAGAGTGCCCGGCCCAAGGTGGATAAGACGCTCATACAATGTTGGTTTCCCAACGTTGTTGGAGCTGTGATGGAAGTGGCCAGGGCACCGTGATCCAAGGTGTGCAGTGGTAAGCAGCAGTGGCGGCAGCATGGAAGGATGAGAGGCACCGGTGTCAAATCTCCTCTTCCTCGCTGGCCTTGCTCCAGCGGTGACAGCAGTTGGCCGTGATGCCCAGGAGGAAGTTGGTGGCCACGGAAGCGATGGAGACCACAAAGCCCACAAAGGCGATGAAGAGGTAATCATCCAGGGTCAGAGTCAAGTGGCAGGCCTTGAAGCTCTCTTCAGTGAGTGAAAAGAGGGGGGCACCCTCAACTTCAGGGGGGCCCCGACACTCAGCCAGCTGAGAATCTGCAATACAGAACCCAGGCAGGGTAAGGCTCCTGTTGGCAAGAAGGGATGAGAGAGTCTCCTGCACCTTTCAGAGAGTCACTGGGTTTCTTCAATGTGCCACAAATATACTCATCACCTCAATAATCCACAAAGCATTTCTGCTTATTCTTATAGATGTGGAAAAAGGCTGCTCATAGGGTTATAATTGTTTCGAATGGTGGATCTGGGACTTTTGTGACACATGAAGCCTGGAATCTGGACACATCACTTTCTTCTCTATACATTCCTTTGGCTTCTCATTCTCACACAGAGAGGAAGCCAACAGCCCCTTCAGGGTGCCAAGGACTCTTGCCCCACCCTTGATTTTGCTTAGCTTTTTCTGCTCCCGATGTGCATGTCTCTATCACTCTTCCACGGCCCCAAGCATGTCTCCTCTTAGCTAGGAAGGACAACCTCTGTATTTGCCCCTTGTGATGAAGATTCTCCTCTAAGTCTCTGTGGAGTCCCCTCTCTCACTTATGCCTTCCCTTGGGAGCACCGCACACCTGAGTCCTCTGCATTCTCTAGCATGCCTACTCTGCCTACTCTGCTTTGCTGTCCCCTACGGTGTGCTTTGCCTGACGGTTTTATTACTGTCTCTCCTCCCTTGAAGCTACGCTTCTCCCATAGCAGCCTCAGAACAACAACCCTTTGTAGTAAGCACTCAGCTAGTCTTTCTTGAACTGATGTGGGACTTTAACGTAAAATCCTCGTGTCTTGTTTGTATGGAAACTAACTCATGAGCTTTCTCCGGATAATCCAGTCAAGAGCGAAGCCACTGGAGTTATCACCCGAGTGTGACTCTCCCCATCTCTCATCAGTTGTGTGGCTCTGGCTATTTAGTCCCTCTGTATCTGCCAAGTGACAATCATCATGATATCTGCCTTCTGCAATTGGACTCAGGGTCCAGAGAGTTAGAGCACACAAAAGCTTCTAGGGCATACTAAGCATTATTAGGTAAAGGGCGTGCCTTTTATAATGACCACAGCTGGATCTCTCAGGTGTCAGCTCGGAGCCATGGTCTATACTCAGACATCTGAGGGCTTTTGATGCGATAGCCTTTCTCCCCAGCCTTGCGGAACCATCACTTAGGGTCACTTCAACAAATGCATGATGGTTGTCAGTGGTCCAACCTCAGCATTTTCACCTCAGCTCTGGGCAGCAGCTTCAGAGCTAAGTCCTGGATCAGGACAAAAATACTAATTGAGCTCTAACCTTGGTCAAATCTTGCTTATCTTTTTTTTTCTGTTTCTCATGTGTCACCGTTATAAGCAGGGAATAATCTGATTTAAATTTTCCAAGCGAGTCAATGTGAGGCTTTAAAAAATTACAGTTTTTAAAATACAGGCTGTGTCAATGCTACCTAGTCATTACAGAGGTTTTGAGGGCAATGAACAAAGTGATGGCCTGGATTAATCCTTTAGACAGATGGGTATACATACATATTGCTAGTCTTAGAAATGTGTGTGTGTGTTCATTATTGCAATAAGAATGCATTTTTCCCAAGTCACAGGTTGAGTCAAACCCAGAAGGCTGCTTTCACAGGACCCTAGACTCTGATCAGGTCCTGGTCATGTCTAGAGTTGACTCATGAGAAGCTCTCTGTTGGAAACCAGACAATATCAACTTGCAGAGTTGATTGTATATGTATGTATGTAAACCTGCAGTAGACAATGCAGGCCAGGTAAGGGAGGCTGAGGGCACACAGGGTGGAAGGCTGTGGGATGACAAACTTCTCTGGAAATCAAGAGATCAGTCTCGAAATCAGATTGTATCCCAGTAGCTCTCTCAAGTCTGCGTGTGAATTCTGTCTCCCAGCATAAGTAATGGGAGAATCTCAGTAGGAGGAAAGACAGGAAGTGATAAAAAATGTCTAAAGGGATGGTATCACCCAGGTCTACATACTGTGGCAAGACTTGGCCTCTAAGAGGAAATGTAACCCGTCCTCTGTGGAGAAGGAGGGGGCCTGAGGACAAACACTGTTCTTCTCCAGAGCTCAGATGCCCGACCTGCAGTGATGTCTGAGGCTACATTGCTGGGACTTGAGGTTCTCTGGTCTCCTGGAGGTTTGAGTCCCTTGCCTGCATTCATACGTAAGCCTCCGCATATGGGAACTGGGCCTCCCACTCCTGCTGAGAGCTCAGGTCTCTTGCCTGAATTGATGTATAAGTCTACAGTGACTGGGGCTTGTCTCATCTCCTCTCTGAGGCAGCCAGGCTTCCTGCAGGGCAGCCAGGCCTCAGAGATCTCAGCAGAAGAGGAATCCCTACTATGACGAGAGAGCTGCGTGCCCCAGAAGGCTCTTTCTGCCAATAGTGATGAGGGAGAGGGAAGCACAGCTTGCAGAGAGGTTGGGCTGGTAGGGAGATGGCTCTAGGCAGCCTCCCCATCCTGGTCCCCACCATCATCCCTTCTCAGTCTCCAGCTATTTTGGTACTGGAGAACTTCCTCCCACAGCTCTGTGGAAACACTGGAATCGTGACCCACAGCCCCCCTAAGTTATTTTAGTCTCGGGCTCCCCACTCAGTCCTCTCTCTTGCCTTACTCAGTATTGTCCCCCCCCCCCCCACCCGGGTATGCTGAACTTAGGCGCTAGGGAATTCCTGGGATGGGGCTCCAGAAACTCCTCCTGTTCCAATGCCCGGTACTTAGGCCAAGGCTAGGTGCTATACTATAAGTGCATTTGGTAACCGGGGCCACGGCTAAACTTGACTGCCTCTGGGCCAGGTCTCAATACACCTGGATGGGGCCAGGACCCATCCCCACATGAGAGTGGTCTCAGCCCACTCTCTGGTTGGGACTCTACAGTTAGAGTGTCTCCGGTCCCTCTCCCCTGATGCCCACCCCATGCGTAAACCTTGAAGACTCTGCTAAGGCCGCTTGGCCTGCCCAGAGCAGGTTACTTAGTCCAGTACCTGATTCCTGACAGTACGGCCAGAGAACAGCCAGACTGCTAGGGTTTGAGTCCTTATCCATGCATGGTAGTTGTGTGATTCTGACCAAGCTACGAAATGTTTCTGTACTTCTGTTTCCTCCTCATTAGGGTTCTTATGAGGATAAGAGGAGCCAACACATGAAATATGCTTAGAATAAGGCCTGGCACATAGTAAGTACTAAAATAAATAGGATTAGTCATGATTGTTTCTTTCAGGGTTTTCTCGGCACTGACGAGAGGTAGAGTAGAAGTCAGATGAATGTGTTTTTATCTACGGCTCTGCCAATTTCCCAGTGAGCGGCTGTAGGCAAGCCTTCTTAGGGTTCTGCAGTTCAGCTTCTTCACCCGTAGAATGGGGACAATAAAAAAGTGAGTTCCCTGAGATAATATAAGCCAGGGTCTCAGCTCACTCTGCAGAAGTTCAGCAAATGTCACCAATTACCAACTTCCCCCTTTTTTTTTTTTTTTTTTTTTTTTTTTTTTTTTTGCTTGCTATGTGTCTTCTTTGGGATTATAGGTACCATAAGGGCAAGGGGAATCTAATTCTTTAGCAAATGAATTTCTCTAGAATCCAGCATGTGTCCCATATAGTCAACAAATACTTGCTGAACAAAAGAGGGGTATACAAAGGTGAGGGCACACAATATCACTACTACTTTTTGGCTGGGGTGGGGAGACATAACTTCTGCAAACCCTCCCTCCCATGACCAGTCCAGTCACCTCCCTTACCCGCTGTACAGCGCTGTATCCGATTCCGCAGCCACTTCAGCAAGGGCTCCATGGTGCAACCGCACACCCACGGGTTACCCCCGATCTGCAGTGTCACCAGCCCCGGGAGGCCCTCCAGGGCTTCAAGGCTTAGGAAAGCCAGGCCACCATAGCTGAGATCCAGGTCTCTGAGATGCACGAGGCCCTGGAAGGCCTGGGGGTGCACCCTCCGCAGCCAGGGGTTGTGGCTCAGGTCGATATGCACCAGTCCGTGAGCCTCCCGGAACATGTCAGCTGGCACATGACTGAGGTTGTTGTAGCTCAGATCCAGATGCGCCAAGCGCTTGGCATGGAGAAAGAGGCCCTGGGGAAGCTCCACCAAGGAGTTGTTGCGCAAATCCAGCACTCGGAGTTCCATGTAGCATGTGAGATAGCCCGGCGGCACCGCGGCAATGCGGTTGTGGGCCAGGCTGAGGTTGCGGGTGTCCATTGGCAGGTCCGGGGGTACGGAGAACAGCCGCTGACTGCTGCAGTCCACGACTTGGTTATGACAGGTACAAAGGACTGGGCAGCTGGTACCAGCATCAGAGTGTATCACCCCAGCTGCCAAGAGGAAGAAGACCAGCAGCAAGGCTGGGTTGGGAGGCCCGGGCCAGGGAAGTTGGGCCCAGGTGTCGCCCATCTTTGGCAGCTGGCAGCAGCAATGCTGTAGGGAGCCCATGAGGGCTGTGTCCCTCGGTTCAACAGTCAAGGTACGGGGAGGCTGCTACATTAGAGGCCTGAGTCGGGAAGGTGGAATTTCTGAGAGTGTGCCATCATGGCTTAAGACTTTCTTTGGGAGCCTCTAAGCACCCAAGGACTTCCTAAGATCCACAGGACGTCCCTTTGTGGGGTCTGGGGAGCAAGGACTCAGTTGAGACACCCCAGGGTCTGCGGGGATGATCAAAGCTTGAGAAATGAGGGGGACAAGGATGAAGCTGGAGCAGCTGCCAGCAGGTCCTGCGAGCATCCCTGCAGATCTTTTGTGGCCGGGTCACCCATGACTGCTGGATGCTTCCTCTTGGTGCTGTGTCTGAGAGGTGGGAGGGAGGATGTGAGAGAGATGAAAGACGGCCTTTAAAGGTCCTGGCACCTCTTCTAAGAGAGCTTAAGCTCTGTCCTAGGTCTGGGACTGATTAAGAGGTCAGGATTGCACCTGGATCTCCAGAGGCGGCTTCTCCTGGGGGTCCCGTGGGCATGAGTTCACAGAAGACCTGGGGCCAGCGATTTCGGAAAAGGCCTTGGAGAAGTGTGTTCCCATGGCCTCCTGAAAGCCTGGCTGTTTAGTCTCATTGGCCTCTGGAATTTCAAGAGATGCTATTTGCTGCCCAGAGAGGGCTGAGTCCCAAGTGACACCCACTGTCTGGGCCACTGAATCTGGAAAAAGCCATGAGTTCTGGAGGCTCAGGTATGGGTCAGTTGGGAAAGCATTATCTGTGTCTTCAATCTGTCACCATAGCTGTGCACTCAGCAGGCAGAGGCAGAACTGCTCTGTCGACAAGAAAAGCATTCAGGCAGAGAAACGGAGCATCCCTACATCCCTGTCCTCTTACCTAGGTCCTTTGCCTTACCTCCTGCCTTTCTTTCTCACTTCTTTCTTCTTTGAACCTATCTGTCCCCAACCACAAAGTTCTTTGCTCGCTCTGTTTTTCAGATGAGGACGACAGTGAACTCAGAGCCTCGCCTCCAATCACCTACTATCTGTATCCACCTGACCTGAAATCCTCCCAGCTTTCTGTCCGGAGCTGGATGCATTTTTTTCTTTTCTATTGCTCATAGCTCCACCCCGGTGAGCACCAAACACCCCACCCTGAACAACTCCCTAAGAAAAAAAACATGCATCCAAGCTCTGGTGGTTTGTATACCTTTCTCAAACACTTTCAACCTCTCTCTCTCTCTCTCTCTCTCTCTCTCTCTCTCTCTCTCTCTCTCTCTCTCTCTCACACACACACACACACACACACACACATGCTCTCACGCATTTGTAGTTTCCCCTCCAGCTTCTTTCTGCACACACTCCTGCAGAGCCCCCTCCCCAGTGTGCCCCCAGTTTCTTTCACACCGCTAAACAGCCCCGACCTCAGCATCCTTTTATGCTCCAGTTTTAAGCTCCCAGTCTCCCTCTTAAGCCCACACACATACTTGGTCTGGCAAAGGGATGGAGACCCACATCCCACCAGGGTCCCACCCCACTGCTCATCCCTTACCCTCCGTGGCCCCAGCTTCTCTTTACCCACCTGCTGTCCTCACTTGCCCCTCCAACCCCCACCCCTTTATTTCCCTCGGTCCTCTCCCACCCTGTTCTCCACTGCTTCAGAGCATCGGTCTCACCACCGGGAAATCACCCTGGTGCCCCCTCATACAGACTTATTTTTCTCAGTCTCGGGGTCTCCTGCTATACTCCCACAGGCCCTCGGGAGACTACTCACTCTGTTCCAAGGACACAGACATCAATCTGCAGCAGACAAACGGCTCTGCCTCCCTCATCCTGGAATCCCCGCTCCTTTGCTTGCTAGCTTCCAAACAGATTGCCTACTGGGCTCTTCCCCTCCCCCGACTTTCCTCTTCCACGTCTCCTGGATCCCAGGCCAGCATCTTCTGCGTTTTCCTGTCCTGTGGTCCCTGTGCCCCTTCTTTTACGCTGAAGGGGAATCTGAGAGAGGATGCTTAGAAAGTTCACAGAATCTGAATGCCTCTTGGGAAACTCAGCTGGTGCTGAGGCTGCCTTGGTGTGTGGCTTCCGCCAGAGCCAGATCGTCCCCTCCCTCCTCCCTCTCTCCCTCTTTCCCCCTCCCGCCATCTCTCTCCCCTCCTCTCTCTCTTTATCGCTTCCCTTTTTTCCTCGAGGGCCAGGTAATGACGTTTCTCTGTCTCTTAGCAACTGCCTCCACATCTCTGAGCAACAGGAGAACTGGCTATAGACCCCATCAAGATGAGAGGAGAGAATGAAGTATTCCTGGTGAATTCACAGCCACCCTCAGGGTCCTAGTGACAGGGCAAAGGGAAGAAAGGAGAGGAGGGCAGGCAGTCCTAGGATGGGGGATAAGAGAAAGGAGACAGCAGGGGGAGAGAAGGCAGAGGAGTTCATTGGCAAAGGAGGGAGTGGGCAGAGTACTGGCGTGTAATCTTAGATGGAGCAAGGAGAATTTAAGTGCATCGGACCCCAAAGAGACTGAAGAGCATAATATGGAGAAAGGGATTTAATGGGATGGAAAAAAGCAAAATAGACGAGAACAATGAAGCCAAGAATAAGGATGGAAAGAAGAAAGGAACCCGGTTGATTCTCAGTGTTTGCTCACCTGATGGGCAAACACTCTCTGTTAGCTGTATTATTTCTGCATTATTTCCAGGTCTGAGTGTCATCTGGTTCCCAGCACCAGGTGACTTGATGCAAGCTTATTGGGAAGATTATGGGTAAATTCTTTGCTCCGCTCCTTTTAACTGAGTCCTTACCCCACGAACTCTCTGGGGCGAGGAGCTTTGGCTGGAGTGCCGGTTGATCTGAGAGCACTTGGGATGCAAAGAAACAGCTGACTAGCTCAGGTGAGGGTAGCCGGGCCTCACAGAAGCTTGGATAAATCATTAGGAATGGAAATGGCCAGGAGAGTATTACCATCCTAGGTGAGGGCAATGGCTCAGGAGGTGAAAATCTTGTAGTACAATCACAAAGACTGGGGTTTCCACCCTCAGTACCTGTGTAGATGCCTGGCGTTTGTGGCTGTCTCCCTTTCATCCCAGTGCATGGAAGGTGGAGTTGGGATCCCCATGGCAAACTAGCTAGAGAGACTCGATAAACTGAGGAGCTCTGGGTTCAAACAAGAGTCCTTGTCTCTATGTACAGGAATTATTGCAGATGATACTGCTGGCCTCCACATGCACACACAAATACATGTGCTCCTACACAGATGAACACAGATACAACACGTATGTTTACTGCATATATTGCACATGAGAAAAGAATATTACACTTCTTTCTTCTTTCTGAGATCCCCAGGAATCCCTTTTGTTGTTTGTTCCCTTTGAGATCATCCTCCCATCTTCTACTTGGTAGAATGTTGAAATATCACAACACCTCTTTCCTTGGGCATGTCTCTTGTTCAGCATTTACAAATTGGCTTGACTAGCTGGTTTAAATAACTAGCTGGCTTTCCCCCTCCCTCTCCCTTCCTCCTTCTCTTTCCCTTCTTCTTCCTCTCCTCCCCTCTTCTCTTCTCTGCACACCATGCTGGCATTGGGGGGGGGTCTTGCTATGAGGTCCAGATTGGCCTTGAATTCTCAATCTTCCTGCCTCCCAAATGCTGTTGGCTGGCAATCACCACATTTGAATTCTTTTCCTTAAAAAAAAAATAACTTGAATGTTTACTGTGTGCTAAATAATTGACAAAATGGTAGTTTCTACCTTAGGAGATGGAGGTAGAACTGGGGAGACGGCTCGGTCGGTGACGTGCTTCCCATGAGAGCTTGGGGCCTGAGTTTTATCCTTAGCGACCAAGTGAAAAGCTGATGTACTGGTGCAAGCTTGGAATCCCAGTGCTGTCTCAAAAGTCTCCTAAGTAATGAATGACATCCAAGGTTGACCTCTGGCCTCTACACAAAATGTACCTATGCATACCTTGTATACACACACACACACACACACACACACACACACAGAGAGAGAGAGAGAGAGAGAGAGAGAGAGAGAGAGAGAGAGAGAGAGAGAGAAAGAGAGAGAGAGACAGACAGACAGACACACAGACACAGACATACACACACACACACACGCAGATGGATATAGACATTCATTGACTATGCTTTCAGTGTGCTGACCTGGAGCCTCCTGCATCTAAATAATATCATGCTGTAGGATGGAAACAAATTGAGGTTCTAGAGAAGAGTGTGGATTTATACAGGTTCTGGGCATTTAAGAAGATCTCTAGGTCACCTGACCGAATCCTGTCCACCAGGATTCAAGCTCGCCTTTTACCTTTTATAGCATCTAGTGCACAGCAGTATGACAACCAATTTGCACACGCTTATGCTCTGGTACTAAGACACCAACTTACGCGGTTAGCATCCCCTTCATCCCTGGAGTGGGGTGGGGGCTCTTAGATCTTGTGTATGATTTTAGAAACAAAACTTATCTTAACCTAACTGTGACTGAGGATGGCTGGCCTCTGGGATGAAATGCTGTCGTCTCCTTCATTAACTTAAAAACGCTTGGAAGCAAAACCTCACTGGAGAGAATCGTGAGAAGTAATTACGAAAAGTAGAGAAAGGTATTCACAGTTGAACGTTTAGTGTTGACTAAAAAGAAGACAAAATTTAGAATTTTCCCCTTTTGCTTGATATGAAATTTGCAGTTACAGTAAGAACTAATGTGGCTAAAGGAATATATATAATATAATATATAATATAATATATATTATATATAAAGGAATATATATATATATATATATATATATATATATATTCCTTAAAAAATGGGTGGTGGGCAGACGGCTTAATGGGCGCAGTGCTTGTGCCAAGGTTAGGATCTGAGTTTGGAAGTTTGGATTCCTAGTAACCATGTAAAAGGTGAAGTTCATGTTTGCAACCCCAGGGCTGGGGGGTAATGGTAGTAGAAACAAGGGGATCCTGGGGATTCACCGACCAGCCAGTCTGCTCAAACCAGTGAGCTCCAGGTGCAGTGAGAGACCTTGTCTCAAAAAATTGGGGTTGGGGATTTAGCTCCAAAAGGAGAACCCTAAGAGGGGCGCATGGATTTCCGTGGGAAGAGGAAATGGATGAGATCTCCTGGATAAACTGGGGGTGGGGGTGGAGGGGAGGGGATGGAGGGATGGAAATTGAGGGATCAGGATGGGGAGAGTAATGAAAGGGATATCTTGATAGGGGAGACATTATGGGGTTAGTGAGAAACCTGGTACCAGGGAAACTCCCAGGAATCCAAAAGGATGACCCCAGCTAAGACTCCTAGCAATAGCGGAGAGGGAGCCTGAACAGGCCTTCTTCTGTAATCAGATTGGTGACTTCCCTAATTGTCACCAGAGAGCCTTTATCCAGTAATTGGTGGACGCAGATGCAGAGATCCACAGCCAAGTACTGGGCTGAGCTCCGGGAGTCCAGCTGAAGAGAGGGAGAAAGGACTGCATGGGCCAGGGGGCTCAAGGTCATGATGGAGAACACATAGAAAGCTGACCTGAGCTAGAGGGATCTCACCGACTCTGGACTGATGGCTAGGGAGCCTACGTGGGACCCACTTAGACCCCTCTGCATGTGTAACAATTGTGTAGGTTGCTCTGGTTTTTTTTTTTTTTTTTTTTTTTTTTTTTTTTTTTTTAAAAAAAAAAAAAAAACAGAGGGATCAGGACCTGTCCCTTGTGCCTGAGCTGGCTTTTTGGAACCCATTCCCCAGGCTGGGATGCCTTACCCAGCCTTGATGCAGGAGTAGGAGCTTGATCCTGCCACAACTTGATGTGACATGCTTTGTTTGCTCTCATGGGAGGCCTGCCCCTTTCTGAACAGAGGCATGGATGGGGTGGGGAAGGGCTAGACAGGAGGTGGGGCAAGGGATCAGGAAGAGAGGAGGGAGGGGAAACTGTGGTTGGTCCGTAAAATAAATGAAAAAATTTAATTAAAAAAAAGAGAAAAAATTAATGTGGAAAATGATAGAGGAGGACATTTGAGCTTGATTCCTGGTTTCCACATGAAAACACACGGGGAACACATTCACACACAAGGGAACACACACACACACACACACACACACACACACACAAACACACACGACCTAGTTCCTCATCATTGGGAACATCCTTTTTCTACTTGTGCAGCAGGATAACAACCCCTGAGCTTGGGGCACCATGCAGGCGTGCTGTCTCAATAAAGCACCAACCCAGCACACATCACAATGCATATAGGGAGCACGCTTGTCAAGGGAACAGGTAAAAAGATCAGGGAGACACTGCTGAATAGCTATGCATAAAGGAAAACGTTAATTTGTGTGAAGATAGGAGACAAAGGAAAACTATCATGTTTGCTGACAATTTGAATGTATCTTATGCAAGGTAAGCCTCAAGATTTACAGGAAGTCTAGTTTAGAGGAAACGATGGCAGCCTGCAATGTATTTTCTGTAAATGTGGAGTTCAGTGAAGTAGAAATATCTTAAGTGTCTTTTTACTTTTAATCATTTTTTGACTCATTAAGGGATTTTGTGAATCCTAAATTGGTGTTTTGTGGCACACAATGTACTGTGGAAAAAATGCTCACAAATAAGTTTAGTGCCTTCAACAAAATGAAGCAAATTTATTTACTGGAGGATATATCTGGAGCTGAGCATGAAAGCAGTCTGCAGGGCAGCAGGGAGGATTCATGGCAACGTAATGCCCAGCATTTCCTGTATTTATTTGAGATTTTTTCTTCTTTTCTCCTTCCTTCCTCTTTCTCTTTTTTTTTGCCTCAGGGAAAATTAGGGGGAAGGTTTACTTTTTCGTTTCTTTCCTACATCGCGTCTCACTTTCACTCCCGTCTCTCTCACCTCCCTCTCACTTTCTTCCTTCTTCGTCCTCCTTCCTTCCTTCCTTCCTTCCTTCCTTCCTTCCTTTCTTCTGGTACTGTCAATCATGGGAACAGTTTTAAATGGAAAATAGCTTTAGAAATACTGAACTATAACTTTTGAACTGTAATTTATTAAAGTTTTTTCTTGTTTTCGATCTAGCCTTATAAAGGCTTAAATGAAACTCACAATTTTATCTGATTATTTTATATTAATTGCATTTATTTATCATTGACATTGTCCTATCTACTACAATTCCTTTTCCTGTATGGTTATAGGAAACCAATTCCATTTACTTATATTTGCATATATAAATGTATTTATTTTTATATGGGCATATAGCATTTTGGTTACTTTCATCCCCTCCTCTCTAATCTCTCCCTCATCCCATCAATTCCTCTCTCTTTCCTACGAGTCCCCTTCCAACACACAAGTCTTACTGTTTTGTGTGGGGACCCACAGAGTTTAGCTAGGGCTATTCCCATGAGCATGAGTGTGAAACTATTTGCCAGAGCCTGCTGAGTTCGCCAGTGGGCACACAAATGACAGTAGCCCCCTCACCAAGGGCTTATTAACAACCGAAAGACCCCATGAGCCCTTTCCCCATCCATGTGGACTGAAATGAGAGTCCTCCATGTATAAGTAACCAATCCATGTGGAGGTGCTGTCCTGGGTGGTCATGTGCTGCTCATTGCAAAAGGACAGCCTCTCGCACAGCGGACAGTGGGGGTTCAATCAGCAATATGACGAGTCATGGCATATCTTATCTTTTCAGAATTTCTTGCAACTTGTGGAGACTCTGGACTGCCCAGAATTCACTCTATTGAAGGGTGGTAGCTCAGCTGATAGAATGTTTGGTGAGCATGTATGAACGGCTGGATTTGGCTCCCAAATTTGGTAAACTGGGCATTGGAGGCACATGCCTGTAATCTCAGCATCCAGAAGGTGAAGGCAGAAGGATTCGAATTTCAAGGTGGTGCTCAGTTAATTGGAGGCCAGCCTATACTCTATGAGACCTTTTCCGGGAAAGAAAAACAAAATTTATTCTATTGTGAAGATACATAGAAATCAGTAAGGGAGCTGCAGAAAATGAAATGAGTTGAAAAATCATTTTCATTATTACGATCTCTCGAATGCATGGCAAATTAGTTGTAACAATGACAGAAAACTTTTAAGCGGATGAGGATTAATTTAATATACCACGTACAAATTTGTTCAGGGAGAATTATAACACGATAGAGAATAATGAGGAAGGAGAAAATGGGAAGCCGATTTCTCATATTGCTGGGAAAGCTTAAAAATAGGAAAGATGGCTTTTGCCAGATTACCATAACTTAATGAAGCATTTAGCAGGAACTGGGGAATTGGAAATGAAAGCCATCTGGGGAAAACCCGGGCAAGAACGCACAGATGATGCTGTAAAGACAATGGTGACGATGGTAATATTGGGCCACACTTAGAGTAATGACAGGAGATTGGCTTAACTGAAAGGTTAAAGTACAGATTGCACACTGGAAGCCACTCAGTGGCGTTATTCAATGGAAATGCTTTGAAGAAAAATGACCACAGATGATCACCCTTTTAGCAAGGGGTTCTCACTACCAGCAGACAGAATATGAAAAGTGGGAAACAAGCCAACAATGTTGAACACAATCTCACAGTAAGAAATGCTATTAAGATACTAGGTCCATGCTTCATTTTTCCCCCTACACAGCAAAGACAAAAACAAAAACACAAGTTAGGAAGAGAGGAGAGTAACACATTAATCTCAGCTGTGAGAGGAGATATCTTCTTGTGTAACAAAGTAGACAATGCCATTAGGAATAAGATTGCATTTGTCAAAGACATAGCATTGAAAGACAAGGCTTTATAGAAAAAAATGTGATAAAAAAAAAAAACCCACAGACAATGGAGAGAAACTCAATGAAAAATAGATTTTAGGTAGAAATATTTGAAATAATACACACAAAATATATTGAGAAATGCCACAAATGTATTTTTTAATAAATGGATGCAATATGCACTTTGCTCTGATACAAAGACAGAACAAAGCACACGCGGTATTACTTTCTATCTTTTTGGCAGAGAGGGTAATACCTGCACATATGTAACCTTTTAGGGCACAGGGGACTTTGTAGATGTGTTTAAATGGAGGAGAGAAGGTTGTTCTGGATGGTCTACATGGTTCTGATGTAAGCCTAAGGGTCCTTACAAAGAAAAGAAAGAGGCATAAGGGCCAAAGGAGGAAAGACAAATATGGAAGTAGAGGCTGGAAAATCACACTCCTTGATTTGAAGATGGAGGAAGGGACCATGAACCCAAAGTCAAAAGTCGTTTCTAGAGGCTGGAGAGGACCATGAAATAGACTCTCTTCAGGCATTCCAGAAGGAATATAGCCCTGGTGACCCACCAGGCTCCAATTTCTAGAATGGTGAGAAAATAAATTTACTTTTCAAAGCTACTAATGCTGTGGTAATTTGTCACAATAGCCACAGAAAACTAACATAGTCCTCAATGTGCCCACCTTCTGGGCAGGATATGGGAATAGGGTTGGGTGTCCTTCCTGTGATTAAGTTATTAGTTAGTAGACTTCATACTAATCAGAGGGGAACGGTAGAGACTGGGGAAATGGCTTAGTCTTGTGAAGTACTTGCCGCACAAGCATGAGGATTGAAACTCAGATTCCCTTTACCCATGTAAAAAGTCAGGTACTGGGAAGGTGGAGACAGCCAGTCCATGAAACTCAATGACCCGCCCATTCTGCCTAATTGGAGAGCTTCGGGGTCAGTGAGAGACCCCATCCCCCAAAACAGAGTGTAGCGAGATCAAGGAGAGCAACCCAACATTGATCTTCGGCCTACACACACACACACACACACACACACACACACACACACACACATCCTTCTCCTCACCTAGTTTCCCTGTGGCTACCAATCACAGTCTTAGCTCTTCCGGAAGGGGTGTGGCCTTTGTGGCATCTCCTCTAGAAAGTGGAGCATCAGTCTGAGCAGGTATCCAGTGCCGCTGTGTGCGCCCAGTTGCAAAGACCTTGTCCTGTTTGTATGGCAGCATTTCAGGGCACTCCTCCTCAGCCTGCTCCTCTCAGTTACTCCTGCTCTCCTGTGAACAAGCACCTTGGTTATTTGAGAGAAACACCAGTAGGACATTAGTTGTATCTAGTGAGTGATACTGTACTCAAGTGTGGAGAATCGCGTTGATGGAACAGCACCAATCAATAATCAGCAACTTGCTTCGACACTCACGGGTTCTGTGCTCTGAAATTCTGACACGTCCTTATTCTGTTTTTTTTTTTTTTCATTTATGAAATGAGGAAAATCTTGTTATGTATTTCATTTGCTTGCTGGGAGAATCTGGAGCAGAAACACTAGGTACAGTTTTCTGTCCTTGGGAAACACCGAATGAATAAAGCCCTCTCACCATTATTGTGAGTATCATTTTATGAAATTGAACTAGGAGCTTTTGTTGCTGGTTTGCTGAAACCTCTTGCTTCACCTTACGAGTAAGTACTTTGGAATAACACTAATGCCTGACTCAGGTTATCAATTAGACATAAACCCTTATCATGGTGTGTCACATAGGTAGCTCTCAACAGACTTTTGCAATTATTATTACTACTGTTGTTACTATTATTTGGAGAGGAAATTGGTAGAGTTGAGCAGGGCACCACAACCCAAATGAGGCCTTTGTTCTTCCTCATCTGTGACCGACTTCCAGTTTCTTTCTTTTCTATGGCTCCAGGATCCTTTCTCTAGTTCTCCAGCTGGTTATGTTGTTGTGTGTATGTGCATGTGTGGTATATGTATGAATACACACGCATGTGTAGGTGTCCAGAGGTGGACTGTACCTTACTCTAACATTCCCCATCTTGGTTTTGGAGACCTAGACATTCACTAAACCTGGAATTTAGCAAAATGGCTAGACTGGCTGGCCGGCAAGCCCTATAGATCCTTCAGTCTCTGCCTTACCAGCCCTGGGATTATGGGCTTGCACTGCTGTTCCCTGCATTTTGTGTGCTGAAGATGTGAAGTGAGGTTGTACGTTTGTGGGAAGCACTTACCACCTTCCGAGGTCCAGCTCCTGATCTTTCTCTTTCTCTTCCTGTTTTGGCAATCTTCTAAATTATCTCTTTGACATCAGATTCGGCATTCTATACAATTTCTGACCACTGGAGTGTAGGTGTGTGTTCATGTGTGTATGTGTGTAATAAATATGTACAGTGTATGTGCATGCATAATTGTAAATCACTGTGCATATATGTGCGCAGTACATGCTATGGACATGTATACAACAGGGAAGGTGGATGTGGCTGCTCTGAAATCATACACAATATATTTCATGACTGCCTGTCTCGAGGAAAGGGACATTTATACACAACATGGTAGGTAGCTAGATGGGAAATGAGAAGTAGCTAGAGGGTATTGCCAATTATTCTTTTGGCCAAGTCTTTCCTGGAGTCACTTTCATTATTTTGCAAATCCCAGGCAGCTCTGAGACTTAAATATGTTCCCAGGGGGCACAAAACAGGGTTGGTATGTGTTTCTCTGAGAAATTAATTTTACTACCGCAGAAGCAAAACACTACTCTCCATCTGAATGCCTGTTTATCTGTTCTAGACGATGAGTAATCTGTGGGCAGGTATAGTGGTTTTCTATTTTCCTCTCTCCCTGGTTTAGCAAACAGCAACCATAGAACTGTCTCAGGCATTCACTGAAGTAATGGGCAAACTCTGAGCACCAGGTTTTGAGCACTAGGTCAGCTGTATCTGCCTGTGCCTCCTCTTCATGGAGAGCTTAGCAAGTCCCTAGTACATTTAGTGGCCTAAAGTGTATGTAGCAATGCTACTGTTGTCTATTGGTGGACAAAATAGACAGATTCTCTCGCTTCTAGAAGAAAGAAGTGGATTAAGGGGATGAAAAAAAAGATTCATAGTAGGATAGAAGGAGTTAGAAATGGCAGAGGCTATCACTCCGTGACCTGTGGAAGGAGGACATCTTTGCTCTGGAGGAGACAGGGTGGGGCCGAAGGAAAGAGACTGACTATTCCTTAGCTGTCTGTACAAGACCACTATGGGTATGGAAAGAAATCAATACATGAATAGCCACTCTAATGTACAAAATCAGTCCCAGAGGGTTCAAAAAGGGTGGCTTAGCGTCATCTACTTGTTGAGCCCCTATTAGGCACTAGACATGTAACCATCTCAGGTTCTGGAGTACAGCCAAGTTTGCTTAACCTGGGATCTGTGTGCATCTCTGTCTAGATTGGTCAGTTTCCAAGATGCCTAGATAATTATTTTGACTGCCCATTCTCTTTAGTGGTAAACCAAACAAACTGTTGTTTTTTTTTTCAATCTTGCTTGGAAGACACAGATAATAAGCACAGAGAGAAATACACAATGGTTTGGTGGATGATAAGTGCTGTGGATAAAAACAAATCAGGGTGTAAGTGTGGTGGTTAAGTCATCAGCTTGGTCTTCTGTAGCTCAGAAGAGGCAGGTCTATTGTGCTACGCAGCAACTGTACTTAATACAATTGCACAAGACAGGCACAAGATCAAGCCAGTCAAAATTCAGGCACAGATGGGAAGACGCCCACAGACCCTGCTCATTATTGAGGAGTTACTGAGAGAGGGAGAGGGTGTGGCCACTGGTAGGTTTCACAGCCTCACAGCCATGCACATAGGATAGCACTAATTAGACTATAGATTATTAAAAAAAATGAAAGAAAGAAAAAAGAGGAAGACTTGAAGTTAGGAGAGGTATGTGTTGGAGGAATATGGAAGGAGGTGAAGAGGGAATTTAGTGGTGGAGCTCATACTTCATTGTATATCATTAATGAAGTTCCAAAAAATGAAATAAATAGGGATTACAAGAGAGGTATGACTTTCAAAGCCAGGGCAGTGGAGGAATACCTCTCTGAGGAAAGGCATTTGTTCTGGGCTTCCTTTCCTGCCCTATGAGGTGGTACTGGTCATAAGGTTGTTGATTGTGCTGAGCAACCCTTTCTGCCTGGCTCCCTCTATCTGCCTTCCTCTGTGGGTGTCTACAGAGACTGAGTTCTTCACAGCCATCTTCCATTTATGATTCTGATGCTGTCCCAGGGTCTCTCCAATCTATGCACTCCATAACCAAGACTCAGGAGCTGTTCCTATGACCACTGACTCTGAATTATGCATATGACCCATTCATTCAGGGTGGACACTTTCTCCCAGGCCACCTGAGAAGTATGGGGGGAGGATGGTGGGCGTGAGACCAGCTCCTGCTTAGGTGTTTTCTGGGAAAAGAAGGGATGAGAAGCAGGAATTGGGAAGAGCAGCAGGCTTCCTTCTGGGACTGTTTATAGGGCAATCATCAATTAGGTCTTGCCAACTGGAGGTCCGTCTAGAAATAGCCAGGAACAGAATGGCATGCCTATCTCCAGTACCTACGCCCTTTGTTGTCTCTGACCTGCTCATGTGGAAGAAGGTGTGCTGTCCCTTTTTGGATTGGGTGTAAAAAGCTGTGATGTCTTGGGCCACTTATTCCTGCCTGCTTCTGCGAGGGCACTGCCACCAAGTTCTTCCTTTTGTCAGTTATTGCTCTCACCCAGGCCTTGCTGGACTGGAACTACAAGATCTGAGTTGGGACTTTAGCTAGCAGAGGTGGGGCACTGGGGACAGGTTTTTGATAGTATAGCCTGGCACCAATTCTGGTCTTGATTTTTGAGTCCTGATCCACCAAGGTGTGATGAGAAGCAGCATCCCAAGTTCCCATTATCATGGTCCATGCCACTCTACCATGATGGACTGTATCTTCCAAAACCCAAGAACTGAAATGAACTTTCTCTCTTAAGTGACTTGTGTCAGGTATTTTGCCACAAGAAGACAAAATTTGTAGCCAAAAGTTTTTCTAATGGGAACTCCATTGGGATATTTAAGAACACCCAAGCTAGCTTTCAAGACCATTTTTGTACCAAACCTTATAGGCTATGGTGCAGCCCAGCTCCTTCCCACCTGTATGTGCATAGCCTCTCATGACATCTCCCTTGGGGAGCAGACATTAAGGCACAGCTAACATTTTTGAACACTTTTCAGGCCAAGCATATGATTGTTATTCAGGGATTATGGACTATTTTATTACAATCTTAGAGCGCTCTTATAAGGGGAAGTGTTTCTATCTCATGTTTTTTAGATTATAAGTTTAAAATGTTTGTTTATTTACTTTAAAATTATTTTTATGCCTGTGGATCTGTGTGTGTCTCTGTGGGGCTTGTACACAGGATATTCAAGTGCACATACACACGGAAACCAGACGGGGGTACTGATCCTTTGGAGGGGGAGTTACAAGAGGTTGTGAGTTACCTGATTGGAATGTGAGGGATAGAATTTCCAACCTCTGTGAGAGAAGTAAGTACTCTCACCTTCTGAGCTCTAGCCCTTAAATCTCTCTCTCCTGCTTGGGTAAAGGGAAAGGCTTGTTGAGCCTACAGTGGCTTTGAACAGAGATTTAACATGGCTTCTCCTTGCAGTAGCTGGTACAGTGGGAGCTGTCAAGAGCACCACAGAATACCCTAGCTGTTCTCTATTCTGCTGTGAGCATGGGTCAGTCCCTTAACCTCTCTGAGCCTTGGTATCCTCATGTAAGAAATGGAAGAAAGCATTTCCTTCTTCTGCAAGTTTCTAAGAACATTTCACGTACCTTACTAATTTTCCCTTTAGGATCACAAAAAGACACGTTGAGCTCCCTCAATTGAAGGTGTCTAGGTCTGGTTATAACTCCGAAGGCTCAAAGGATTGAAGGAGCAAGAGAAGAGAGAGATGTAGAAAGCTCTGAGATGACCTTGGTCCAACTGACTGTTTGCTCAGTTGCTAATTTTTCCAGAAGCTCCTTTGTTCTGCAGTGCTGGGAGGAGAAATACTATTGGTTTTCCTTGCTAGGAGTTTGTGGTTTTAGGTGAGAAGACAAGACCAATGACAACTCAGAACTATTAGATGTGCAATTCAACTTAGTGCTAGCTAGCTAGGGAGTAGAGGTGTAGAGTTTTGCAAAACAGGAAGTGATGGAGAGATGAGAGTAAGCCGGGAAGGTCTCCTGACTGAAGTGGGCTAACCGGGTTGAGAGCATCCGGGGATGTGGTAGAGTCCGTGATGACACTTTTCATCTGTTCATGCTGCGTGGACATTGTTATCATATTGGTACTCAAAGACGCTGGAGCTTACTGTATCTGTCTGGGACAGGGAGCCAAATTCATCATCCATCCTAACCCCTTGAGGCTGACATCACCGTACTTCATTTCTCCTGACAGGAAACAGGCAAATGGAAGGAGATGTGTCTAGGTTATCACCAGTGGCAGAGATGGAGCCTAACACTGGTCTGTTTGGTACATGTAGAGCCTGTGCCATAATCACAAAGCCAGTAGACAACAACGAGACCAAGAATGAGAATCATACCACATTCTAGTGCTCAGTAGCTCAGGGGAAGGATTCTGAACTAAGATATCAGGTGACCTCCAGCTCTCTCCTTCAAGTTTTCTATGGAACCCTGGGATGGACCATATCTTCTCTTTGCCTTCAATTTCTCTGTCTAATAACATGGGCATTTGGACCAGATGAGGGTTGAGTAGGTGTCAAGCTCCAGTAAGGTTGATGACTAAGCATTTGCCAAGATTGGCGATGCTATTTAGAAATTTTCTTTTCTGTAATAGAATGGTTATCTTTGGACTGACCACTTGGCTTAAAGTCTTTAGCAGCAGACTTAACATTGGTTAGGACCTAGAAAGAGGTTAGAGACATCCATACTGCCCTAGAGAAGAAGGGACTTGCAGGGATGGTGTGATGGAGCAGCCGCAGCCTGCATCCCAGAATAGCTGCAGCCTCCTGGCATCTGCCATACTGGCTGCAAAATCTCTTCCCATTGGCTGCTCCCTCTCCCTGCCATCTGCCAGGTGCTGCTTTCCAGGTTTCTGTGGTACTGGCTAAGCAGTTCTGTGTGCATTATAGCATGCCTGTTAGCTTCTTTCTCCAAGTGCCATGGACTGTAATAGCAGCTCCTGTCTGCTTCCCTCACTTCACCCTCATGGTGGTTGAGGACGGAATAGTAGCTTGAGACAGCGGAAAGGGGCTCAGAGTTAGTGTCAAGGGTTGCAAGGTCTTTTGACAGATTACTCTCTAGGCACGAGTCTGAGCATCTCTCTTGATTTTGATATCATCATCCACAAATTAAAGTGCAATCGAGCCATTATTCTGCTATTTTTTTTTCTGTTATGGAGACAAATTAGATCTTAACTCTCTACTCATTCCGTCAACACAGTTGAGAAGGAGTTTACTCCATCCCAGGTTCAGCTGGGCGTGTTAAGGTGCGTGAGTCTTTGCTTTGTTCATAGAAATCAGCTGGAGGCTGAACCAAATCCCAAAGGACTTAGCAAAGGCAACTAAAAACACACGTCCTCTTACAGTGGTGAAGCTTCAGATGTACCAACTGGATTATTTTTCTGAGAATGTTCTCATGGGGAAGGGTGGGACATGTTCTCCCCTGAGTGATGAAAATGACATATGCCATTGTCTGTTTTGATTGGATGGAGCTGAATGAGGCAGAAACAAAGAGTAGAGACAAAGAACAGAGGTGATGAATCTTGATGATCTTAAATCCTGTCTCTCACTGATCCCTAGTCCTCTTCTTATAGCTTCACCTTCAAGCAGAATGAAGAGAAAAGGGTCACAAGATGTGGGACACACTTCACAGTTCTGCTTTGGTGGTCAGGGGAAGCTCTTCTCTTAGGTTTAGTGTAAGCTTAGGCTTGGATAAAGCAAGGTGATCTGAGCAAAGACACAGAAGAAGGGCAGTCGAGAGTGAGGGAGTAAGAGTGGAAAAGTCTTCGGGTCAGAGGGATCTGATATCCTTAAAGAATGGTAAATATATCCTGTGTATGGATGGTAACTTGGAACATCTCTTTTGGTTGTCCAAACTGTGGGGTTCCTTTTTTCCTACTTGCACTAGAGGAGAGGTTGTAACTGAGCTACAGTTTCCTAGTGTTTGTTAGCGATAACTTGATGGTTCAGAAATGACAGAGACCAGCACTGAGGCTCATCCTATAACTGACTCTCTCTCTCTGCTCATTCCCAAGATATACGACTTCTCTTCAACAAGCTTCCTCGGATAACTCCCTAGAATCTGTCAAAACTACTTCTGAAAGGCTCCAGAGGACAAAACAAATCTTTGCAGGCAGAAAAGCTTCAATGGAATGGATTTCTTTCATTACAATTGCTGAGGTGTGACATTCCATGAACACATGCCAATTTGTTCTCTCTGTGTTTGTTCCTTTCTTCATTCATTTAACAAGAATTTATTGAGTGTCTGATATCTGCCAAGGTATACATAAAGGCACTGAATCTACAAAGATGAATCAGTCACAGTTTCTGTTTTCAAGGCTCTCAGCCTCGGGTGAGTGTGGAGGAAGGAGCTGTGTAAATAGACAGAGAAAAACATGACAGGTACTGAACTAAATGAAGTAGGAGCTTAGTGCTACTGTGGGATCCCCGAGGTGGGGATGGTTTCATCAAGAATCAGGGTGGTCTAGACAGAGGACATGACCTCCAAGCTGGACACTGAAGACCCAGGGTCGTCTGATAGTGGGAACTATTCATGGGAGATGATGTATGTTAAGAATATGCCATCACCAGAAAGGAAGTTGTGAATAGTCCCAGGCTGCAGGTCCAACCTGTGGCTTCTGGGCTGCCTGGGCCCCAGGGTAACAATGAATATTCAATACCAAACTGCAGACTTATTTAAAACATTATGAAATGTATGTATATATGTGTGTTTTATGTAGGGAAGTCTCGTGTGTGTGTGTGTGTGTGTGTGTGTGTGTGTGTAGATCAGAGAACCTCAGTCATTCATCAGGTACTGTCCTCCTTTTGTTTTGAGACAGGCTCTTTCAATGGTCTGGAATTCACCAAATAGGCTTGGCTAGCTGGTCATTAGATACCAAAGATCTTCTTGCCTCCACTTTCCCAGTGCTGGGATCACAAACATGTGCCACAATCCAATCTGATTCTTTTATATTTTGAGGATCCAACACCTCCCTTTTCTTGCAAGGCAAGCACTGTACCCAGCTGAGCCTTCACTCCAGATCCATTATGATATATATATATCATAATATATGTATATGTATAATATAATATATAGATATATATAATATCTATATATATGTGTGTGTGTGTGTGTGTGTGTGTGTGTGTGTGTGTCTGTATGTCTTAACTCAACTGTGCAGTTCAGTAGTGAGAACTTTGTAGATGACAGAGCCATATCATAATGTTGACAGGTTGGACATGTCTGTGAAGGGTTTTTAGCTTCTAAGTTGGTTGATAAAACGGAGGAGGGTAATCGAGGCAACCTAGAAAGCATTTGGTGTTTGGTGTTTGACTTTGCTCTGTTGATTTCAAGAATCACTGGGGAATGTCTAAGTCAGGGAGTAATAAAACAGACTAGACTTTTATAATATATAATATAATAATATAATATAATATAATATAATAGTATAATATAATATAATGCAAATAAGGTGATAATAACTGGAGTTGACCTCAAGAATGAATGGTTAGATGTTTGATTGACACTGAGTTACACACTCAGCTATAGGTGTCACAGGAGAGCAGGAGACAAGGTCTTAGGTCTTGCTATGTCTTTACACTACGGAGGGCAAGGGCTATTCCACCCAGGAAACTGCTGTCCCAGTGGGAGCTTGGGTGTAGGGCTGCTACCACAGCTCCTGAATTTTCAAGAGCAGCTAGAAATCCGGGTCCTTATGTAAAAATCTCGCCATTTTTAAATGTTGGCAAGTAATTTAAATTCTACAAAATGCTATGTGGGCCAAGTGTAACACATCTACCAGGCTGAGCTGCCTGAACACTACTGGTTTGTAACTTCTGAGTTGAGGAAAGCGGTTTCTTTCTTTCTTTCTTTCTTTCTTTCTTTCTTTCTTTCTTTCTTTCTTTCTTTCTTTCTTTCTATAATTTCTTCAAAGATAGAACGAAGTGGTTTTAGGTCTCATGGAATGGCCTTCTGTTACCCTTCTGTAAGCAAAATTCTAATCATTGCTTAAGGGTCTGTGTAATTCTCTGGGACATTTTCTCCATTATCCTGCCCCTCACCCTTCTCTGTTTTTCCAAAGCAGTCATCTGTGTGTGTGTGTGTGTGTGTGAATGTGTGTGCATGTGTGTGCGTGTGTGTGTGCATGTGTGTTGCATCGTTTATAGATCTTGATATCTGTGAATGAACAGAAAGCAAAGCTGTAGAACAGGAGAAAAGTCAGGCCCAGAAAAAACATGGTGCTGTTGGTAGGTGGTTGGAGTACGGATGTAACAGGAGAAGTGAGTGAGAGTCACAGTTCAGGTTCTCGTGATCTGGAGCTACTGCATGACAGGAATGACCTGGGGATGGGGAGAAGCAGACTGGGTCTGAATGGAAGGTGACACCCAAGAAAAGGGGCTCAAAACTGAGTTTTCACATGACTTGGCTCTCACTTGAGAAGTGGATTATCTTGGATCTGTAACTATATCTATTTTGAGCTACTGTTGATGTGCTGAATGCAATCTGGGGTTCTCTGTAAAGAAATTTAGGATAAAGAGGTGGTGAATAGCCACTGTTTTTGCTGTCTGATTTCCTTTAATCCATTTCTTGGTTTCCCTAGAAATCCATCCATTCTTTCTCAGCTTTTGGTCCATGTATTTTTGGTGCTGGGGATTGAACACAGGGATTTGCACATCCTATGCAAATGCTTTACCACTGAGCTACATCTCCAGCCCCAAGGTCTATGAGTGCTTCTCACTGAAGAGTTGAGCATGTGATGAAGACATGACTCAGAGAGAGAGAGAGAGAGAGAGAGAGAGAGAGAGAGAGAGAGAGAGAGAGAGAGAGAGAGAGAGAGAGAGACTTTCTGCAAGGGTTTGAACCTGGGAGGGTCTAAATCTAGAGCAGCTGACAACTATCACAATGGCCTCCCAAAGGAGTCAAAAGTGTCAGAGCTGGAGGTGTCAGGATTCAGGTGGTAGCATTTGAATTGTTGAATCAAACGCTGCCTACAGATAGTTAGACATTGTTATAGTTTTTGTTGTGTAGTTTTGTGGTTTTTATTCCTTAAACTGATTTATGTTTTCTTTTCACCAGTTGTGACCAGAGGGAGTCTCTCCACGTCAAGGAAGGCATGAGAAATGCTTCCTCCAATTAAAGTCTTACTCGGCAAAGCATCTCTATGCTAGTTTCCCTGATTTTTCAGCTCTTCTGTGAAGGCAGTAAAGCAGATGCTCTTATTCCCTCACACAGGGAAGGCACTGAGGGCTTAATGAGGCTGGTGTCCATAGAAAGATGGATTCAGTGTCAGGATAAAATCCTTTCCTTTTGAGTCTGGTTCCAGAGTTTCTCTGTGCCAATAATGTACTAAATTAAACTTCAATAATGTTGAACTAAATGACTCTAAAGTACCCCTGGAAATAGACTCTTGGAGTCATAATTCATGCTGGGTAATTACAAAATAACTTTCTTCTCATTATTTCCCAGCTTTCATACCTCCGAGGGAAGACATGGTGGCAGATGTTGGAGTTGGGACAATTTAGATAATTATTTGGATATCTGGCTAATGGATACGTTTTCTCAGAGTTACTACAACCTGATTGCTTTTAGTTTTTGCTTGACAATTAACAAAAATAGAGACTGTCCATTTCATGTCCCCACACAAGTCAAATTTGTTAGTAAAGAAATTATCGAGATAAAGTCAGAGAGATGGCTCAGTGGGTAAAAGTGCTTGCTGACAAGCTTGGCAGACTGGGTTTGATCATAGAAATCTACAAAAAGTAAACCCCTAAGATGCAGAGGCATGAGTCTATAATCCCAGTAAGATGAGTGGCACAGACAGGAGAATAGCCCGAAAGCTCTCAGTCCTGCTAACTTGAAGTACGGAGTGTACCAGCAGATGTGACAAGAGAGACCTTGTCTCTGCATGGTGGGAAGTGAGAACAATTCCAAAATGTTCTCTGATCTCCACGTGTGCACTGCAGTGTGCACAAACCTGTGTGTGTGCGCACACGTGCGCGCACACACTCACATACACAAAGTAACTAAAAAAATAAAACAAATTGTTGAGGCTCTTCCTCACGCTATTCCATATTTTTGGAATGATTTTCTCATTGCGCCTATCTCTTGCCCACTGTTGGAGTCTTGGTTTCAACAATATTGATGCAGAGTAGTCGTACTTCCTAAGGAAAAGTTTTTTTTTGCCCTCTCAACCTCAATTTTGTCTATCTTAGCCTATGTTCTATTTTTCACATTTTCTACAACTAAAAATTTGCGCAAAATGCTCTTTCTTTATCATTAAATGTTTATAAGTATGCAAGCCCCATTTTTGTATCCCTAACACCTAATTCAACGCTTGATGTGTTCTCTATAAATAGTTGTCGATTGAGTAGATGGCTGAAAGTGTGCCTTACCCAAGGGTATCTTAGAAAAGGTGGCCTGTGAACCGTGGGGGACTTAGGGAAAATCAGACTTGGAGAGCTTAGCTTGACGGCTTTCTGAACGAAGGATGGGTTGGATCGAGGGAGATTAATTCTGAGAAGCAATGGTCATTTCCAGGAACATGTCACTGGATAGGAGAACCAGAATGGCAAGTATCAAACCCATGGGCTCAGAGATAGAAGTGGAAGACAAGGCGGGAGCCAGAGAGATGGCTGGAAACGGGAAGAGAGCCGCATAGGAACTGCATTTCAAAAGCCAGTACAGAGTGGGGCTCATGGAGAAGAGGGAGGGGCCCACACTGTTTTTCTGTACCTCTATGTGGTGCACCTGATTCACGCCTCGCTTACTTTTCCAATTATTTATATGCCGATTGTAGCGGTTGGCAGGTTTCCAAGTGGCAGTGTGATTTCTGTTTTCTGCCTGTAATTCTCACCTCTCCAGGATAGCAGGCACGAGTCCTCTGACCTTGCTGGTGAAGGTGGCACCTCTCATTTTAGCAAGGTTTGCAAATGTCAGATGTCTCACGCTTTCTCCACCCAGTCTTTAGAATAGTCGCTGGGTTGGGGGCTGTGGAGGTGGCGCAGAGGGGGAAGTGCTCCACACGCAAACAGGAGGAACTGAGTTTGGACCCCGTGCCCAATGTGAAAGCTGAACGCGGCAGCTTCGGTCCTGTAACCGTTGCTGGTTTTGAGTGCTTGTATGGGATCGGTATGTTGTAGCTTTTATACATGGTCAGTTTAATTGAATCCTCCTTTGAATCCCATCAGGTTTTTATTATTGGCTTCATCTTACAGGTGGGACAACCGAGAGGCAGGATGGCTTCCTGAAGTCATCTTGGAATACACAACATGGAGTTGGGTATGCACTTCAGGCAGAGCTTTCCCCACGACCCCCTTGGGTTGGTGGAAGTACTGAGCCACCCAGGGCACCTGATGGGGACTTCGTCGCTGTAAAAGACTAATTAATGAATCTCTGGTCCTTTATTCAATGCAGGAGAGAGACAGATGGGGGGGGGGGAGTGCCAGTTTAGCGTTAATGCGGCTCAGGGTTGCTGGTGGGGTCAAGGAACTTCCACTCAATGGCTTAGTTTCTTGAAGGAAAAAAGAGACTGTTTCTCTAGTAAATATTAAAACGAAATTCAAGCCAGGTGGAGAAAACAGTGTTTTAAACAGGGTTTAGCAGGGTTCTTTGTCATTTTCCAGCGAGAACGTTTTTGTGTGGGCGGGGCGGGGGTATCCTCTGTGACTAGGTTGAGGGATTTCTGGTATTCACCCCCCCCTCCCCCGGCCTGCCTGCTCTCCCTAGTCACATTCCGGTCCCTGCCAGGGCAGCTGAAGGGCAATCAATGAAACAGCAGGCGAACAGCATGAATAGGGAGCAGATGAAAGCCTCCCTCCCGGGCTCTTTTCTGTGAGAAAATGCAACTAGACCACATAAAACAGTCTGAGGAAGCTGAGGACTGCAGTGGATGAAGCTGGGCCCATCACCTCCCACACCCTGAGCTCCATCCGGCTAGTCTGACGTCATAGCGTCATAGCCAGGTTGGGTTCTGATGGGGAGGTGCTGTAGAGTCCTATTCAGTCACTTCTTCTGTCCCATATCCTCCCCCTTCCCTGTGAGGAAGAGGAAGCTCTGGTTCGCTAGCAGGAACCCAGTTTGCACCCAGGAGTCTCGTTTTCATCACACCTGCTGGCCTGCATCCCTTGGCTGGGCTTACTTCCTCGTGGGGAGGTCCGACAGTAATGTCAGGCATTTCTGTCTACTCTGCTCACTGCTGTCTAGTTCCTTTAAGCGGCTAGGACTGCTCTGCACCACAGAAAAGCAGGCCCAGAGCGCCCTGTGGCGGCCTCCTGGATCCCCTTTGCCCTCCAGCTGAGCGAGCTGCTCCTCAGCTCCTGTTCTGAGGCTGCTGATCTTGCTCTGCTGCTTGCCCCAGAATGGCTGGCTCTCTACCATGGATGTTTAGAGTCCTTAAAGGGGTGATCTGGTAACTTCTTGGCCTGTGGTTTCCTCAGCCTGGCTCCCCAGACCTTTTGAGTGGCTCCTATTAACCAACAACAGCATCTCTCTGTCTCTTTTTGGGGAACAGTTAAACCCACAAACCCATTCTGTTCCATAGCATCTTGCACTTTTTCTCTCGCAGTATTTGCTAGTCTTGTAAATGCTGACTTGATACTTGCTATTCCCAATATTCCGCATTTTTGTTTTTGGCAGTACTGGGATTGAACCTATGGCCTTATGTATGCAAAGGCAAGCATTCTACCACCGAGCAAAAAAAAAAAAAAAAAAAAAAAAAAAAAAAAAAAAAAACCAAAAAAACCCTCTTATTTTTACCAATTTTCTGAAATCACCATGGGACTAGCTGTGAGAACTGGCATCTGCTGCTCTCACAGTGTGTTGTAGGCTCTACACACCCTACTGAATTGAGAAACTACGAGTTAGGTATTATTACTTTGGCTTTATAGGTGAAGCATTGGAAGGTCAGAGTAAGAGACAGTAAGTGGCGGGGACAGGTAGAAGGCTGGGGTTGGACCTCTGTGACCGAATGGACTGGATGTAGAGGTGAGTGATCCGTTCATACCCCCCTTTCCTTTTTGAGATAGGGTGTCACTATTTAGCACAGAACTTCTTGAAAGTTGCGATCCTCCTGTCTCTGTCTCCTGAGTGCTGAAAATATCACCAGGCCAATGTGTCCTTTGTTTTTGGGGGACCTAGTGGGTAGATTGGAGAATGTGCTAGCATGATGCAGGGGCCACAGCAGGGACTGCTGGGGATAGATTCAGACAAGCAGTGAGGAGGACTCTTATCAGGAAGGATCTTGATTTAGCCGCTTGGACGTTTGTCTGTAGCCAGAGAAAAACTTGGTCTGAAGGTTGCAGAGGGGACTTAGGGTTCAAGTGGAGCAAAGGGAGGTGGCCTTTAAGCTGCCTTCCAACTGTAACAGTCTAGGTTGCTTTATAAACCTTAGAGAAACCAATGAAGCTTTAGCAAACATGCAGCAGCCCAGCCCCAGGCTTTCTCTGAACTCAAGCGTCTTCTGTCCGTGTGCCTGTGCTGTCTGTCTGGTCTCAAGACAGTCAGGCTTTACTTATTTCTCACACTCTCAAGCTGTGTCTTCCTTCCCATCCCTGCCTCGTGCCTGGGTCTACATGAACCAAGAACATGAGAGATGGGGAAGGCACACACATTTATTCAGAAACAATTTTGCAGAGGAAATGCAGGCTTTGCTTGTAGTCAGATGTACTCTGCTGTTTCCTGATAAGTGATATTGGCCGAATTACTCATGTCTCAGTTTTCTTATCTGTAAACTGGGAATAATAAAATAACTGAATTCAGAGGACCAAGAAGATTAAATGAAACAATCCTCGTAGCCTGGAAAGAGCATTAGCTAGCATTTTAGGTATAATAACAAAGACAGTTATCATTATTCTAACCCAAATCTGCCACTGAAGCTTCTAATTTCCCACCCCACTTTGTATCGTCAAGTATATTCTTGATGCAAAGCCTGGAAAGACGAACTGATTTTTCTCTGCATTTTGATATATTTGCAGGAAATTCTGGAGAAGGGTATGTTTAGGAGGTATAGCAGGTGGCCAGGTGGTAATGATTAAAAGCAAGGTCCCTTCTGTCTACAAGAACAACTGAGTGGCATTCGGGTGTCTAATCAGATAAAATACACTTCTGGAGACTTCATATGTGATCCGAGGGGAAGGAGACCATGGTGAATTCTTGCCAGAGGGTGTGAGATCAGTGAGGACGGTAAAACCAGACCACGGTAAGAGGTTTAGTTTCCTAGCCTCCACACCTGGAAGTCCAGCGTCACCTTTTTCTCCCAAGGCTTGTCCTTCAAAGGATAGAAAGGTGGTCACCTCCTGATGATATCTCCTTGTGGACTCTGCTCTCAAGGGTGTCACCCATTGCTCAGTGAATCACAGTCATTACTGGAAATCTCATAATGACTCTGGTCTCTGTGGGGAAGGACATTATCTTGGCGTTGGAGCTTTTCACTGGCTTGCCACGCATCTCTTCTACTTCCTGAGAAGATGAGGTAGACCTAGTGGTGTAGTTTCTGTTCCTCAGTTGACTAGAAGCAATTGTTGTTCCCGGCGTCACCCTCCAAATCTTCATGGTATGTTAATCTTGCACTGTCAAATGTCTGGCTTGATGGAAAAACGATTTCTAGCATATCTCTTCTATTTCTGAGAAACACAAGAAAGACCATTGTCTCTTTTTCTAAGAGTGGGCACGTTTAAGCCTAGCCAAATACTTCTCTAGGGCTTTGAACACGGAACCTGTGAGTGGAGGTGTGGGCATGGCTGGAGAAGAAGACTGAATGTTAGTTATGGACATGTGCAGGCTTGGATTTTCCCAATGAGACCATGTCCTGCTTTGATTTGCATTAAATACTGAAGTATTGGAGGTGAAGTGAAGGATGGAGGAGGTAGCATCACACAGCAGATCTCTCCAGAAGAAAGTGTTGTAGATCTTGGTTTGTGAGCACAACCTGGTATTAAAGATGCCTAGTGTCCGGGCGGTGGTGGCACACGCCTTTAATCCCAGCACTCGGGAGGCAGAGGCAGGCGGATCTCTGTGAGTTCGAGACCAGCCTGGTCTACAAGAGCTAGCTCCAGGACAGGCTCTAAAGCTGCAGAGAAACACTGTCTCGAAAAACCAATAAATAAATAAATAAATAAATAAATAAATAAATAAATAAATAAATAAATATGCCTAGTGTCTAGATTCTTGCTTGAACTGATCCATACATCCCAACATTTTAGCATCCAGATCCGACCCCTTAGAATGCTTCTTGCTCTCTAAAGTGGCTTCCAGATCCTTTGTTGGAATGTGGATTCTGATTCAGGAATCAAGAAATCAAGTCTCCATAGTAGAGCCTGTGAGGGAGGAACTTAGAGATAGAATTTTACCTTTCTCAAGGCTCTCTGGACCCAGGTCATCTGAGCTCAAGTCCAGACATCTGTTTACAGAAGAAGGAAACATAACCATGGTTTCTCTATGGCAATCATGAATGTCTCTATAACTACCTAAATCATCCCCCACTCTCTTGCCAGTATGAATCATGCTGCTAATAGAAAAGAAGAGGCTAAATTACCCAAACCAGGTTCTGCAGGAATTTCTCATGGGAGTTCTTCAAGCTCAAGTCTGGCAGTGAGCTGACAGTGTCCATCAAGGACTCCAGAGCGTCCCTGTCTCTCCTTGTGGAGTCACAAACTCTTTCGGTTGAAGTTTTTTCTGTTTCCACTTTGTTTTCTGGTCATCTTCCCTTGAGCTCACTTTCCTTCTTCCAATCTGAGCAGATCTGAAGCAAGGAGCCTGAAGAGCTTTCCAGAAGGCTGCATTAGTGAATTCCTTCTCACATGAGGAGTTGGAACCTTCTGACCTCAATATGCAAAGAGACTAGAAATATGCAAATCAGCAGCTCGCAGGTCCATAAAAATAGCTCAACGTCTCCCTTCTCCCCTCTCTCCAGAATCAGAACTGCTGTATCCCCATGCCCTTTCTTTTTTTCTTGTTCCTTACCTCTATATCCCCTCCTTCCCTGTATCTCTCCGTCTCGGTCTGTTTCTTCCATTTGTTCTCTTTATTCCCCAACCTCATTGCCCCCATTTTCTTTTTTTCCACATTTCCTTTGTATGCTCTTACTCCAGCTGCCTTCCAAATCAGGATGTGGGTGAGCACATAGGAGGTTGATCACCAGAGTCTGGAAGCGCAGCACATTGACATTGGCAGGAATCCTGAGGTGTTTTGGATCTTTCCATTCCTATGTTGGCATCAGGATGACAGGGAAGCTCATGGCCTTGCTAGAGAATGACCTTGGGCGGGCAGCTCTACCTATGGGAATGTCTACATTGGAGGGTTGCTAGGAATACATGTAGCAGTGCAGATGCCTAGTTCAGAGAAATTGAATCGGCCAACAATTACCAGCCATTATTCTCAAAGATAACTCTGGTGCAGACCCAAGGCAAGGCCGGGGCACCAGTAAGTGAACGGGCTTGGGGCTGTCTGGGAAATGCTATGTAATTGATTTCCTATGACAGCCAGTGATGACAAACTTGGGGGTACCACTAAGTAAACACAAACTCCTGGCTTTGTGTTCTCATAGTATAACTCAGGTCTCATCAAAGGCAGTTTTAGATCTCAGGGTCTCTGTCTATGAACTGCCATGGAAAAGTACTGACTTGGTGATAGAGGCTTGAGGCTTTCCTGCTCTGATCACACACAGGGAGGAGCACAGAGGACTGTGGCATCAACAATGTATTGCTTGATGCTGTGTGATGATCCTATATAGAGCCACAATCACCAGAACAGTGTTTGCCACTCTTTCTCGTTACCTCCCTGAGGCGAAGTTCTCCCCAATCTTCTCCACTCCATGGATTACATTTTTTTACTACGTTTATTTACTTTCTGTGTGTATGGGACATGTGTATGTGTATGTGTGTATACATCCATAGCATGTATGTGTGTATAAAGGACAACCAAAAGAACTTGGTTGCCTCCTACCTTCTATCTCTCCAGCCCCAACCCTCCACGAGTTATTACTACAGATATATCTACATCTTTTTAGGTATAATAAGCCATATATAAGCATGCATATACACATGCACATGTGTTTTATGGTTTGGACACAAAATGAATAAGATATTCTGCCCACAAAGAACTGGTTTTTGCCCCCTTGGCAGTGATATCATCTTCACTGAGAACTATGGCCCAACCCAACATTCCCTCTCTCCCTCTCTTCTCCCTCCCTTCCTCCCTTTCTCCTTTCCTTCCTTTCTAATCTTTCCCTTCTTTTTCTTTCCATTTTTTTCTTTTCCTTTTCTTTTTTTTGAGCTAGTTGAATGTGGGTCATGTGTCTGTCACAGGTGGATCTGTGATCAAGGATGACACAGCACCATTGTTCTGCCTGTGTCCTATCTGCCTGTACTCTTTAGTTGGCTAATACAACTCTGACTTCATTTTTTGGGGGGGGACTTGTTTTAAAAAAATCTATCTATTTATTTATTTACAAGAAACATCTTGAAGTTGGGTGGGTGGGTGGATCTGAGAGGTATTGCGGGAAGGGCAAGAACATGATCAAAATGTATGAAATTCTCAAAGAATAAATGAAAATAAAAATAAAAAGCCTAATGTTTTCAAAAAAGAAGTACTGTATTTTCAGGATCATGTTTCAGGTAATATTAGTAGGACTTGGAAATGGCGGAACTTCCTTTTTGGAAGGAGATCACGTTCCAGTTAGGAACACGGCTCGTCCGTATATGTTAGTGATGGCCACGAGCATTTCTTTCACAGCCACTGTGTAATGTGGTCAGGACTTGTCATGGACTAATGAACGGTGTTTACATTGTGATCCCGAGAGGGAGCACTTCCACCACCCTCACCTCTGCTGTACAGACGAGGACCAAGCGCAGCTTAGGGAGATCACGTGACAACTGCTTTACAGTTGTAGAGGTAGCGTAGACCGCCTGGCCTGGGAGTCAGGACTCCAGACACACACCGAGTGAGCCTGCCTCCAACTCTAACCCAAGACGGGCTCATTTAAATGTCAGAACAATAGAACTATCATACGACCCAGCTATTCCACTCCTGAGAATATACCCACAGAACCTAGTATCCTAACACAGATACTGTGATGTCCATGTTTATTGATGCTCTCTGCCCAGTGCTGGGGCCGTGGCAGCAGTCTAGATTTTCACCAACACATGAGTGAGTAGTGGTACACAAGAAATGGGATTTTATTCATCTGTAAAGAAGAATGACATCACAAAATTTACAGGAAAATGGATGGATCTGGAAAGTATAATATTAAGGAAGGCAACCCGGACTCCTAGAGACAAAATCACATACTATTTCTCATATGCAGACCCTGGCTTGTGTTGTTCATGAGTGTGGATATAAGTTTGGGTGAGTGTGGGTATAGGCCGTGAGCCAGAAGGAGAGCAGAAATGGGGCTGGGAGGTGGGAGAAGGCGGTGGAATACAAGTGACGTGAAAACGGAGATAGTTATGGATGGGGGGGGGCATAAGTAGGCGTCAGGAGGATGAGAGACAAGAGAGAGGGAGGAGAAGGGACACCAAATTCATTTGAAAATGCTGTAGTGAAATCTCCGTGCACTGTGCGCGCTAATTTGAAAAGCTTAAGGTCTAGCAAGATGGCCCAGCAGGTGAAGGGGCTCACCCTGTAAGCCTGGCAACTCATGTAAAGATGGAAGGAGGGAGCCAACTCCACAGAATTGTCACTGACTTCCACACGCATGCCGTGAAACATGTGACCCGCCCCCCCCATCGTGCTTCTACATAATAAAAATCCAATCCAATTACAAACAGAATGTCCCCGTTGGTTAAAGCAAGCGGCCGCGGTGGTACTGTTTTGGTGGAACTCAGATCCCAGAAGAGAAGGAAGTGAGGAAGGGATACCAGGCAGGCCCTGGAAGAAGGGTAGGATGTGGCAGAGGGAGATGGGTGGGGGAGGTGACAGGTTGAGAGAAGGCACAAAATTAGGACATGCCAGCAATGATCTTCTGTAGAGTCGCAAGGTCACAGCAAACTAAACTGTGTCCTAGCCTGTGGCACGGCTGTCACGATTACTAGCGAAGGCCTGATGGATGGTTGTCAATGGACATTGACTGCTAACAACAGAAGCCGTAGCCCTCCGATTCTGGGGTCTTTCAGTGTTGGGACTGTGGACGTTCCGGGCAGGGTGAGTCGGCTTGGAAGGCTGACTTGCTCATCACTTGCTGTGAGTGCTTAGTAGCATCCCAGCATCCCAGCTTCCCCCCCCCCCCCCCCCGGGAAGACGATGGGAAATGTCTCCTGACATTGCTAGATGATCCCTGAGTGAGGCCACACCAGCCCTGCTGATGAACAGTCTGGAGAGGTAGGAAACCCAACTTCTCATGCTCTGGGGTTAACGTGAAGTGACTTTTGACAAAATATTTCTTGTCTCCAAACCTGGGATTTCTTACTAAAAATCAGAGGTAGCCAGAGGCTGGATATGGTGGTTCACTCAGGAAGCGAGGCAGAAGGATTATGAGTTTAAGGCCAGTCATGTTATATAGTGGGACATTATCTTAAAAAAAAAAGCCTGACTGCTTTTTGGTTGAAGGTCCCTAAGAACCCTTTTAAATTTAGGCTGTCAGCATTGGCCTCAGAAGTGTGGCCAGCGGCTCTTGCTGCCTGTTGCTCCTGCATTATTCAGTGCAGTGACACCCATACCCCATGCTGGGCAAACTGGCAGCAGCTGGCTCTGTGCTGAGCCCAGGGCTAATCTACTGTCTTCCAGAGCAGGTGTGTGAAGGGCTCTTAGTGTTACTTTCCACAGCAACACCCAGGTGACATCTTTAATTATAGTCAAAGAGAGCAGGGCTCAGGAGGTGGCAATGAGCAGTTCTTGGGTGTGAGAAAGTGATTAACACCAGGACTTTGGCCAAGTGGAACCGCTGAAGTCATTTCCTGAGGTCCTAGTGGAAAGTTTGGCCTTTCCATTTCCTTCGAGGACTCAGTTCCCTCTCCCTTTGTCCTGGGATGAAGCAGATGTTCCAGGCAAGGGGGCAATTGTTGGGGGAGGCCTTTGGCGATGAATTTAGGATCAGGATAGACAATGGTGAGGTGCCAAAAGCCTCCAGCATTGCTGCTACTGTGCTTTGTGGGAAAAGAGGACCCTCTGGGGTAGACTTTGCTACTGCAGAAAAAAGAATTAGAAACTCAAAGAGGGATGGAGACTGAATGGAAGTTCGTAGGAACCGCTTCCACACGTCTGCATCTGTCATACATTGTCCTTAGAGGGAGGTACTCTTAAGATGAGGATTAAGGTGAGCAAAGCCATTTGCCTGATGATGTTTGTCTATTAGGGGGAGAAAAAGTCTCAAAATCTAGATGGAGGATAGGAGTAGATCCCAAAACATGTGTCCTGACTTGTATGTGAAGTTAGGGGTTTGGTTCCAAAAATTCCTTCTCCACTGATCTTGAGATCTGCCACTCTGTTCACCAGGCTGTCTATCAGAGCCTGGAATGCAAGCCCTGAGATTCTGCTATCTTGTACAGCCTCTAGCTTTTGTATGTTTCTCCCAGAAGTGGGAGGAAAAATACAGCGTGCATGTGCACATACATCATATAACACACAGTGTGTTGTGATTGTGTGTGTGTGTGTGTGTGTGTGTGTGTGTGTGTGTGATGAGCTGATAAGGAGACAGTGAAGGAGAGGGGGAGACATCTGATAAGAAGCTAGAGAGCCAAAAGGAAGCAGACATGGGTAAGCTGCTGATGGGGGCAAGGGTGCGATAAGGGGTCAAAAAGATGAAAAGGCTTTTGGGAGCCGGGCAATGGAGGAGAGGAACAAGGACAGATAAGGGAGGAGACTTGGGCATTAAACAGAGAGGCAGATAAGAAGAGGCAGTGGTGAGAGAGTGACGGAGAAGGACACAATGAGAGACAGAGAGGAGGGACATACATGAGAGAAAGGGGAGGCAGGGGGTTAGGAGGAGAGGGAGAGGGAGATGGAGAGGGAGAGAGAGAAGAGAGAGGAGTTTGGTTAGAATCACTGTTTCCAGATGGCTGAGCCTTTCTAACACCTGAGGATGTGACACCATCTTTATCTCTTTTTCTCCAGGCTGTGGCTCTGGTAGGAAAGCCTGGCATGACCATGGTACCCAGTGATTAAGGGGGCTAGTCTCACACCCTCCTCTGTCTACAGGAAGGATTTGACTTCTCCCCATCCTTGCTTCTCTCCTTTCTCACTTTATTCCTCAACAGTTGCATTGAAGAATTTTGTTTCAAACGTAAGGGAAACCAGGGGAAAGGAGGAGACTAGCAAGAGTGGGGTGAACAGGATTAAAGGGAGTAGGCTGATATAGTCAAAGTGTATGGTGTACCGGAAAGAAATTACATGAAATCTGGCGTGCTGTACAATGCATACACACCAGTTTTAAAAAAAAAATTGCTTTCCAGTTTGCAGATACAGTAAGGTTTTCTGTATGTTTCGTAGGTGGAGATTAAAGGTTCACAGTCACAGTAAGTGAAGTGCTTTGACGTGGACACTACTTGCATAAAGAAAATATGTGTACCGTGTCAGGTCATGATGGTGGTGTTCTCTCAAGGTGACTAGTGAAAGCATGCTTTTGCAAGGATGTGACTATCTGGCTTGGTTCCTACTGATAGGCGGGAAGTGGCCATGGCGCTTCCTAAGGGAGAGCCCCGTAAGCGGAAAGACTAGAGCCCTCCGAAGACCTGAGGTATGGGTGTGAGTGTGGCTTGTGGGACTGCACTGTGACAATGAGATCGGAGAGGTGGAGGGGCCAAAGCCTGCAGGTCCTTGCAATTCAGATTTTGTATATAATAAGAATGAAGAGAAAGTCTGTTGGAGCATCTGAGCTGTAGAGAGAATCTTATCAAGGGGAGGCTGCAGAGGCTAGAAGAAAGAATGCTGGTCTGGCCAGAAGACATACTTAACCTCCAATTGTCTGATGCATTCTGACCTTTGCACTGTTAATTCCCCTCTCTGGGTTTCCACAGTAGTTATTTATGAGCTGGAATAAGGAGACTCGTCGATGAATAGAGTCAACAAGGTCCATTCCATAAGCTTCTAGACTTCATCTTTCTTTCCTGGTTTCATTGTTTAGGTAGCAATAGCTCAGATCACTATACTCAATTGATGCATACCCTTGAATGAGGGACTTAAATTCTCTGAGTTTTTTTTTTTTTTTTTTTTTTTTTTTTTTGGTTTTTCAAGACAGGGTTTCTCCGTATAGTTCTGGCTGTCTTGGAACTTGCTTTGTAGGCCATAGCAGGCTGGCCTCAAACTCTCTCTCAGAGGTCTGCCTGCCTCTGTCTCTCCAGTGCTGGGATCAAAGTTCTGCACCACCACACCTGTCCTAAGTTTTTTGAATTTAGACTTCCTCATTTGTAAAATGTCAATAATAACATTTACCTCATGAGGCTATTATGAGGAAGGAAATGAGCTAATTATGTAAAGGATTTAACACAACTCCTACGCACAATTAGCTACTAATACAGGTCCTAAATATTTGCTATAAGGTTAGATCTGTTACCAGAGCATGGGTGACAGTATCTACCTAGTGACTGATCACTTCTGCTTCAGAACTAATGTCCTCCTGATGGACCCACAAATAAACATAAACCCAAATCCACTCCCTGTTTCCTACCCCCTTCTGTCCTTCCTCTCGGGTTTCTTATCTCGGTTCATGGGACTATGATATTCTCAGACCCGCATGGCCAATCTCAGGGTTATCTTGAACTTATTTCCACATCACTCATCAAACCCAATCACTAAAGTACCACGGTCTCATCCATCCCTCCTCATCTTTGCTCCCTTCCCTTTCAGCTCTTTCTTGCCTCTCACGTAGGTTAACCTCTGACCTGGTTCCTGGGCTGTTTCTTCCTTCCTCTCCTCAGCTCTGCCATACCTTATCGCCTCTTCCCAGACACTGTTGCCGTAACACACATCTCCAGCAGGGTCACTTTTCTGTTTAAATGTCTTCTCTCTCTCCTCATCTACACTCTAGGTCACCGGATCAAGCCCACCACCCCCCCAGGTTACTTTCAAAGACTTTAAAATTTGATTCTACCTACTATTCTAGGGTCTTCTCTCTTCCTGTCATGAACTTTAATAACACTTGTCTTCTCAAACTTCCAGAGTGTGGCTCTTTTCCAGAGGAATTTGTTTTTTTTTTTTCTTTCTTTCTTTTTTTTTTTTTTTTTTTTTTTTTTTTTGGTTTTTCGAGACAGGGTTTCTCTGCAGCTTTTTTAGAGCCTGTCCTGGAACTAGCTCTTGTAGACCAGGCTGGCCTCGACCTCACAGAGATATGCCTGCCTCTGCCTCCCAAGTGCTGGGATTAAAGGCGTGCGCCACCACCACCCGGCTCAGAGGAATTTGTTTTAAAAATCTCCCATCGGCCTAGAGCAAATCCAAGTTCATCTAAACAAGAATGTGAGCCTCAAGCTGCACTGCCCCATGTTGTCTCCCTGGTGTTTCTGCCCTGCCAATGTGTTAGATCCCACTTGTATATCACCCTGTGCTTATTGACTTATACAGGACATCTGCAAGTCTTCTTCAATTTCCACGCATCATTCTTCTTTCCTGATATATTTATTGATACCTGGAGGATGTGGGCTAAGTCTTGAACATCTTTTTTAGTGTTGATCATACTTAGTAAATAGTTTCAGATGTCTAAGCTGTGAGCCTTGCAAACCCCATAGAACTGAAACAACCCCTGGTTCCACATCCACTTACATCTTATTCCTTGATGCATACTGTGCACTTCCCCTCCGTGCCCTCCCTTCTTGGTAAACCATCCTCATTCACTCAGTTGCTCAAGACCCAGACGGTAGAGTTCAGTGGAAAGACCACCGTGCACGCACTCTCTCTGATTGCTCCGGTAATCCGTTTTGATCTTGAGTTAGTCAATGCTCTTCTCTGGGCTTCAACCATTATTATTTTTGTGTCAGATCAATGAGACCCAATGATCCTGATGGCCCCAAAGGCCAGGAATCATCCTTTAGTTCTTTTCATTTCCTAACACAGCCCAGTCCATCACCAAGTTAGCTTCCTGACTCCCAAGAAGCCTCTTCGCCTGTGTTCCTATTGCTCTTAGTCTCCCATCTAAGGCAAGAAGGTTCTTTTAAAATGTATGACATATGACATCACAAACTGAATTAAGATCCTTCAATGGTCTCCTGTTTTAAAGAATGACATGCAGAGTTCTCTCTCTGGTTTATAGAGCCTTCTTAATGTCTGTTTCTTGTTCTTGGTGTGATGTTTGCCACTATTTGTTCCTATGCTTGTGATGAACAAAATCACTTTCCTTGCTTCTTTCAACATTTCGCAGTCTTTGAATTCAGTCCTTTGCCTATGGTGTTTCTAGGTGTGGATTTCCTTGTTTATCATACTTGGCACCTGTTGAGAGATTTTTAACCTCTCACTTCTTTGGAAACATTTCTTCTTGTTTCTCTATTTCCGTACACACTTCCCCTCTACCTTTGTATAGAGGAGAGTCCTGCTGTTCCCTGCTGTCTTACTACGTTTCCTGACAGGCCATGGGCTGGCTAACACTGGCAATTTGGCAGGAACCAGAATCTGCTATAAAAAAAAGCTTTTGGGCATGTCTGAGGAAATTTTGCTTATTGGCTAATTGAAGTGGGGAGGTCCACCTACCATTCTATGCACTGGTATTCTGGAGTGATGAGTTGAACATCAGCACTCATCTCTCTCTGCTTCCTGACTATGGATGCGTATAGCTTACTGCCAAGCCTTTCTGCCATGATTGATTTTTTTTTCTTTTATCCTCAAACTGTGAGCCACAGTAAACTCTGTAAGTATAGAAAGAAGTGACGTGACTGATATAGGCCACACAAGCAAAGTTCAACTGGTTTGAGCCAAATCCTGGTTAACCTCAGCTGTAACAAGGGAGATCAGCAGGCTTTGCTGAGAGATCCAGGACAAAGGTTCTTACGCATTTGTTGACTTTCAGAAGGCTGTGGGCTCGGTCTCATCTGTCTCCCTGATGTATGTCATAGGTTTTTGACCTTGATCCTCCTAGGACAGAGAGTCTGACTTAGGTGTGTATCTCCTGGTTGCTGACTGTCGCTTAAAGAACGCTCTTCATTAACTGTAGTTACCCAGGGCCTGAGCATCCGGCGATGTGGCCTCCTGATTGGTTAGTGTTGGAGCTGCGTACACAGGGTGCTAACATCACTGGCTAACCTTGCTTTTGTGTGTCATTGCTGCCTGCCCACAGGCCTGACTTAGGAGATTGTGCAACTGCAGGAGAGGTTCCTCTCGTTACTGTTTTGATCGACAGACGGTGGGGATGCTTGATGATGCCTCTGCTGGGCTAAACAGCATTCCTCGAAGAGTGCCATCTTGTTTGGATATAAAGCTTTCCAAGGCCAATTAAGATGATGTTGCACTGGGTCTGTTTGGACTCTAGTCTAAGGGTCAGTGTTTTTGTAAGAAGAGGGGGAAGTTTGGCTAGAGCACAGAGGGAAGATGACTGAGGACCCAGGGTGAAGGAAACAGTATGGGATGGAGGTGATGAAGCTACAAAGCCTTGTCAGGATTGCCTGCAGCCAGAGAAGCTAAGAGGCCAGGAAGGAATCTTCCCTTTGGAGGTCTTACGATGTAGCACTGACCTGTCGTTCGTGGTCTTGATTTTGTAACGCTGATAGAATGATGGAAGAATACATTTCTAATTTTAGACCCGTCAGCGTATGGCACTTTGTACATACAGCATATGGCAGCTACAGGAAAAGAATGCAGCATCACGCAAGTCTCTGAACTTTTAAACTCTACACGATGTGGTCCTTTGAAACAATTTCTAGCTCTTATCAGGCTTCTCTATTTGTTGAGTCACTGCCGTCATATTTTTTCTTAATTCTTTAAACATTGCTTCTTGTAGGTCTTTGAACAGACTTCCTTTTTTCAATAACATTGGCTATTAAATACAATACTTGTTGTACCTGTTCAGAGATCATGCCTATGGAATTATTTATGTCCTGGATACAGATATTTCTTTCTTCCTCCCTCCTTCTCTTTCTCCCTCCTTCCCTCCCTTCCTTCCTTCTTTCTACCTCTTTGTTTATATCTTCTTTTGAGACAGGGTCTTATTAATCACAGACTAGCCTTGAAATCTCTATATAGTCAAGTTTGACCTCAGCTTCCTGATCTTCCTGCTTCTACCTCCCAAGTTCTGGTAATGTACATAAGCATCACCTAGCCTGATGTGTGGTTTGCACAGTGCTAGGAACTGGACCTAGGGCTTCACAAGTGCTAGACAAATGCTGTACTGAGCCCCATCTCTAGCCTAGGCTTTCCTGATTTTGCGTGTTTCATAATTTCTTGCAGTTGAGACTGGATAATTTAGGTCATATACTGTAGCAATGCTGGATTTTGATCTCTTCTGAGTTTTGTTGCTGCTGTTTGTTTATTTAACCCCTGATCTGGACTCAGTCCGTGAGTACTGTTTCCTGGTGGTGTATGGCTGCTAACATGTCTCTCTCGTCTTCAAACACCTCATTTTATTTAAGGGTGACTCCTCTACTTCTTCCTAGTTCAGCCAATGTGTAGTCACAAGTGTTGTTGTTGCCTGCTGGCATATTTTATTATTACATGTCTAAAGGGCAGAAGTGTATTATCTACAGTATTCTAGAAGGCACATGTCATGTGCCTAAAATCATGGTACCACCAAGGATGTGTATGGTAGGAATTCATGACCTTGCTTTCCCAGTTTATATGGGAATTCTAACATTCTCTAACACCGGTCTGCTCACCCATCTTCACATCTAGCAGAGAAGGTCAAATTCTCCTCAGAGCGTGCCTCTTTAACTCAGCTGAAAGCATCCTGTGCATTTAGGGAATCATGTAATTAGATCAAGCCTGCCTAGATGAGCTATCTACTCTCCATTTCAAGGCTCTTAACTTTAATCACATCTGCAAAGTTCCCTTTGCCATGGTAACATAGTCATGTGCTCTAGGGCTAAGGTCTGGACCTCTCTGTGAAGTGGGTAGGTGGAGAGGATGTTTTTCTGCCCACTGCCTATTTCAGGCTCCACACAGCTCTGTCAGCTCTGAGGGTGTTATATCCACGTTTAGGGAGTTTCAGGTCTTGTCTTTTCTGTGTGGGTCTCTGTGTTCTGTCTAGCAGACAGCATGTGAAAAATTTGTCAAGCCCCTCAAGACACTATTGTTTCTTGGTTTATTATTGGTAATAATATAATTAGTCTTTCAGTCTGTTGCTTGTTGCAGTTAGGATTTCAATCTCAGGTTAGCAGAGCCATTGCTTTCTGGGGTTCACTTGACTCCTCGATTGTTCTCATTACTGAAGATGTTGTAGTCATGAACACACACACACACACACACACACACATAAATAAATAAATAAAGAAAGAAAGAAAGAAAGAAAGAAAGAAAAAAATTCCATCCCCAAGTTACATGAGTCCTCTCCAGTAGCAAAGCTGTTGGTTCTCACAGCCAGTCCCACTGGGTTAGAACCACTTTGCTAGAAGCTGAATGGAGTCCAGAGAGTGGAGAAAACGGGTTCCCAGTTCCAAGCTCAAACAGCAAGAACTCACACAGTCCACAGATAAAGTGCAGTCATTACTCTGTTTGCTGTATATCTGGTTGGTTTCCAGAGTTCTTCAATGGTGGTTTTGACAACCCTGTTTTTTTTTTTTTTTTTTTTTTTTTTTTTTTTTTTTTTTTTTTTTTTTTTTTTTTTTTTGTTTTGTTTTGTTTTGTTTTTTGTATTTCTGATTGCTTTTTGGACAGGATTTATTGGCCCCTCATTCTTCCATTAGAAATCCTGCTCTCTACAAAACAGAGGTTAGTCCACCTGTGCGTAGAATGATTGACAATACTGTGCAGGTTGCGTTTGGGCCATACATACAGACCATTCACAAGGACGGTAGACTGTTCCGGGTGTAGGATAGTACCATCGCAGAGAAGAGGGCTGCCTAGCATGCCTGTGTAAAGGAAAGCAGAGAACAGGCACTGGGAAGTAGGTGCACGTGAAGGTGGGTATCAGCCAGTCCAAGGATATGCGGGGACGAAGGATTTTCATAGAGTTTACTTGCTCAGGATTTTTTATAAGATCAGAGGGCTGGATTGATGGATTAGGTCATTTTCTAGGAACAGCCTCTAATACATTTCTGCGAATATGTTGGGAACTCTTCTCTTCCATTTTCGTTATCTGGGTCTATTTTCCTTATGTATTTGTTCCTAATCTCTAGTTTCAGGTGGCTTGGCTGAGAGTTACATTGTGGGTCCACACTGCCTCCTTGTGTTCAGTTTGTGCATAACACTTGGCATATCTGCTTCCCCAGGGGTGGAGGGGAGGAGAGCTCAGAGAATTGGCCTTGGAAGCATGGTGCTCACGTCCCTATTAGGTCTTTTCTTCATGTAGCCAGGCTGACATTCTACATAATCCAACACATAGAGATACCCTGAAGATCTGTTTCCACGAGTCTTCTGGGCTGAAGGCAAGGAATGGAGACTTCTGCATACTCCTGTGGGTACCCTGACCAAATGCATGGTTCCATACTCCTTAAGTTACGATGATGATTATAATTTTTACTGAAGGAAGTAATTTTTTAAAGAAAAGATGTCTGTATTCCTTTCTAACTTCAATGAAAGTTTTGCTTTAGTTTCTTAGTCCTTGGGAGCATTTGCCAGGGGATGATCAGGCCCATGGAGATGGGTTCCATATTGTCTCTAGCTTATAGAAGCTGTCTCTAATGTTCACAACTCTGGATGATGGAGTAGCAGTCCAGTAGCCCGCTTAGGAAATGTTGTGCCCCTGAGCTATGCCCTTTGTCTTTTAGGGTCCGTCTAGATTTGCCCATAACTTGTTTTCCAGCTTCTGTTCTTGACCTTTTCCCTAAATCCATCCTGATACAGCTGGGAAACACTCCAAATCTCTGCCCTTGTTCCCTATGCCCGAAAATGCTTGTTGTGACTTTAAAACATTTATTGATTTTACTTGGTGTGTGGAGAGGTTGGGGCACATGCCTTGAGTGTGTGCAGAGGCTACAGGACAATTTGCAGGGGTCATTTCTCTCCTTCCACCATGGGGGTCCCAGGGTCATCAGCTCTGGCAGAGAGTGTTTTTACCTGAAGAGCTACACATGAACTAAGTCTCCTTTGTTCCTTTGTTCTGGTGCATGTCCATCTCTCTTGAGAGCTCCCACATCCACATCCAGACTCACAGCATAGCCATCGTCTTGGAAAGTCTTCCCCAAGCCTGACAAACCTCCCATGATTTGTGCGTACCTTGTTCATGTTAGTGGCTCTAGTGCCTGACATAGCGGCCTATAGACTCACAGGGACTTGTTTGTGGGTGAGCGTGCTAACTGTCCCGGGACTATGATAAGATGCCAGCTGGAAAATGAGTTGAAACAGTGGGACTTTAGAGAACAGGGATCGGCAAGTCAACAGGTGCATGAAGTACCTTAAAGCTGGAACACACCTCTCCATCGCCGCCTACACCAAGGAATATGGTGATGATCTCCACTCCTTCCTTTTGGTTAACAGGTTTTCCCTCCTGTGCTGGGTTTCTTCCTTAGTTCATGTCCATACTCCACCGTCAGTCTAGGGCTGATGTTAGAAGTCAAAGAATCCTTGATCACGTTGAGTCCCTGAGTATTAACTTTGTTGAGGTTCAAACACTTCAAGTTCAAATCCAAGATCCACCATATACGATTGGTTCAAAGTTTTAGACAAACATATTCTCCTCTTGGAGCCTCAGTTTTCTTAATTATAAATCTGTGCTCAGTTCCCTTGTGTAAAAATCACACCTGATAGGAAACAGGAAAGAGCTTCTTGGCCACATTGTAGATGACTGTCATTATCATGCTAACAGATAACATCAAATGCGTGAGGTCTTGCTATTGTTCTCTGCACGCTTCCATGGAAGCTGGGGCTTAAAGAAAGGCAGACAGACTCAAGGGATTGGAGAAATATAACATCTGTTAATGCGCTTAATCAACCAGAAGAAAGTAAGCGGATAGTCAGGGCATCTCAAACTGTGTATTCTTTTTAATAATAAAATGGTGCAGGCTAGTTTCTGAACCCATGGGGTTCTTACATCCCCTGTTACATTGAAGGCTGTATAATAGTTAAAATTCTGAGGTTCAGCGACACAGGAGATGACTCAGTGTCTTAAGTGCTTGACATGCAAGCATGAGAAGCACCCCAGAACTATTAAAAAATACTAAGAGGGTGAGGTGGCCCACTTGTGAAAGAGGACAGGGATCCCAGAACAAGTTGGCCACTGAGAGTAGCCAGATGAGCCATATTGGCCAGTTCTGGGCTTGACTAAGAGACCTCGCCTCAGTGAATAAGGCGGAAGAGTAATTGAAGGCAATTCTGGACACTCGGTCCTATGCATGCACACATACACATAAGTCCACACATGCACACACACGCACACGTGTGTGCACACACAAATGGAAGAAGAACAAGGAAAAGTGTGACGTTTAGAGTCAGCACAGCCTATCTGTGCCTCAGTGTCATTTGGTGAAATGGGGACAATGACAGTAATGGTGCTTATCTAATGAGCCTCCATGCAGCATAGCAGCCTCTGTGAGGCACCCGGAACAGTGGCTGGTGCACAGTAAATGTCAGCTTTGATCAGTTGCTCTGGCTTCCTGCTCATAAAGGTTGGCTATTTTGCTTTTGTTCCCCTTTCAAATAAGATAATGAGGCTAAGTAATGACCTGGTGGAAGGCGAGATAATATGTCTAATGAAAAACGGGCTGGTAGCCAAGGGCAGAAATGATCTCAGCAGCTCTCACTCCAATCCGTTCATTTCAGAAAACGGGAAGGAAATATTTTTCTCAAGGTTACACAACAAATTCAGTTCAATGTATTGACTATTTTTTCTGCTTATTATATCCCAAACATTATTCACATTTCTGTGGATAAGTGGGTGAATGAGAAATAGTTTTTGCCTGTGCAGGAGATTTTCCAAAGTGTAACAGATGCCTACTAAAGGTATCATCGCTAAGATTTGACCTAGAAAATCCTGGGTGAAATAAAATATAGAGAGGTAAACTTTTCTGTTGTTGTTGTGCAGAGACTTGAATCCAAAGCTTTGTGCATTATAAGGAAGCACTCTACCATTGGGCTGCATCCCTAGCCCTAAAGAGGCATTTTTGTGGGGGCTGGAGAGATGACTCAGGGGCTAAGAGCACTGGTTATTCTTCCAGAGGACCCAATTTCAATCCTCAGCATCTACGTGGTAGCTCACAGCTGTCTGTAACTCAAGTTCCAGGGAATCTGTAACCCTCACATTGGCATAGATGCAGGCCAGACACCAACGTACATAAAATAAATAATTTTAAGAAAAGAGGCATTTTTATCTTGTGCTTTGCTTAATCTCAAGAGGGAGGTTTGCTTGCGTAGTAAATGTAAAAGAGAAGGCTTCGATTCCCTGCAGTTCATCTTGTAGGGTTTGTATTCTGTGGCCTATTCAACGAAACTGCGAGCATGGCTTTAAGTTCCTGGACTATTTTGGGGGCAGGAGACACATGGAAAGAGATTAATGACAAGTTCACTGGTGACGAGGCAGAGATGGAATGCAGACTGGTAATCAGACGGACTTAGCGTTGAGGGAATCCAGCCCTCTTCTCTCTGCTCTTATGTAGATGAAATGTCTTTCTAAGAACAGTGAGAAGCTGTCTTAATCAATACCTAGGAGCACAGGACAACAACCAGACTGAGGAGGCAACTTAAGCTTAGATGCTGAACACTGTTTGCCCAGCCTGCTTTTACTCATTCCATTGACTGTCTCAGCACGTACATTTCTCACATTAACCCCTTGGGGTAGGTGTTATTGTCTTCCCTGTTTCACTACGGTGAAATAGACAGGAATGGTTCAATAAATTGTCCAAAGGTCATTTAGCAAGTAAACAGAGGAGGTAAACTTTGAATTGGAGAAACAGGATTCTGTCTGGGCTTGGGGCCATAGTTAGGCTACCTTTAGATGTGACATGTACTTGTTTTTGCTTGTATCCTGTGTACTACTCAGGAAGCTGTGCTTCTTGGTCACTTTGGTCGACTGTTGCCGTCATAGCGGGATGGGGAGACACCTGGTGTGCACGGGGTGTCTGTTTGCATGTGGGGACTGCTCTTGGCCAGCGTCCCCCAAGGATTTGCTCAGATACTACCTTCTTTGTGTTAGCCTCATGCCTGTGTTGACTTCATCATTTCTGCTCACCTCCAGGGTTGGACCCTAAGATATAGACATAGGCCTAAGATGTTACCTAGACGAATCACAAATGTTTGGCAGAGGTCAATTCCTATTCTTCCAGGCATATTTCCCGCCCCAGGACTTTGTTCAGCTAGTATAGTTAAGTGGACTAACAACTGAATGAACTCAACACCACTTACGGGTGGCAACCTTCATGTGACAATATTTTATACCGAATTGTTATTGCTCACCAAACACATCTGTCTTCCCGTATTTCAGGAATGTGAAACAATAGAATTCCTTTACCTCTCTTGTGATTAGATGTGGCCTGGGAAGCTACACTGGGAAGTGGAACGTGAGCCGAACAGGAGCATGACTTCTGAGGAACAGTTTCAGTGTTGCACACTTTCTCTGTCCTGATGCTGACAGTTTCAGACAGTGACCCCCTTCCCCAAGCCTGGCTGGGGTGATACCCATTCTCCTGGTCTTCTAGCGCAGGTGGGCAGTGAACTTTTATTATTTCAGGTAATAGGGTTTTCAAGCTCATTGTTTCTACAGAACAACCCCTAGCCCCTTATCTTGACTAATAACTATTGAGAATATCCTAAGTTATGGTCTTGACAAGAGACCCTCAGTCTGGTCAAGGCTTAAGAAAGAAACAGACAGGAGTCGAGAGTTCGAGCTGGAAGCAGAGCCCTGCTGTGTTTAGGCCAGGAGCTGCTGCTAGGAATGACTGATATGTTCAGGTCAGGATCCGATGCTGGGAATGACTGATGTGTAAAAACGGTATTATTGGGAGCAGTGAGACCCCAGATCCTGAATTTCTTGTAATCCCCTGATCTGAGTGCCTACAGCTGCTCTGAGCGTGAGACCTTCAGGAGTTCCTGATGGCAGGAGAGTGGTTTCTGGTGGGTTTGGCTGGGGCGTGGCTATGTCTATATAATCTGCCCCTGAACACAATAAAGGGGGCATTCTTGGGGCTTTTGGTAACAGTATTTGAAGGTCTGCGTGTCGGTCTGTCTCTGTGTGTGTATTCTCAACCTCCAGCCCCCTGCCTGAAGCTCATGAACTGGGCTCTAGCGCACAGAGCACAGACACGGGGGTGCGGTGTGCGGCAGGTATAGTGGTGGGCACCATGGTGGCACACAGGAAGACTGGAAAGGCTTTTTGATCTGCAAACTACGGTGAAAGAGATGATGCAGGGGGAAAGTGCCCGTGATGTGCAGAGCCGACTACTGTATTCTATTCTGATCACACAGTTTTTTCTTTATGTTCACACATTTAAAAATATTGGCACTAATTGCCATTATTTAAAAGTCCAGAGCTGGGGAGATGGGTAAAGTACTTACTGTACATGTGTGTGGGCCTGAGTTTGGATCCTTAGAACCTGTGGGTGGACCTGGTGAACATGGTGGCCCATCTGTAATCCCAGCTCTTGGAAGGCAGAGACAAGAGATGCCTAGGACAAGATGCCTAGCCAGACTAGCCGGAATGGGTGAGCGATGAGTTCAAGTCAGACTCTACCTTCAACAAATCAAGTGGGCAGTGATCTAGGAAGAAAGCCAGTGTTGCTCCAAGCCTTTGCAATTGAGCGTGTTTCACACACACACACACACACACACACACACACACACACACACACACACTTACATAATAGGCCACAGGTCTGGATTTCTGACTTTTCTGGTTCATTCTTAAGACCAAGTGATGTATGTAATACAGTCCTTCTTTAGATGGCAGATGAGTTACAGGTCCTATCAGTCACAGTTTGGTCCTCTTCATTTTTGTTTGCTTGTTTGTCCAATCTTGAAGCTATCAGAACTGAAGATTTCTTTTTTTAAAATTTCTTTTTATAACAGTCTTTTCTCATTTTACATACCAATCCTAGTTCCCTCTCCCTCTGCTCTTCCTGTTCCCCCACCTTCCTCTACCTCTCCCCCACATCCACTCCTCAGAGAGGGTAAGGCTTCCCAAAGGGAGTCAACAAAGTCTGGCACATCACTTTGAAGCAATACCAAGGCCCTCTCCACCCCATTCCACACCCCGATCTAGACTGAGCAAGGTATCCCTCCAATGAGAATTGGTTCCAAAAGGCCAGTTCATGACCTAGGGATAAATCCTGGTTCCACTGCCAGTGGCCCTACAGACTGTCCCAGTCACACAACTGTCACCCACAGTCAGAGGGCCTAGTTTTGGCCTAAGCAGGTTCCCTGCTGTCTGTCTGGAGTCAGTGAGTTCCCACTAGTTCAGGTCAGTTGCTTCTGTGAGTATCCTCATCATGGTTTGACCCTTTTGCTCCTTCTTCTCTTCGACTGGACTCTGGGAGCTCAGCCCAGTGCTAGCTTGGATTTCTGCATCTGCTTCCATTAGTTGCTGGATGAAGGTTTTATGATAACAATTAAGGTAGTCATCAATCTGATTGCAGGGGAAGGCCAAGAACTGGAGCCATCTACACGATTGGCACTTGGGCTGTCTCATCTCAGCTCACCTTACAGTGGTTTTGGCTCACTTTGATAGTAACTGCTTTCTCTGGTACTAGTCAGTTTCAGGGCACAAGAGGAACAAAGATGTGTAAGCCTTTGATATGCTTTGTAGCACATAAGACAAAACGAATCTGAGTCAAACCGGGGAGTTCTTCAAAGCCAACTCGGCTTTAGTCAGAGAGGATGGGGAAGGCTTTGATTCCTGCTTCAGTTCGTAGATTGGCTTTCCTTGGTTTCCCATTCTGTGAAATGGACCAGATCTAGAGAAGATAAAGGTGGAGGCGTTTGCAAGAGAAAGTGAAAAGTGGGCAGACAGGAGGCCTGCTGGCGAGGTCTGAGCGTGGAGGAGAAAGTTACATAAGGCTTCAGAGAAACCTGTGTGGAGAGATTGTTCCCGCTCCGCACTTGAAAGAAGGTGAGGAACAAACACGGGAGAACAAAGGCAGCCGAGGAAACGCAGGCAGATAAGTCAAGGGAGGAAGACAAAGGGAGCTAAATTTAAACCGGAGAGAAAAGATGCCTCAGCAGGGCCAGGAGCAGTCTATAAATACCTCGAAGGAAACAAACTCCAGAAAGAAAGGAAGAATTATTCACTGTCTTCCCAGATGTAGGACAGAGACTAGGGCCAGAAGGAAGCTGAGCTGGCGTCAGCTTGCTGGTCCCAGGAGAATAAAGTGATGTTTATACAGTGGTCAGAACCACGCAGCAAGTGGAGGAGGCTCCGGCTCCTGGCTGGCTGCTTACTGTGGGCTCTCCTCCAGCCCTCAGAGCTCCAGAGCCCAGAAGTCCCTGGTACACCCGCTTCTCTGCCGCCTCCGAGGGAGTCCAGCTGGAAGGAAGGAATCTCCCGTGCCGTGGGTGCAGAGGCTGATGGGCATTTTCCCAAGCCACTCACTTCATTCCTTTTTTGTCTTTCTTCCTTTTAAAAATGACATAAATGCTGTTTGCCTAACAGGGATAGTGTGAAGATCAAACACTTTCTATAGCAGGGTTGGAAGCCTCCAAGCCCATGACAGAAGTTTACTGTCTAAAAAGTATCCTGCCTTTTTTACTTGGGATCTGTCAGCTGTCCAGAGGGTAGAGCGGGCAGGGGAGAGCAAGGCCAGTAGTAAAGCTTTTCAGGGAATCTCATGGTGGAAGCATCTACTGGAGTCACATAGAAGGCAGCTTTTGAGGCCTCACCTACCTCCACCAAGCACTCCCAGAGCAGTATTTCTGCCTTGTGCTTCTCACGCACTTGTGCGGATCTAGATCCCACCAGCTTTGTTTTTACTGTTTATTATTATTATTATTATTATTATTATTATTATTATTATTATTAGTGTTATTATCTTTTGCTTCTCCAGTCATGGACCATTAGAGGAGTGGACACCCTGCTTAGGAAAACCAGCCCAACTATATTCCTAAAAGTTTTAGTGTTAACTAATAGAATTGTGTAGCTTGCTGTGGATTTTTGATCCATGTACTGTAGATAAAATAGAGTCGAGGGAGCAGGGAATGTCATCTTGGTTCCATGATCACAGTGAATAAGTGCAAAGAAGAGGTGGAGGATTAGGAATGTTCCTTTGCAGAGACAGTGGACGAGGAACAAATCAAGTGATCTTGTAATGAAAGAGAGTGAGAACCACGGAGAAAAGCATAGGCTGGGAGGGTGGGGGCAGAGGAGCAGAGCATGTGGAAAGGGTGCTGATGTCTAATTTCATTTTGGCTGAGAACACAGCAGTCTCTTCTATGGGGGTTGAGGGCAGCCGGGGCTGCCAGCTGGGTAAGCGAACCCATTGTGGAGCACAAGACATGTGGTCCATTAATGTTTCCATAAACATTGCAGTATATAGACATTCAAGGACTTTTTAAGAGTTTCTGAAAAGATGGTTAGCTCAAATTGAGATAGTTTATGACCGCCAGGACTTCCTCACTGATTGCGAAAATCCACCTTTCCTCTAATAGGGAAGAAGCAAGACTAGATTTTGTATACTAGCCTCATCTTACGAGGCTTTGGCTTAGTTACTTCTTAACTTCTGTTCTTTCTTTAAATGGGACGGAAGGCATTTTCTACCTGTGTAGGGAAAACAAGTGATGGTTCTTTTGTGCTCCCTGTCCTTAGATGTGTCGTCTCTGTTCTCACACCAGTCAATTTTCCAACAGAACATCCTATATTCATTTCCAATACCCAGGTCCTGGGTTTAGAACCACAGGTGAGGTACTCAATCTAAGAATACTGTCTCTACTTCAGACAGCAGCCAGGAGCCTGGGCTTCCTGCCCTGTTCCATGCAATGAGGATCTTCACAAAAATCCTTCTAGGTCTTTCTACATTTTTTTTAATGATGTGTTTTTAGAGCTCAGGAATACACACTTTTTTGTTTGCTTTAGTTTTTGTTTATCGTAAAGGATTCTGCCAAGGATACATGTGAACGGGCAGATGAAGGGGTCGATGTTGCCAGGTCTGGAGAACCTGACTGAAGCTCTGTGATGCTGTAGGTTTGTGCTGCCCTCTGTGTGCAGATACGCTCACTAGCCTTGAAGTCGTTCATATTTTAGCTATTATTTGGAGGCATCACTGCATAGGGAGAGTCAACTGTTAGCTCTCACCTCTCTTCTCTTCCTTAGAGTTTGAGATGTGAGACTGAAAAGTCCAAGTTCTTAGTTGTGACTTGATCATTCCAATGCCTTCCTCTTGTCCAGAAACTCACCAAGAACTGCGTATTGTAGCAAAAGATATTTCCATCAACCCTGAAATCTGGGAGCTTTAAGTCAGGAATCTGATTTAATGGTCAAATATCAGAACAAAAGAGTCTTCTAGGGCCTCTACTGTTTAAGGGATTATAAAGGGTTTCAGTGCCTTTATGTAGAAAATGGAGAAGGAATACCTGCTAGTCTCTCATAGTATCATACACTTACAAAGTTGTGGTGGGTGACGTTGAAGCTCGTTCCCCGCATATTGACCGTGGCCAGCCATCTTCAGAACATGACTTCCAGGAAGTCCCAGGGCTGTAAAGGCTCCCAGAACACACCTAGTGGCAAGTCTTCAGCGGCGGCAGCAGATGACTCCCCTCCTGGCTTAAACAGAAAGGAAATTTTTGATCTGCCATCGCAGCAAGGCCTTAAGTGGGAAGTGTGGCGGATTTGCCCAAGATAGCAGTGAGAGGTGTCATCATTCATCTTCCTCTCTGCCACTGCTAGGGAACTGTCAGCTTTCAAGCTGCCTTCCTGCCAGGTCACAGAATAGCTGTAGACATTTCAGGTGTCCCATCGGGGCAGAAATTCCTTTGGGAATTAGAGACCATATTTGCTGTGCCTCTCCACCAGGTGTGAGAGAACACCCCAGAAACCACCAGGAGGTTTGCCTTCTTCCTCCTGGTCTGAGTTTGGTCACAGGCGTGCTCCCTAGATAACCATGATAGTGGGAATGGGCTGTACACGCTACTTAGATGATTTACACTATTCTGTAAGCTCAGGTAAGGTAACTTTTCTCTGTCACATACAGGTAGGTTTTTATGTGAAAGTAAGCTATATTAGTAAGAAAGCAAAGGGAAATGAAACACTCAGTTGGCAAAAAACACTTTGTAGAGGCGATTCACCTGGATTCGTTTCTGCTGGAACCGTACAATAACACTGGAGAGCAATAGCCTAAACAACACGGATTTATGCTTTTACCATTTTGGAAGCCAAAAGTCCAAGATGAAGGTGTATGGTGGTTTTGGTTTCTCCCAAGGTCCTGCTCCTTGGTTTGCAGATGGCTGCCTTCTTGCCTTCTCATGTGGCCACACCTTGTATTTGGTGTGTCCTCATTAGCTTTTAAAATAAGCATGAATCACTTTGGATTCAGACCCCCCAAAGAGGTCAGTTAACCTTATTGCCTTTTATGAGAACGTTTTTAGCATTGTTTGACAACCTCATGTTTATATCGTAAGTATTAGCAACTTTGAACCTTCATTTCTCCCTCTCATCCCCCTTCCTTGTACTAAAATCCTCCCAACAGGTAAACTCCCACCTCCATGCCTCCTTCTTGTGTATCACCAGAGTTTTGTTGGAACTCATGAGCCACCATCTCATTCATGGTGAATGTTGAGGGGGTGAATCTTATGCAGATAGACGCAGTGAGTTCATGAGTATAACAGCTATGTCATGTCAAGAGGTGTATCTTCTGACTCTTACATTCTACTTTATTTTTGTTTTTGTTTTCTTGAGATAGGGTTTCTCTGTGTAACAGAGCTCCAGATGTCCTGGACTCCTTGTAGACCAGGCTGGCTCGAACTGACAGAGATCCACCTGTCTCTGCCTGAGTGTTGGGATTAAAGATGTCTGGCATCATGTGCAGCCTGGCTCTTACATTCTTTCTGCCACTCTCTTCTGCACTATTCCAGGAGTCTTGGGAGTGTGTGATATAGCTGTCCCATTTTGAAATGAACACATAACCATTATTTAGTCTCTGCACTTTAGCTAAATATGGGGTTTTCGACTAAACATTGCTAGCTATAGTAAAAGCTTCTCTGATAAAGGCTGCATGCAGCACTAATCCATGGGTATAAAAATAAGTATTTGGAAAGCAGTTTGGCAATGTGAATTATCAGAACGATACTAGTAGGCACCTGGACAGGGCGCTAAGACTTCCCCAGTCATGGACTCCTGACAAGGTTTACTGAACTAGGCATGAATTCCCTCCTGAGAAGTGGGTCCCAATCTAATCAGAAAGTAGTCAGCTACCCCTATAAACAGTCGTGCAACTATTGAACTAGGGTTTATAACTTACCTGCTAGGCCATTGTTGTCCTTTCAGGGTTGTAGTTGAGTAAGGCTCTTGATGGCTTGATGGTAAGACTGTAATGCTGGGTTGGGCATGGTGGCACCTGGCTTTAATCCTAGTGCTGGGGAAGCAGGGGCTAGCAGATCTCTGTGAGTCTAAGGTCTGCCGGGTCTATATAGTGAGTTCCAGAGTTCCAGGACAGCAAGGACTACATAGAAAGACTATCTCAGAGCGAGAGAGAGAGAGAGAGAGAGAGAGAGAGAGAGAGAGAGAGAGAGAGAGAGGGAGAGGGAGAGGGAGAGGGAGAGGGAGAGGGAGAGGGAGAGGGAGAGGGAGAGGGAGAAGGAGGGAGGGAGAGAGAGACAGAGACAGAGACAGAGACTATTACGGCTGAAGATCTTATGTATTTAGTTACAGGACGGGAAAATCAAGTTGCAACTGAGCCGAAAGCTTTCGTATTTGATCATTTTCACATAGTCACAGGTTGCTGGAGGTGAAAACTCACCTTAACACCCTCTAAAATGTCCTGTCTCTAAAAATACAAGCATGTTTTCAGGTCTTAGGGGCTAGGATTTTACTGTGTAAATTTTTTTTGAGAGCACAATTCCCGCTACCATACCACTGAATGCCTCCCTTTTATAGATTGGGAAACTTAATGCCTACCAAGGGAACTGTAATCTGAGCTAAATCACACACACTCTGTAGACACAGCAGGCATGAGTAGCCTCCCACAATTTCAACAATCATTTTTTTTAGCCCTTTATACTATGACTCTAAACTTTAAGAATTAAGGCTGTATGTGCTCATGCTCTGACAAGTTTAGTTTCTAGCTCATGAAGTCCTGGTAGGAGGCATGTGTTAGCTTGCTCCACAAGAGACTAGGCTAGTGAGGACACACGGAGGTTGGTTTGTTTATAGAGGTCGTGGCTTGGCTTGGAAGATGGCCATCGGATCTGAGAGAATGTCTCTGCTCTAGGTAGTGTCACCTGGCAGGAGAATTAACACTTCCCACAGAGGACGAACAGGCATTGGGTCTGGAAGTTTCAGCGGCTTCCTTCTCACCTGTGGCTTCACTTTAGGGACTCTGGCTGTTGAGGCTCTGGAAGGCACAGTAGCTGAAAGACTGGCTAAGACTCTTCCTTGTAAAACCATGGATGCCATCAGGGGTTCTACTCTCATGATCGTTTCTAATCTGCATTGTCCCTAATCTGCATTGTCCCTTAAAGACCTCATTCTGAGCTAACATCAATGTATGGATTTAGGTAGTAAGCTTTTAGCCCAGGGGCAACTGGAGGATGCATTCAAACTATAACAGCTATACCTAGAAATACCAGGACTCAGTTAGAATACCTTCTTCCTTTCAAATGGGAAATCTATTCAGGAAAATGTGTGATCTAGCAGAGAGACTTGAGGGTCTACCTAGTCTGGGAACAGAAGAACGACTTTGTGAATCTCCTACCCACAGGGGTATTTGCGTCCCCATTCTTTGCCAGGTGGTCCTGAGGGCACAATGCCCAGCCTAAACCCTGTAAGGGGCCTAGATCAGACACTCAGCATCAACGGGTGTCTTTCTCCTCTCACATCCCAGCTTCACCATCTCGGTCCCAAGCTCTCTGCTTCCTGATTGGTCATGACATAATAAGCTGTACTGCAAGCTCCCATCACCAAGGATGGGGCTCTGTTTGCCATGGCTTTCCTACTTGAAACCGCTGAAGCCACGAGCCAAAGTAGTTCCTTCCTGTTAAGTTTTTTCTGTCCAGGTGTTTCATCACAGCAGTTATAAAAGTAGCTAACACAACCCGAGTAAACTTTCCCCCCATCTTGGTTTTCTTCTCCGCAAGAGGGTATAGCAGTAACTTCTTCAGAGACCTACAAACAACATATACAAAGCCTTTAAAATGTGGTCTTGGACAACCTAGCATAAGTAATGCTCAAATTCTGGTTCATTGATGGATATGCTACCTCAGAAAAATGAAATGGGGAGGAGAGGAGACAGAGAAGTGATGCAGTGGGCAGTGAGTGTATTTGGTCCAAAGCTGGAGCTTAGTAACTAATGGGTTCTGTCCCTATAATCCTTTCATTATATTCCAGTGACTTCACCTCTACCTGCAGGGCATGCATACCCTGAAACAACGGCCTGCAGGCACCCTATTGCAGCGGGAACTGGTCTTTCTGTTCTTGCTGTCCTATCCCCTTTATTTATTACTATTTATTTATTCTTCTGAGCACCATTAGAAGCTTGTCTATGACATAGTGTTTATTTTTGTCTTTTCATAATCTCTCTCTATCCTGTGGCCTGCAGGCTTCCTGACAGTCTGCAGACACTAGCTACAGAATTGTTTAGTGAGTGGATGAAGAAAGAAAAGAAGGCACTGTAGGGGCAAACCCAGATTTTAGTGGTAAGCGGTGTGTCATACCTAGAATGGCGCAGAATCAAGAGGCACAGGTGCTGAATCCAAATCCCAAATGCCATGGTTTCTAGCTGTGCTATTTCGGGGCTCACTTGTTTGGGTATGAAGGCCAAGCAAATAAATACAATAAACACAGAGGATGTTGACTGTGAGCACTTAGAGTCACCAATTACTACTCTTGAGAAAGTACACTATAGGGAAGGTGTTGAAGAAGCTGTAATGGGTAGTATTCACGACTTCTTGACATCTGAAAAGAGAAGAGGACAGAGCCTGGCTAAAATTACCCAAATTAGCACAACACTATAAAGCTTGGGTTCCTTTTTTCTGTGTGTGCTTTTTTTTTTCTATAACAAGTTTCTTCTCTGACAATTTCATACATGTGAATAGCGCTGTCTCCACTTTCCCCCAACCCTTGTTAATTTTTCCTTTCTTATCTCTGTTTCATTATTCTTTGTCCTGTGACCCATTGAATTCAACCAGAGTTGTTAATGTGACCATTGGTTTCTAACTATCCATTAGAGCCTGGAGGCCTCACTTGAGGGTGCACAAGTGAAGACAAATGCCTCCCACTGCCCCTCTCCCGCAATCCCACTCCAGGATAGTAGTCAGTGGTTCAGTGGGTTGGGGTATGGTACTGTGAGTCCCTCCCAACCTATGCCTAACTAATGGGTCCATCTTGTGGTGGCTCAGCCCAGGCAAATTTCAGTGCTCTTGAGATCATAACCACCATGGCTGTGTCAGCTCCAGAATACAGCATTTCACAGCCCTTCCCTTTATCCTCCGACTCTTGAATTCTTTCTGCCCCTTTCCTCTAATGTTCCCCAAGTCTTAAAGAGGGTGACATCGTTGTCCTGTTTAAGTCTGAACATTCAGCTCTCACTTATTCTCAGTCAAAGTCTTTTTATTGCAGCTCATTGTAAAGGGAACTTTCTTTGGGAAAAGTTGGGTGTAAAAAACAAACACCGGGAAGGCATTTTAGTGTTGTTTAGTCTCTTTAGATAACGAACTGTCGTAAGATCACTCTTAAGATGTATTTTGTTTTAAACTAAGTTTACCATACCAGTTGTGGTGATGTGAAAGACAATGACTTTACAAAGGGAGTGGCGCGGTTAAGGGTGTGGCTTCATTGATAGGCGTGGCCACTTTTCGTTGCCTGTATACAGGTAGAACTCTCAGCTACCTCTCCAGCACCATGTCTGCCTGCACGCTACTGTGTCCTGTCATGATGATAATGGACTGAACCCCTAACAGTAAGCCACCCAACTAAATGTTTTCTTTTCTAAGAGTTGCTGTCTCATGGAGACTTCACAGCAATAGAAACCCTAACTAAGACCCCAATCATGAATTTTCTCCCATGAATCAGGCCATAAATCCAAGCATAGAATAATTGTTAGTGCTATAACAGTCTTGCCACTGATTAGCCATCCACTGATTAGCCACACAGAGAGGTGAGAATAGTTAAACTCTGGAGCACTCCCTCTAGAAATAAAAACCAGTCTAATATTCTAGTATCAGTTCTATTTTGTTATCTCCTGGGAGAAGCTGACTTTCTCAAAGGTTTTGATTTCTGTTATGTGATCCATGGGTTACCAAAGTCTAGATGGCAGCTGTACTTAATGTTGTAGGGTTGATCAATTTTAAAGCAATTGAAAAGGCAAGTTTCTCTTTCCGGGAAAAGACAATTGTCTGTTATTGAGTTTTTTGAGCCTCAAGACATCATTTTCCTGCAGTTAACAAATGATGAATTGTCCAAGTACGTTTTCTGTTTAGAGGTAAACCTAGGCCATGTAGAAAGCTGAAGCTCCATGTATCTCAACATAAGGCAGAACTGGCCTAAGAACTATGCTGAGGATTTTGTATGCATTGCATATTTCATTGTGTACATTTTATTTCTCCCCAATTAAATATCAGAATAGTTTATAGGAGAATGGGAATTTTATTATTTATATTTTTATTATCATTAATTAAATTTATCCATTTACTTTACATCCTGACTGAAGTTTCTCCTCCTTTCTTTCCTCCCACTTTCCCCTGCCACTCCTAACCCACTCCTCCTCCGTTTCTGTTCATAAAGGGGAAGGCCTACATGGGTGTCAATAAAGCATGGCATGTCAAGTTGCCTAGTACTAAGCTCCTCCCTTGTGTTAAGATGGCTCAGTGTGAACAGGAACTGCTAAGCCTGATGGCCTGAATGTGATTCCTGGATCCCTCATGGTGGGAGGAGAGAAGCTGTTTCCACAAGTTGTCCCCTGACCTCATAAGCACTGTGGCATGACTTCTACCCCTGATCATCAATCAATCAATCAAGGCAAAATATTAAAAAGCATAATTTCCAAAATAGTTTCTCAGTATATCAAAGTTGCAAGTGTCTGCATAGCAATAGATAAACTATATACATAGGATATTTCCATTAAGGAAAGATGGATTTACTGGAGTTTGACTTTTTTTTTTTTTTGGTTTTTTGAGACAGGGTTTCTCTGCAGCTTTAGAGCCTGTCCTGGAGCTAGCTCTTGTAGACCAGGCTGGTCTCGAACTCACAGAGATCCGCCTGCCTCTGCCTCCCGAGTGCTGGGATTAAAGGCGTGCGCCACCACCGCCCAGCTTGGAGTTTGACTTTTTAAGAAAAGTTACTTCATTGTTAATAAAAAGAACAAAATAAGAATAGTTTATCTTAAGTTCTAGATTTCTTATTCTTGTGTGTGTGTTTTTAAGCAACAGTTGGACCGAAATTGAGGGTGCTCCCCCAAATGAGTCTTGTGTTCGTGTTTTTTACTTTGATATCATCCTCTTCATGTGCACTAATAACTCTTCCATTTCACCGAAGTTGATGGACATCTGGCATGACATTTCAGTAACAAGCAGAGCAGGACTTCACCGGGAGAGGGAGCCTGGAGAACCTCTTGTGACGTCAGAATGCTTCAACGGAGTTGGGTGAATCTCCGAAGCCCATTAGGTTTTGCTAATGGAAAGGAAGTATGGTCTCACTAAATACAATAAGCCTTGTTAGTTATTGGTTATTAGAGAGAGAAAATATGTTTTTCTAAGCTGAAAGATGCAGGGTGTATGGAGGACATGTTTTAGGGTTAGATTATCCAGACTAGGGTCCAAGGGAGTCTTTCAGGATGAAAGAAAGGTTGAGAATCGAAGGAAGAGTAGTGAACAGTAGGTAAAGGAAGAAAAGCAGCATCCTAGACAGAGAGAACAACATGTTCCAAGGCTTAAAAGGAGAAAGATTAAAGCCATAGCTAGAAACAAGGGGAAGGGGAATAAAGAAGACTGGAGATGTGCAGACAAGCCATGCTATGAGGGGATGTGGGAAGCTTGTGGGGTCGAGAATTATTTTGAGACTGTCTTATTCTGGGGGTTCAAACTTATTTTATTTCGAGTTTCTCTTTCCAGCTATTCAAGGAGCATCAGCAAGAGTAGTAGAAACTGGTCCAAAGTACTAACGGGGGGATGTGGTAAGATTCAGAGATAGTATAGTAATAAAAAAAAATGATACTGGCACAACAAGAGACATGTAGACTCGTGAAATAGCACCGAAGACCCATACATGAATGCATGTAACTTCAGCCATTTAATATCTGACAAAGATGTCAAAAGCTTAAGATGGAGAAAAGAAAGCAACTCTGACAAGTGGTGTTAAGAAACATGGATGTCCATATGCAGAAGAATGAAACCAGCCGGGTGGTGGTGGCGCACGCCTTTAATCCCAGCACTCGGGAGGCAGAGGCAGGCGGATCTCTGAGTTCGAGGCCAGCCTGGTCTACAAGAGCTAGTTCCAGGACAGGCTCTAGAAACTACAGGGAAACCCTGCCTCGAAAAACAAAACAAAACAAAACAACAACAAAAAAAAAGAATGAAACCAGACTCACATATATTACCTTGCACAAAAATTAACTCCAGATGGTCAGAGACCTAAGCCCGAAACCTGAAACACTGAAACCGCTAGAAGAGAAGCATAAGCCGTGGCTTAAATGATACAGGTGTAGGAAGGGACGTCCTAAATAGGACCCTGTTTGCCCAAGAATTGACAAACGGGATGTCATAAAACTACAAAGCTTCAGCACAGCTAAAGAAACAATCAGCTGAGTGGAAAGAAAGCCCACAGAGTGGAAGAAAGTTAATGTCAGCTATATATTCGACAGAGGATTCATATTGAGTTTATTAAAGACTTCAAAAAACAATCAAAAAGCAAGCAAAGAAAAACCAAAAAAACCCCAAATGAAACAAATACCATTTTGCAAATGGACCTGTGACATGAGCAGAGAGTTCTCAAAAAAGAAAAAAAATGGACCTTTTTTGAAAATTTAATATATTTTTTGATATTTCTCTCCAGAACCACATGACTTGGGTCTGGTAGCACATACCTGTACTTCCAGTATTCAGGAGGTAGAGGCAGGAGAATCAGTTCAAGGTCATCTTCAATTACATAGCAAAATTTGAAGCTATCCTGAACTACTTGGTACTGTCTCCAAGAAGCAAGCAGGCAGGCAGGCAGGCAGGCAGGCAAGCAAGCAAGCAAGCAAGCAAGCACAGGTTAATATATTTAATAGGACAAGTTACATTTTAAAATAGAAAACAAAACCACCTGGGTGAGTGAGCTCCTTTTGTGTTAAGGGGATTTGGCTGCAGTATGTGGTGGCTTGTTATTTGGCTGAACTACTGATTCAGAGCATCTGAGAAATTAATCAACTTCCAAATAGGTTTCCCAGAAACTAATTCTTAGCAAACTACCATTAGCAACTTTAGAAAATGTTGCCTAGGTGACTTTTAAACAAAGTCAGTAGCAGAGAAATCATTACACAGGGCTTTTAAAGAGATTTGATGTATGTCCCCCTGAAAATCTGGGCCAGATCATAGTGCAATGCAGACGTTAAATCTCATAAGTTTCCAGTTGAATTTTTGAGGATAATTGAGTAAAAAAACTTTCCCAGTACAAATACATCTTTAGTTATTTTAAAGAACTTAAAAAAAATCAGAACCCATCTTACTATGGTAATTGCTCATGTAGATATGAATAGAAAAATCTCTTTTTTTGGTGTGTGTATGTGTGACAGAATTATACTCTCCATTTGAGTGTGCCTGTGTGTATGTGTGTGTATATATGTGTGTATATGTGTGTGTGCGTGTGTGTGTGTGTGTGTGACTGTGACCACCTACTACCTCTGTCCTTTGCTATGGGCAAATGAATATGCTCATTTATTTCTTCATTAATGTCAAAGTCTTTGGCTCCTCTCCAATCCCAGAGCTTGTTTTAAATTGGAGCAGAGTATGAGGCATGCCTTCCCACATGGTCTAAAAATTCCTATTTAAAAGAATTATCTGCATTCCAGTGCATAAACTGGAAAAGGAAAAAGAGCAACTATTTCTGTTTTCTCGGACCACCCGGATTGATTTTAAGTGGCCAAGGTGCTCAGGCTGAGTTTCTCTGGGAAGGCTGTTCTCAGGAGGTGGCTAGGAAGGCTCCTTAGTGCACTGCTGGTGTAGGTCTCCATTGGCTTTCTCTGAAGGTAGGTATTCAGGCATTATATGCTCTTTAGAAAAAGAGTGCTTTCCCTCTCCAGGGGAAGGGTAGCACTAAATGAATTCATTCAACAACACATACCAGGCGTCAGTACGTGTAAGAAATGATAAATAATGACCATTGCAATGAGAATTAAGGGGAAGCTGACAGCCCTCCCCGGCAGTTATCAACTGTCAATAGTGGTTGCTGAGCCCCTCCCTACCCATGCTGGAAGGTGGACTGGCTCGCTCTTGTGTAGGTCTTGTGCTCCATCTCTGTCGTGTGAGTTCCTGCCCAGTCCTTAGCGTCTGCTGAGCCCCTCCTGCATCCGTGCTGGAAGGTTGACTGGCTCCATCTTGTGCAGGTCTTGTGCATGTCTGTCATGAGTTCCTGCTCAGTCCAGAAGACATTGTTTCGCTCTACTTCTGTCCAATGCCTGGCTCTTAAATCTTTCTTCCCTCTCTTCTGCGGTGCCCCCTGAGACTTCTTGAGTTATAGCTCTTCCTAGTAACCCATGTCCTTTAAATAAAGAACATTTTAGACCTTTATTGTGCAATAGGCTTAAAAATGTAGTTTATACATTTTTTCTATTTTCTTTTATTTAAAATAGATATTTTATATAATATATTATGATTATGATTCCTTCCCCTAGTTCCTCCCAGATTCTTCTCAGTCCCCTTCCCATCCAATCCCACACCCTTTCTTTCTTTCATTAAAAAACAAACAGGCATCTAAAAAAATAAAAAATAAAATAAGGTAAAACAAAACAAAATAAGACAAAATGAACAAACAGAAAAAAAATGCCAGAGAAAAATGCCAAAGAAAAAGCACAAAACCCAGATATAGATGCAGAGAAACACGTGTTTACACACATAGAAATCTCATAAAATCATAAAGCTGGAAATTATAATATATTAATGCAGATGAGCTGTAAGGTTAAAGAAGAAGCCCCAATGAAGCATTATGAGACAAAGAACCTCCTGAAATGTTGGAGGTCATCTATCGCTGGGTATGGGGCTATGGGTCTGCCCTTTGTGGTGGTTTGTTGTCCCAGGGAGGCTCAGTTGTAGAAAACAAACTTTTTAACATGCCACATCATGATCAAAGTGTTAGCAGACTTAGCGGCTAGCCAGGATCATTTTCTGGTTCATGTAAATCAGAAATACACACCCTGGAGAAGGGGCTAGGGATATCTGTGGGTTCTCTTTTACAATTACATTGTATTCCCGAGCACCTCATCGATGGTGTTTAGGCCATGCAGATGAATTTTGGGAAGACATAGCTGTGAACAGTTTATCAGTCTGTCATGAAGAAGCGAACACTTTGCTGTTCTGCTCATGGACCGGTCTGATGCCCGTTCTGTTTTATCTGCTCAGCAAGTGCATGCTGAGTGTGAAACAGGCAGCTTACAGCTTATGAGTGACCTACCAACCTGGATTCTGAGTCCAGATCTGAGATTCATAAATCGCAACAGGGTTATTCCTTTGCCAGTGCTGTGTTGAGTTCACCAATAATACTGAACATTTAAAATAAAGCTATCTTTCTTTTTATTGGTTTTTATTGAGCTTTACATTTTTCTCTTCTCCCCTCCCTGCCTCTCCCCTCTCCTTCAACTCTCCCCCAAGGTCCGCATGCTCCCAATTTGCTCAGGAGTTCTTGTCTTTTTCTACTTCCCATGTAGATTAGATTTATGTAAGTCTCTCTTAGGGTCCTCATTGTTGTCTGAGTTCTCTGGGATTGTGATCTGTGGGCTGGTTTTCTTTGCTTTATGTTTAAAATAAAATAAAGCTATCATTTTTTAATTGCTCTAATATACCATTTTCTTTTAAAATATGCCATCACATGTAAAAACTATATTTACTTATTTATCTAGTGTGTTGGGGACACACACACTTGCCACATGTGTATACAGAGGTCAGAGGAGAACTTGCTAAAGTTGGTTATCTTCCAGCATGTGTGTCCCAGTGACCAAACTCAGGACACCAGGCTTTTATCCACTGAGCCATCTTGCCTTCCCTAATACGATAGTTTAGTAATTCAACTGTGAGAGGAGAAGAGGTAGCAAACACGAAGAAGAGCATTCTTTTCAGGTTAGAATTCAATGCAATGTACTTCTTTATGGCATTTTTATACACACATGTCATTCTTCTCACTCCTTCCACACACCCATGCTCTTCCCTTGCCTACTGCACCCTCTGGCTGATTACCTTTCTCCCAGATATTACCAAGTGTTCTATTATCTCCTTGTTTTCTCCTGAAAAAGTATTTTGAAAATAGTAAAAGGTGCCTATAGCTGCTAGTTCTTGGTCTGTCACAGTCCTCTGAGTTTGTCACTAATAGCTTTGATCAGGTTGGCCACTGCCACTCTCAGAGTTTTAATATTCTAAAGTGATTATCATTATCTTATCAAACTGCCCAGAAGTCACTGGCAAATAACTTTCATAATTTTCTATTTTTAAAATTTATTCTTGGGAAAACTATATTATTTGGTTAATTGGAAAGCTGCAGAATAATTCGCCATAAATTAAAATTTATGGGGCTAAGGACATGGCTCCATTTGTAGAATATGTTCTGGCAGGCATTTAATCCAGAAGATTCAGTTGTTAGTGGCCTATAAATTAGACATGATGGTATATACTTGTAATACCCGAACTCTAGAGGTAGAGGCAGAAGGAGAAAGAAGTTCAAGGACATCTTTAGCTTGTTAGTGAATTCAAGACTACCTTTGGCTGTATGAGATCATGTCTAAAATAATTAAATACATGAAATAATTTATAGTTATTAAATTTAAAATATCTGTATCAGTCTGAAAATCTCATCTGCCATTTCTGGTATGATGCAATGCTTGTGGTGATCTGGGCACTAACATTCTCTGGACTGTGGCAGAGATTTTATAGGATGATTGCTACTGGGCCTTTTTTGGTGATTAATAAAGAAGCTAAGCATTCAACTCTTATACCATCTGCTGGTATAAGTGGTTGTTTCAAAAGAGCAAACTTAATTTTATCTCCAGGAAACACACATCCCCATCCACAGAGAAAAATCTTCAGAGAAGATTAAAGGTTAAGTGAATCCATTTAATAAGATAACGGTCCCTGAAAATACAGGTTTCTCTAATGAAGTGATTACAGACGAATATTTATGGAACCCATCTAGCCCTTCTGAGATGTGTGGATCCTTAGAGATGATGTATTTCCATTAGCTGAAAGTTAAATTGCTGTGACAAAGAGATCCCAGAATGCAATCCTCACCTTTTCCTTCCAGGGTGAGGAATGGACTTGTCATATACCAGCAAGGAAGCTCTCTAGCGAACTCTTGCAAACTGCTAAATGTCCGTATTACCTTGGTAGAAAAGGGGAAGCGAGAAAACAGGTCAAATCTATTCTTTCAATGGCTCCAGCACAAAAAGCATGTTCATGAACCACGTACTGTGACTGAAAACTTGGCTGCATAGGTACCCAAGGCAACCTTGTGTCCCCCACTGAAGGACAGTAGATACGTGTAAGTGGAGACTGCCTTTATGTTTCCCAGCCATCCAGACCTGAATAATCACATAGAAACTATATTAATTACAACACTGCTTTGCCAATGACTCAGGCGTATTCCTAGCTAGTGCTTACATCTTGAATGAACTGATTTCTATTAATCTGTGTATTGACACGAGGCTGTGGCTTACCGTTAAAGGTTCTGGGCATCTGTCTCCTTCAGCAGCTATACCATGTCTCTTTTACTCTGCCTACACACACACTCTCTCTATCTCTGTTCTGATTTCCCATCTGGCTTTCCTCTGCTAAGCCATTGGCCGAAGCAGTTTCTTTATTAACCAATGGTAAGAAAACATATTCACAGCATACAGAGGGGAATCCCACATCAATTACATATAAACTAAACAATTACCAATCTGTACCGCATGCACCCATGCTCTTTAAAAAGTAGAAGTAGGGACTGTGGAGGTAGCTCAGTTTGCAAAGAGCTGTGTAAGGACCAGGTCTAGCACCCATGTGAAGAAGCTAAGGGTGGAGGTGTGAGTGTATAATCCCAATGCTGGCGGAGGTGGAAACAGGAGAGTCCTGGGGCTCCTTGGTTATCCTTGGTTAATTGGTGAGTCCTAGGCCAAGTCAAAAACTCAAGAAACCATGATTGATGGCTTCTGCCCTCTCACCTCCACAGTGTATATGCACCTATGCACCTATATGTGCAAACCACACACCCTTGTGAACATGCATATCTCCCCAACAAAGAAGAAACAAAAGGCCAGAGAACGAAATGACTCTCCTCTATCACCATGCCAGCTGATAAATATCAGCGTAATTTAGTTTATCTTCTAGCTCCTCCAGCAGCCTCTCAGTGGTAGTCTACTGAATGCGAAGTGTTGCTGCAGACCAGGAGATAACAAAATAGACAAGGCTATCACACTCGAGGGTTTTATCCTCAATTCAGAGGAGGCAAAATAAACCAACTGGAGTAAGGTAACCTCAATATCACAAAGAAGGCCGGTGAGAGAGTAGAACAAGGTCATTCACTGTGTTCAAGGGTTCCAAGGGACTTCTAGGCTCTTACTGTATGACTTCTTTGCCCATCTGGGTCTTGTGTTGTGCTGAGGTCCAGCAGAACACTAAAGGGAGCATCAGCTATCCTTGAAGCAGCCCACCAAGTCTAGTAAGCCATGTGCTTTCTCTTTCTAAGCTTAGCGAGGTCGGGATGGCTGTGACTGCCAATGGAAACCAGCAGCTTTCTTTCCGTATCAGCGTTTTTGAATTTGTCCCAGATGAACAGTGCAACCAAACAACCAGTGATTATGAGGTGCCTGATGTGTCAAGATTTTGATGCCTTAATTTAGTTCCCGGTGGGAGGATTTCATGCCACACAAACTGCCTAGTGTCACAGAGAGGAAAGGGAGCTGTGTGTGGACTCAGGGGTTGTAGCTGAGAGCCAGGAGAAGGGTGGTGGCCCAGGAGGCGGAGATGCGCCTGACGAATAAAGGGAGAAAAGCTAAAGCAGAAAGCAAAGGCTTATCAGCTGAAGGAAGGCTGGTTCCTTCTCTCAAAATACTAGCCCAAACTCTCTAATTGATTCAGAGAGATAGTTATTTTTTATTTATAAAGGAATGTCTGACACCCAGGTCATCCCCTCAATTAAAAAATATAAATTATAGCAGTGGTTCTGAATCTTCTTAATACTGCGACCCTTTAATATAATTCTTCATGTTGTGGTGACCCCCAAACATAAAATTATTTCATTGCTACTTCATAACTGTAATTTTTCTATGGTTATGAGTCATACTATAGCTATTTGGTATGTAGGATATCTGATATGTGACCCCCATGAAATGGTCTCTTGACTGCCAAAGGGGTCATGAACCACAAATTGAGAATTGCTGATTTAGGGGGAGAGGAAATTGTATAGATGTTTCATTTAGAACTGAGAATTTGACAATCTCTTATTCTCTGCATTCTAACCAGTAATCACTGCCTACTTCAAAGAGAAGCATCTCTTAGGTATATGAAGCTGTGTTGTTGATGTAACTAGATCCCACAACTCTGCATTTGGATTAGTTGTGTGTCATTGCAGCAGGGGGGCTGGAAAGATGTAAGGGGGCCGGCAGTTTGCTGTGAGACTGTATCTCTTAGAACTATCAGAAGCCACATGCAGGATTTCTCACCAACATGGCTGCATAAACAGGAACTGAACAAGAACAACATCAGCAGACAAGCTAACATGGAAGGGGGAAATCCTGGGCAGTTTCACTCTCAGACAAAACAAAACAAACAAACAAATAAACAAATAAAAAACTACAGGCATCTAAAGAATGCTGAGTCTCCCCTAGGAAAGAACATACTAACTGGTTATCCAACGGTTAGCCCTGAAAACATATACAACATTATATGGATTGAGCAGGTTGTATTCATATGTTTAGTAACACACACACATGCAGACACATGAACACACACACATGTGAACACACACAGGTAATAGCAACTGAAGAAAAAGAAGGCGTAAGTTAGAATAAGAGCATGGGGTGGTACATGGAAGGCTTTGGAGGGAGGAAAGGGAAGGAGGAAATGATGTAATTAAATTATAATCTCAAAAAATATTTAAAAATGAAGCATCTCTGATGAGGGTTGAGATTTGCATTAATCTATGGGAATAAAGAGAGTTAATGAAATGTATTGTATACATATGTATATAGTGGTAAGGTGCTTGTTTACTATGTATAAGACCCTGAGATCAATCCTCAGCAATTTAGTAAAAAAATATTACATATATCTTCCTAAATATAACCTGCTCAGTCCATATAATGTTACTTGATGTTCTTAGGGTTGACTGTGAGGCACTGGACAAGCAATTGGTGTGCCCTTTCCTGAGGAAGACATCTTTCCTGCTTCCAGATTTCCTCAATTCCCTATAGTTTTTTGTAAGATTGAGATCTTGTGGGCTTTTCCTGCCTGTTTTGGGATGTCCACTGATGTCATCATTGATCAACTCACATTTTAACAGTCATGTTAGTGAGATTTATGGGAGTGCATTCTGATACAATCTCACAGCAAACTCCCTGATTCTCCAGCTCTTACAATCTTTCTGGTCCGTCTTCCACAATGTTCCCTGAGCCTTAGGTATGGTATGGGAATGTTTTATAGATGTAGCTATTGAGACTGGGCTCCACAGCTCTGTATTTTGTTTGGACTTGGTTTTCTGTCATGGTATTTATCTGAGTAGTTAGTTAGGTTTCCAGTGCCAGGCAGAGTTTGCCTCTTGTCGAATGGGTCTTAAGTGTAATTAGAGATCTATTGGTTACTTCCAATGCCACTATTTCACCCTTAGAGTAATCATGTCATGCTGGTTGTTGACATGGTTCATAGGCATCATAGCTGGGTAAGACTGTTGGTGACTTCCCTGTGGAAGCTTTAATGGTGCCTTCATAAAGCTAATTCTCAAGAGAGGACACTCAGAGCCTGGGCAGTGGTGGCACATGCCTTTAATCCCAGCACTCGGGAGGCAGAGGCAGGCGGATCTTTGTGAGTTTGAGGCCAGCCTGGTCTACAAGAGCTTGTTCCAGAATAGGCTCCAAAGCTACAGAGAAACCCTGTCTCGAAAAACCCAAAAAAAAAAAAAATTTGTAGACTGTATTTGATAGGAAGGTCGTTTTTATTATATTAATCCTACAGATCCATGAGCATGGCAGAGCTTTCTATTTTCTGATATTTTTAATTTCTTTTTTCAATATCTTATAGTTTTTATTATATATACCTTTTATTTGTTTAGTTAGTATATATAGTTAGTATATATATAATATACATATATAATATATATACACACATACATACACATACCAATTTCTTCCTCAGTCCAACTTTATAATTTGGCAAAATGATTACAACTTTTTGCTCCACTATGCAAGGCAATTAGTTCCATGCTTTGTCTTTGGAAATCAGAAATTTAACGCTGTAGCCATCTATAGCATCACTTGAGACAGAACTACAAATGTTATGGCAAGAAAAACCAGGATTACTGTGCGTAGACAACAAAGACCTCCATCTAGGTAAACTCCACTCTACTTTTTAAACAGAATTCCCTTTGTACCAAGGCTTTACTGCTGTTGCCTGCATGCTAGAGCTGGTTAGCCAATGCCTACTGAGAAAGTATGATGTGTCAGGAAATGCTTAGTGGCACCTATCCTTTACTGTGTGCCTAGGGAAGAACTATTAAATACAGAACAAAGTTAAGACTGCTGGAGCAAAACCTCTGAACGCAGTGCCTGACTCTCAGCTTATTAGATTTCTTCAGAAGGGAGAAAACATTTGAATTTTAACATTGGCAATAGTGAAGTTAGCATATGATGCTCAATGCAAGCTGAGAATAAAGTGAAGCTTTCAGACTTAATGTTTAATTAGGAAGAAAAGAAAAAAAATACAGATTATAGGAATGGGTGGTAGCAGACACGAAAGGATTGCCTTAAGAGATGAGACGAACTAGAAGCTTTACATGTGTTCATAGGATCTGATAAGAGTGTCCTCCTTAGGACAAGTATATTAATTTCCCAACTTTTCCTGATCCAGAGGACAGAAAGCCGGTTATCTCCACAAACAGGAGATTTCCTCAGTTGGTTCCCAGAAGCGCCAAAATTTACGTCAGCTCTTTTCTCTAATGAACAATAAGGTTAATTTCTTCATCTTCTCTGAGATGCGAATGTGATAGGCTTATAAAAGGCCCCGTTGAATTCCCAAGTCAGTAATTGGTAATTCACTCTTTCTTTGTTAACATGAGGTCATGTAAACATTTCCAGAACCAGCTCAAGTCTGCAAGTCCACCATTGTTTTCCTTTATGAAGTATTCCATCTGAGTTAATCCACCACTGTTTGTTTAGCCATTCTCCTATTGTCGCCCATTTTGGGCTTTTTCCAATTGCTAATTATTATAAATGGGTTTTGAAACCAGGCTGGAGCGAGACAGCTGTGAGGCTGGCCCACCCTTGCTTTGTTATCACACTCCCAGGATGCAGGCGAGCTCTGTCTTCCTGATGTCTCCTTCCTAATGGTGTTCTGACAAAAGCATTTGAGCTCTGAAAACAGTCCGGACGAAGTCACTCCAAGGCCCTCCTTTACTTCTTTTCCGCTTCCAGGGTGTCAGTCAGGAAACTTTAGGACTGCATCTGTAATTCTTCACAGAGATGCTAGTCAAATACCATACGTTCCCCATTTTGAGTTCAGTCAACTTTTAAGTAAACTGATTTCTGTTTGACCGCTAATCTGTTATTTTGTTGAAAGTAGGCAGTCTGGGATGGACCAGTGAGATGGCTCAGTGGGCAAATGCTCACCGTGGAAGCCTCACGACCTGAGTTTGATCCTGGAACCCATATAAAGGTGGAGGAACAGAAGCAACTACATAAAGTTGATCTCTTTGCTCTATTCATGCATGTTGTGGCACATATGTGCCCTCACCATACACAATAATAGATAAAGATAAAATAAGAAGTTCGGGAAAACTTCAAATGATTTAATGTTTTAAATTTAATGTCATGAGATAAAATATAAAAATTATATGTATGAGGCACAAGGCTTTCTCCCCAAGATGGACCACTACACAGAATATGCATTATATGAAAGTTGGGATATCCAGAATGTAGATGAGAGAGAGGGAGAAACATCAGTTTTCCGGCATCCTTCCCATTACTAATACATGACATAGTACTTCCAGCTTTCTCTGTGTGGATTGCTTTTTTGCATGTCGCTATTTTGAACAGTTTAAAATTTTAATCAATTTGGAATATTTTTAGGATGCATGGAAGATAAGAGCCCACTGCAGCCAGTGTTCTCAGGGAAATTACTTGGGCCAGTCTGTCTCGGAGTCTTCTTTTTATAGGAGATGAATCCGACAAAGGCCCATCGAATGATTTTTATTTTCAGAATCTAGGGTCTCACACATGCCAGGTAAGGAGTCCCTCACCAGACTCCGTCTGCTGCCCCAAATGTTTGATTTCTGTGAGTCCCCCCCCCACACCACAAGTCCTCCAAAGTTTATTAAACAATTACACACTTGTACTGTCCATGAAACATAATCAGTCAGAGACGGGAGTGAGAGTGTGGTCTTGATCCCTTTGGGGATTCTCAGTAGAGTGGAAGGAGAGGTAGAAACAGCTGAGGAAACCTTTCAGGTAAGCTCCTGTCATTTCACATGTGTATGCTTGTGGTGACAGGGTCAACAGCCTTTATCCTCTAGGATGTACCAGAGGCCCCGAGTAAGCTATCAGAGCTCAGCCTGGTCTATTGTAGTGGTCCTCTGAAGGTAGCATGGGTCTGAAACCCTCCTTCTACTCTTTCTCCGATTGTGCGGACTTGGGTAAATAATATATGTCTCCTAACTCCATTTCCTTCTTGAAAAAGATTAGCAGTAGCAATAGGATTTTATTTAACATATATTTCCCAGATAGTGCCTTAAACACTTATAGTTGATGATCTCATTTCAACATTTTTTAAACAACCTTGTGAAAGAAACAGTATTATTCTCTCTTGTTTATGAATAAATGGACAGGCACGGAGAGAGTGACTCACCAGTCTGTGATAACACAGCTGTATGGTGTAGCTGAAATCCAGAGTCACATGGACTGTCTCTAAAGCCTATGTCAATACGACTAAGAAAACAATCACTTATATTTCTGGTATTATTAACAATGGTTAGTGATATTAACTAGCACTACCAATAATGTCAATATTATGGGAAGTATATTATTTGAAGGCATGCACGATCTGGTTGAGCTTTAACACCAAGTGAATCATTTAACTGTTGGGAACCTGTGCTTCTTTATCAATAGAGGATGATAACCCCTCTGTCAAGGGGTTGAAAAAAGATTTAAATGAACATTAACCTGCCATATAGTGCTACACGGCAGATTTTTTTCTTGTGAGAAGACATAACAGCACTGATAATATTAATCGCTATTTAACTGCATGCAATTCCCATGATTAAGCACACTCACGTCATGTGTTAACGTGAGAAGTTTGGGCTGTTTTGACTTCTTGTAGCTCACTTGGCACAGACTTTGATTTTGTGTATTTAATAATTCTTCATTTCTTACTTCCATCCACTCCACCTCCTCCACCAGCCTCCACAAGCTAAGAGTAGGCAGAGATTTCAATCACTATTCTTTTTTACAGCTTAAGAGGGAGATCAGGAAACATCCTTGTTGACATTCTCTACCTCAGTTTCCGCATCTAAGAAGGAGGGGGGACAAGCAGATTACCTACTTTATGGGATTTTTGTAAAGGATTTGACCCATATGAAGCTTTGGAGTACTTCTAAACATGTTCATTGTTCAGCACACAGTAGTGAGATTTTTAAAATTTTAATTATTTTAATTTATTATATATATATTAGTATCTTGCTTGCATGTATGCTGGTGTACCACATGCATGCCTGGTACTCACAGAGATCAACAGAGGGCATCGAATCCCCTTGGTGGGACTGGAATTATAGACAGTTGTGAGCTTCCATGTGGATCTGCGAATCAAAACCCTTTTCTCTGGAAGAACCGTCAGTGCCCTTAACTTCACAGTCAACGCTCCAGCTCTCAATGTTTAATTCTTTTCTTTTTTTAAATCTATCTTTTCTCATTTTACATGCCAAATCCATTTCCCACTTCCTCCCCTCCACCTTCTCCCCTTTTACCCTCCACCCCATCCCCCATCCATTCCTCAGAAAGGGTAAGGTTCCCATGGGGAGTCAACAAAGTCTATCACATTGCTTTGAGGCAGGACCAAGGCCCTCCCCACTATATCTAGGCTGAGCAAGGTATCCCTCCAAAGGGAATAGGTTCCCAAAAGCCAGTACAAGCAGTGGGGCTAGATCCTGGTCTCCCTGCCTGTGACCCCACAATCTTCCCAGCCATACAACTGTCATCCACATTCAGAGGCCCTAGTTTGGTCCTATGCTGGTTCCCTCGCTGTCAGGTTGGAGTTAGTGAGCTCCCATTAGCTCAGATACATTGTTTTAGTGGGTGAACACATCACGGTCTTGACCTCTTTGCTCATATTTTCACTTTTCCCACGCTTCAACTGGACTTTGGGAGCTCAGCCCAGTGCTCCACTGTGGTTTTCTCTGCATTTGCTTCCATCAGTTGCTGGATGTAGGTTCTATGATGACATTTGAGATAGACATCAATCTGACTACAGGACAAGGTCAGTTGGGGCAACCTCTCCACTATGGCTTAGGGTCTTAACTGGGGTCATTCTTGTGGATTCCTGGGGATTTCTCTAGTGTTAGATTTCTTGCTAGCCTGATAATGGCTCCCTCAATTAAGATAACTCTTTCCTTGTTCTTCTCTCTGTCCTTCCCCCATCTTGACCATCCTCTTCCTTCTAGTTCTCCTCTCCGTTCCCTTTCTCCCCTCTTCCTCTTCCTTCCCCCCCCTCCAATGCTTCCAATTTTCTGAGGGGATCTTTTCTATTTCTCCTTCCCAGGGGAATCTATGCATGTTTCTATTAGGGTTCTCCTTGTTACTTAGCTTCTCCGGAGTCATGGACTCCTTATCCTTTGCTTATAGCTAGTGTTCACCTATGAGTGGGTACACACCATGCTCATATATCTGGGTCTGGGTTACCTCACGCAGGATGCTTTTTTCTAGTTCCATCCAATTTTATTTGATCGTCACTGTCCCTGGAAAGAGCCTGCTTGCCTGGGTACAGAGGAATGGGAGGCTGCCTCTGTCTCCAGATGGCTGCTCTCCTCTGTTCCCTTGCTGCCAGCCCTGCAGCAGAGTGTGCTTGAGAGACAGGACAATAGTGGGGGGAAAGGAGGAGGGAGGTCTTCGGGAGCCTACATGTTTTTTTTTTTTTTTTTTTTTTGTTCCATAAAAAGCTTGGAATCAGGCTGCCATAACGGCTTGGGTATTTTTGTGTCGTTTTAGCTTCTATTTCGAGTGCAAAGTCGGCGTGGGAATATTTTTCTTTATTTCAAGCCATAAGTAGTTGTTGGGTAACAGCTGTTTTAAAGATAATCTTTGAGGCACTGAGATGTGGCTTGAAGAAATAAATTTTTAGAATTAAAAAAAAAGGAAAAAAAAACCCTTCCTTATTTATTGCCTGCCATTATTTCTTCTATGTGCACGTAAGCTGTCCTTTTCAGACTTTAGCTCTTGCCTTCCAGCACCAATTGGAACCACTCTGCTGGCTTCCTGACACCTCTCTGTCCCACAGAGCTTTCCTTGATTCCCTCTGACAATGGGAATGGCATTTTAATGGGCTTGATTTCCTCACTCTGACACACCTGACTGATAGTGTTTCGAAAGAAGCCACTCCTCACCTTGACCTCGGACTCTGGAATGAGTCAGACTTTTCCTATTGTCCTTAAGTAGAAAAGCAAGACCATGAAAATTGCTCTTTGTCAATGTTTAGGCATTCCATTTCTTTCTGGGGGGGGACCCCAAAACAGCAGTCGGGTAGTGGGGGTGGGCAGGGCAGGGTTTTATCGCTTGCCCTCATGCAAACAGAAGCGATGAGATCTCTGTTCTGTTCTTTGCCTGGCAGAACTCAGACGGAATCTTGGCTCAATTTCTCTGCCTCATTCCTCCTACATCCTACAAGGAATAAAGGGCATTCTGAGTTTTTATTTTTACCAAGCTGAGCTATATTAGAAAATTGACTTTATGTTGAGCTAACCAATCCTGTTTAGTTGAATCTGCTGTTTTCCACTACAAGGCATAATTCTTCCTAGTATAGTAAGAACACAGTGGAAATTTCAGCAATGTTTATGACTTTCAGTTTGCTGAAATTTCTTGATTTATGCCTCGTCAGCTCTTTGGAGTCTGTTTCGGTACCAGAGCCAGATTTTCCAATCTAAACCACCTATTTCCATTCTGTGTTCATGCCATAAAGACCGATTCTTTCCAGCTACAGTGATTGGTTTAGGGATGAGCACATGACTTCCTCTGGGCCAATGAGATTCAGCCTAGGGAGTTTTGTCCTTATGAGGAAGGAGATGGTCTCATGTAAAGTTTGTTACTTTTGCCGGGACTGCTAATATATGATACCATATAAAGAGAATTTCCCATGGACCACCAGGAAGGAGAGGGGATCTGAGGATTCAGTTGTATACAGGAAAGTAAAGCTGAGAGTGGAAGAAAAGAAACCCCTGATGATATTGCTTGAGGATGTGGTTGAACTGTGTTGAACTTCCTGACACGTATGGAATTGTTACCATGCACCAGAATAGCTGAGAGTGTGTCTCATGTTGTATTCGTTTTGCAGGGCTGTAAGCACAAGTACTAATACAACCTGGGAGGCTTAAAATAACAGAAACTGTTGCTTCATAACCCAGAGGTGAGGTGTCCCAATTCAGAGACACGGCTGTAGATAGGACCACTTTCCTTTTATGGACTGAGCTATGCCTCCCTTAATGCGTCAGAGTCCAAACTCTTATTTTTGTTGTTGTTGTTGCAAAGTAGTTCAAGCATGTTTTATTTTTGAAAATGTCATGCGTGCTTTCATTGAAATAGGATCACATGTCATTGAAATAGGATCAGCCATCTCAGGTCCAGAAGACAGCATCTCTTCATTTGGTCTAATCTTAAGAAAAGCTGCTCCGCCCATGCAAATAACTCTAATTAAACCAGATTAGACCAAATTAAAAATGCCTGTTTTAATAAATGCAGCACTCTCCGGTGGACCAAGACAGCATGGCAGAAAGAGGAGCCCAGGAAACCCCAGAGACCACATGTTCCTTTTTCCAGCATGAGCCTAAATAGCCTGGAGGAGTGGTCCTGACCCTTCCTGGGGAGGGGTCTGCGCTTGGCAGGCGGGGAGTTGGAGTTGGACCAACACAACTCCCAGGTCAGGGGCTGGGGCAAAGCTTCCAAACATTCATCCCAGAGTCCTTGGATATAGGGGAGTCAGCTCCAGTCTGGCTACTTCCTGTGGGCATGAGGCAACATGGGAAGAAGGGGAGCTGGGAGTTGGGCTCCCGCCCAGCAAGAGGTGTGGCTGGAGCGGCATCTGGTTTGCTGTCATCCTGGAGTATGAGAAGGCAGGTGGCTAGGAGAAAAATAATATTGTAATTATTGGCCCTGTGAAATGGGGCTAGCCGTGGGATGGGACACAATAGCGGATCACCCTGGGTTCTTAAAACCGGATTTTAGTTGGCAGGTGTCCTTAATTCAGGAGAGTTGGTGCCAATGGTGAAGTCTCAGGAGCTGGTGCAGGTCTTTTGGCGTTGTCTGGGGAGCACTTTGTATGTTGGTCTTGGCCCAGGCAGCAGGAGTGACCTGTAAAATTTGCTTGAAACTGGCTGGGGTTAGCAAAAGGTTCTGGAGACTGTTATTTATTTTTATTTATTTATTACCAGACCTGATTTTGATACAGCAGTAGAAGTTTTCTAGGAACCTGTAAGAGAACTAGAACGGATTTACATCTTGGTGTCATAGCAAAAGGCTACTGCTTTAGGTTAAGAGGTAAAGGAAACTGGGAACTCTGAACCTCCGAAGACATACCTGAAACCTGTTAGTCCTGGACTGTGAGGCCTGTGAAAGAGGCACACCTGTCTGTATTTTAGCAGAAAATTTGATTAAATGTCATGGATGAAATAATAAGTTAACAGTACTTTAAGTTGTCAAATGCCATTAGACAGATCTGGGAGGGATAAATGAGCAAAAATGAGACAGCTTTTTAGCTACACAGGCAATTCCAAATCCTCTCCTTAGTTTTTGGAGAACACCAGCCTTAGAGGCAGTGCTTACCATTAGCTGCCAAGCACAAGAGGCCTAAAGATTTTTTTCTGTGGGGGAAGATTTTGTCTACCTGTCTTGGCAGGATGAAAAGATCGACTCCCCAGGTGAAGAAGCATCCAGGAAGCTGAAGAGGCAAAAGGCCGCTTTTTGCTGTGTGAGTGGCTTTGCCAAGGCCAAGGGCAAGCCTGAGGCAGAAGGTCCTTCTGACCATGCATCTCCTTGGAGGAGCTATAGGGTGCTGTGGGAGCTGCATGTCTCTGCATTAGAAGCTTTTTGTTAAATGCCATAATCTCAGACCTGTAAAGGCATTTGAGAACTAGGTACCATTACCCGTTAAGATTGAAAGTAAGACCCCAGTCCTCTAGCACCCCTATATCCAAGGACTCTGGGATGTTTGATTGAAAGCTGGGGAGTTGCATTAGTCCAGACTCCAACTCCCAGCCTGCCAAGTGCTGAACCCTCTTTGGGGGAAGGTCAGGACAATACCCAGAGGCTATTTAGGCTTGTGCTGGAAAAAGGAACATGTGGTCTCCAGCGTTTGCATGGACTCCTCTCCCTGCCATGATGTCTCAGTCCACCAGAGAGTACTGCATTTATTATACACAGACATTTTTAATTTGGTCTAATCTGGTGTAATTGGAGTTATTTGCGTTGGCAGAATGGCTTTTCTTAAGATTAAACCAAACACTCTTGGCACCCTAGCCTACCCTTTATTGCTTATAGTCTTTTCGTATTCTTTTCAGTGATGTTCCCTGAGTTTGGTGATGGTGGTTTCATGTAGATGTCCTGTTTGGAGCTGAGCATTCTGTATCTTAGTCTCAGTAGTCTGAGTGGTTACACATCCCTCTATTGACTGCTACCCACTGCACAAAAAGCTTCTCTGACCAAGCTTGAGAGCAACCAGGTATATGTGTATACACATACATACTTAGAAGACAACCAGGTCTATGGGTATACACATAAATATTAGAAGACAACCAGGTCTATGGGTATACACATAAATATTAGAAGACAACCAGGTCTATGGGTATACACATAAATACTTAGAAGGCAACAAGGTCTATGGGTATACACATACATACTTAGAAGACAACCAGGTTTATGGGTATACACATAAATACTTAGAAGGCAACCAGGTCTATGAGTATACACATAAATACTTAGAAGGCAAGCAGGTCTATGGGTATACACATAAATACTTAGAAGGCAAGCAGGTCTATGGGTATACACATAAATACTTAGAAGGCAAGCAGGTCTATGGGTATACACATACATACTTAGAAGACAGCCAGATCTATGGGTATACACATAAATACCTAGGAGACAGCCAGATCTATGGGTATACACATAAATACTTAGATGGCAATTTGACAGCATAATCATTTGTCAAAATAACAATTGTAGGTTCTATCCTAGGGCCTATTCCTTTACAGCCCAGTGCTTTTGATCATGACTACTTTAGCATACATGGATTTCTCTCCTGCAGATCAGGTCTCAAATCCAATCAGAAAGTGATTAGTTACCCTATAACACTCACGTTGCTGTTGTCAGTGGACATGACTTGCCTGGCAGGTTGGTATTGCAGCATGCAGTGTCCAGTGCTGAGTAAGACCACTGATTTTTTTCACCTTTCATAGTTTGTTACCTTCTGACACTATGAAGCTAGCCAGTAGGGAGGAAGTTTTCACATTGTTTTGAGTTTTATTTCTCTATATCCTACAGCTAGATGTATAGCATATTCAGCAAAATGTCTTACCATGTAGTTATGGGGGTAACCAAGGGCAACAGCAATAGCTTATATTGTATTAGAGACCTCTGGGGTCTTCTTGACCCTAGAGGTATCCCATACTTTGTATTATGATTTTCATTTGACTGATAGCTGATGTCTTCTAGGAGAAGCCCTAACTATTAATGTGGCTGTATTTGGAAGTAGAATCAATAAGGAACTGATCAAGATTAAACAAGCTTATGAAAGTGAGGTCCTTATCGGACAGATTTGATACCCTTATGAGAAGAAACCTCAGAGAACTCTCCATCTCATCCATCTGCATACCAGCAAGAGGATTGTCACCAGAGACTAACCCTGCGGGTCTTCATGAGATCTTGTAGCCTCCAGAACCATGAGAAAACACATTTCTATTATTTAATCTGCCCACTTCGTTCAAGGCACTTTGTTATGTCAACTGGAACTGACTGATCTACTCATGTTGAACCCATTAGACCAGAATCCTTCCTTGCTGCTTCTGACTTTGACAGCTCCAGTTCCTCATCGTATAGTGACATCTGTGTTGTACGCCTGCTTCTGCCATCATATCATATCCACCTCTGACATGCCCCATGGGTCTCGTGTAGGCTTAGGGGCCAAAGGAGCCCTCCATTCCAAGCTAACTATAATCAACAATATTTGCCGATATATATACTTCCAAATGCACATGCATACCGTAGGAGGTACTGGGTGCTATATACCATTTTTGTGAGACAGAATTCAGCCCCACAATGAAACTGTGAAGTAGGCTTGATTATTATCATCAGACCTCTCAGATGGGAGAAGTAAGACCCAGAAGAATCATTTTCTCTAGGCCTTATCATAAGCAAGGATTTGAGCACTGGTCTGAGCTTGTGCAATGTGAAGATGCAGGCTCAAGCTTCATTCCTGGAACTGCAGAAACTTCACCCAGAGTTAGGGTCCAATCAATTCCCTAATTTGGTTGAGTTGCTTTGACTTGGGTTTCTGTCTTTTAAATGACTCACCCCTCCTACCATTAGCTTCTTGTTTCCTGTGTCTAAGCACTTACTGACTCCCAGCTTGGTGGAGTCAGCCAAAGGGCTTCACTCCAATATACCCCCGGGGGGGGGGCATTATCTACTGATGGTTCTAGAATTACATCTTCTTCCCTCTGCACTCTCCCCTTTCCACATTGATACTCTTTGTGCCTCAGATGCTGGCTTTTAACTAGGTTAGGAAAGAGCCAAGTAAGTAAATCAATACAGAGAGAGGCATGATTTATAGATTGTAATTTTCCTAGTTTTTTTTTCTTTTGGAAACAGGTTATTAACCCATGGACTGTCTGCCTGGAGGAGGTTCAGGTATTAACATACCAGGGGGAGGACATGAAGTCATGTTGAGGACAGCTTTAGGGAAGAGCTCCCTTTCCACATTCCTTTGACGATTCCAAACAGGTAAGATGTGTGGGAGTTCATACTGAGTTTCCTGTTGGGGTTCAGTTAAAGTCCTTCTGGACAGTGGGGTTTGGAACACAGTTTCAGAGTCTTGTCTAATGAAGGTTATGTGTCTGTTCCTTCTTAATGTTGTCCCTTTCCAAGTAAAACCCCTTCTCCCCGGACCTCTCTCTGTTCTGTATCGACCTCCTACGCCTCACCTGTAACAGAACCATGACTCAGCCCTGCATACAGAAAGGACTCCCAGTCAACTCTTTCCGAATGGATTTCTCCCACCTACTTTTACAACAGCAAATTTGTTTGTTGTTATTAAGATAGGAGATCTCTATGTATCCCTGGCTTATCTGGAAGTCACTATCATATCAGGTTGTCCTCAAACTCATGATCCATGTGACTTCATCTCCTAAATGCTGATATTGTTTCACCCAGTTCCAGGATAAGTTTTTTTTCTAGTATGTGTGCATTTTGCATGCACATGTGTGTAATGTAAGGTGTTAGCTCATGCAGTGATAGGCCAGAGATTGATGTTGGCTGTCTAGCTATCTTCCTTAACTGCTTTCCACCACTTTATTTTTGAGACAGAGTTCCTCACTGCACTAGGAACTTGCTCTTTTGACAAGATTATGAGGTCATTATGTCCCTGGACTCGGTGTCTCTCTCTCTCCCATCACTTTTTTCTCTGAGTCACAGGGGTTCAGTCATGCCTAGATTTTATGTGGGTTTTAAGATCTGAACTTGGATCCTCATGCTTGTACAACAAGCTCTTTATCCACTGAGCCCCCTGAAGTCCTCAAGGATTGCTCTCTAAAGGCTAGAGTGAGGTCTTTGCTTTTCTGTCATGAGAATCTCAACTCCAGGAGGCAAGAGGTAAGTCTGGGTCAGTTTAACTGAAGGAGATTTGACATTTGAATAACTTTGTTATCAAAAAACTTGAACTGAAATTCCCATTGTGATGTTTATTACTTTAGGGTCATTAAAACACAAGTCAATCAGGCATTCTCAGATATGATGTACATATTATATGTTGTTGCCAAGTTATCATAGGAATAGGGATACATGGATTGCAAGGATTTTAATTCTAGTTCTTCAATTTCAATACAATTTAAGAATTTCAGTTACCTTGTTTTTTTTTTGGTCTTTTTTTTGTTATTTTGTCTTTTTTTTTTTTTTTTTTCCTGAAGCTGAGGACCGAACCCAGGGCCTTGCGCTTGCTAGGCAAGCGCTCTACCACTGAGCTAAATCCCCAACCCCCAATTTAACAATTTCAATGTTAAAATCATATTACCTTTATATTTTGACTATTGCTTAAAAGCAGAGATTGTCTTGTATATAATTTAATGTTTAACAAATGTGTAAAGTCTATTCATATGAATTAAAAACATTAAAGCCAACTAGATTACTGAATTTTAAAGTAACTCTGCTCCAGAGAGGAAAGTTATAGCAAGAGCAGTTTTCTTGAATGGGCCTCCTTTAGTTCCCAATGGCTCTGTGAGTTGAGGTAAGATATGGCCTTCTGGTAGTTAGAGTAAACAGTAACACACCAACAGGAATTTTGAAAGCTGAACTTCTGATTTGTTGTTGTATAGCAACATTTATTAGTTTGCAAATCATACTTGTGACAATATTATATCCTGTATGTGATTTATTGAGCTCAACTGTGATATGCTTAAAATATTAGATACTGACTTCCTTGTTGAGGACGGGAAGTTTGATGTCATTACGCACTCCACTTCCTGACTTAAAATGTCTCCACTTTTGTTCCGTAGGAACAGACTGCCTCAAACTAATGTTTGGGGTAAGATACGTTTAAAAAATTGAATGAAAAAAAAATCTGTGTTGCCTGTGGAGAATTTATCCTGATTCATTTCATAGCGATGACACTCATAATACTGTGTGTTTCAGAAATGTCAGGAAGAGCCATTTTTAGGTTTGTATTCTCACTGAGTATTAGAAACGGGGGTGAAATGCCAGCCAGCCTTCCCGCAAGAGAAACCGTGGGGAGTTAAAACTCTTGAGTAAATAGTAAGGCCATGGGTAAACTGGTCAACATGTACACTCCCGCTTTTATCAGTACATTAGAATTTGACGTGTTTGACTGATTGAAAATTCATATGAAATGGGTAACAATTCAGAGATGTTAGCTTAAAATTTTTCATTTTTTATAGCCATGTACTGTGAATTATAAACACATTTCTTTTTTTTCTCATTTGTCTTTTTGTTTTTACATCCTAACCAAAGTTTCCCTCCCTCCCACCTTATCACCCCTCCCCCACCAAATTCCAACCCCTGCACTCTTTCCACTCCTTCTCCAGTGTTCTTCAGATACAGGTGAGTATCCCATGGATATCAGCCGTGGTATATTAAGCTGCAGTGAGACCAGGCACCCCCATCTCCACCAAAGTTAGAGGAGGCAATTCAGCAGGAGGAATGGGTCCCCAAATCAAGCAATAGAGTCAGATATAGCCCCTGTTCTCAATCTTAGTAGTTCCACATGAACGCCAAGTTACACGGCTGTGACATACATGCAGAAGGCTGGTCCCATCCATATTCTCTGATAAACCCATTTCTTAAAGTGACATTCAATATGTAAAAGAGTCATATTGATTGCTAAAAAATGGTTTTCTTCCCTACATAAAGTTCCCAAATCTATAATACTGTCTTCAATATAATGGGTGTTTCCTTAATAAATAAATAAATTTAATTAAAAAAAGATATGGCCTTCTTTGTAGTCAGAATCCTCATACCAGGTCCCATGATGGGCTATCTTAATTTATTTAAAACCCTTTTGCTGTCTGGAATTGCTAATTGCTACTTGGAGATTAGAGGCTGTCCTCACTTCTTATTCATGGGTAGTAGCTCCTTTTCCATTAAATTTATTCTGACTGGCCGCATTAGAGGTGAGTGGTACTGGGAAATCTTATTTCATGGGGGATTATGAATGTTTTATGAAGAGTCAGAAGAACCAGAGCCTTGGGACTCTTCTTCCAAGCAGAGGTGTACTGCTTTCCCTCCTGATGTGGGCAGGCCAGCGTGGAAGAGTCAGCATGGAGAAGAGGTGTGAGCTCTGTCTAGGACCCTTACAAACGACTTGCTGTGTAGTTCCATGGCTATTTCTAAGTTTGTCATAGATGTACGTTCTTCACTTATCTCTTTATTCATGTAAGCTTTCATTGTGCACCAAACTCTACTCTAGGCAGTAGAGAAATGATAATTATACAAACAAACAAACAAACAAACAAAATATCTGTCTTCATCAAATTCATGGCTCTCACTATGTAGGATAGACTGCACTTGAATTTATTCTTTCTGTGTCTACCTTTGATATCTGAGATGACAGTCATGACGCTAAAATTTTAATACAATTAGAATATGTAGAAAGCAACAGCAGTGTCCTCTGGAGAGGAAAGAGGAAGAGAGGACTTTTAGAGTGGGCGTCCAGGGGCAGATTCATCAAGAAGTCAACATTTGAATGAAGCTCTCGAGAAGTCATGGACTAACAAGGGCTAACTGTGGATGAAGATAATTCCAGGCTGGGGAAATGCAGGTAAGACCTAGAGGAAGATGTGAGTGTGGCCTTGTAGATAATTGGCAGAAGGCCAGGATTCCTGGAGCAGTTACCGAGAAGGAAAGGTTAGTGAGAGAATGGCTTAGTTTGGAAGCAGCCTGGACCATGTCATGAGGATCTTAGCTTAGTACTCACTGGGGGGTTTTAAGCAGAGGGAGACAAAAACTGACTTTTGTTTCAACATGATCCTGCCTTTAACATAATTCTTTGTTTAACATGGCAATGTTTAGCTGAAAAATAGCCTGTGGGAAGTCAAGGATGGAAGCAGGGAAACCAGTTATGTGTGTATTGTAATAAATTCAGAGGGGAGATGATAAGCCTGGCTCACTTAAAGCCCATAACAAAAAATTAAGGAGAAATAGAATTCTTGATTTGTCTCAAAGATACAGTGAAGGAGGAAGATAGATCTGAGGATCTGATGATGGATTGGATATGAGAAGAGGACTTGTGGATTATCTATTTTTGGCTTCAATATCAAGAGGTATGGAGTTACCATTAGTTAAGATGGAAAATATCAGAGGATTTATTATTTTTAATTGTTTTTATTGAGCTATATATTTTTCTCCATTCCCCTCCCTTCCTCCCCCCTCCCCTTCTACCTTCTCCCATAATCTCTACACTCCCAATTTACTCAGGAGATCTTGTCTTTTTCTACTTCCCATGTAAATTCGATCCATGTATGTCTTAGGTCCTCTTTGTTGTTTAGGTTTTTCGGAGGACTTATAATAGGTACATTTACGATACCTATCAGAAATTCAAGCATAGCTCTAGAGTGGAATTAATTGGATGTAAAAATCTACACCAAGTGGAAAGAGCTGAGCCAGGTGTATAAACTTGAAACCCATGGGCATCTAACTAGTATTAAAGTCCTGAGCATAGAGCACAAGTGGAAAGGCCTGAGAACTAGTTAGAAGTCCAGTAGCATCTTTTGTTTAGGCCTATGGACATCCGAGGGAACAAAAATCAAGTTGAGGAAATATAGTCAGAGACGTCACAGGTGACAGAGGTGAGCATGAAGCCCTAGGAGCCAGATGAAGAAAATAGCCAAAGGAAATGAAAGTAATCTCATGTGTTAAAGGTAAAGTAAGATTAAGGCTGAGAACGACCACTGAAATTTGCCAGACAATTGCTACTGGTGATGTTGGAAAACCCATAGACTGAAGCCTGGTGGATGTGGTTTTAAGAGAGAGTGCTAGGAGAGAATTTAGATTCAGGGAGCTCAGTTTGTCTGGTGAGTTTTTCTAAGAGATCTGCAAATGGACAAGAAAGAACTTTTATTTTTTTTAGAGAAAGAATAGCATAGTCATACACAGAGATGGTGCTGATCTTGTGGAAAGGGAAAACTGAAGATGCGAGAAAGTGAGGTGAAATGGTCAGGAGAGGAATATCCCTGAGGAGGTAAGCGGTGTGAAACCGAGTGGAGAAAGACAGGATTCAGCCTTGACAGGAACGTGAGCATGGGAAGGATGCCAGGAAGAGAGGGACCAGAGTCAGCTAGGTAGATGGCGGTGGTGTAGGAAACCTGCACATGTTCTTTTCAGTGTTATTTGTGAAATAAGAATCAAGTCCCTTAGATATGGGCAAGTTAGGAGCAGCAGTGTTGAAAGCTTGAGGAGAAAAGAGACAGGATGGCGTAGAGTTGAAGAGAGAAGGAAGACTGGAGAAATATAATTGCTTGACAGCATTCGGGGCCCTAAGGATAATGAGACGATAAAGTGTGGTGCATCTTTCTCTCTTGGTTGAATGAGTGGCACTGCAGAAAGCCGGTGGGAGATACTTAGTTAGAGCCATGGCTTAGTGAAGAGAAGATGACAGAGCAAAGGAGAGGCAAGGGAGCTGAGGAGCAAAGGAGAGGCAAGGGAGCTGAGGACACATGCAAAGGGATCATAAAGACGACTGACCTTGCAATTAAAATTAAATAAAGAAGACCAGATAAAAAAGACCACGACAAGATGGCAGAATAGGAGTTGGTAAAAGCCTGAGTCCGGAGGTCATAATTAGAGTGTAATATTTGAATTTCTGGCTTTGTAATGATGGCAATTATTTATACTGATAAGGGACGGAGTAGCACCAGTGTAAGTCAATACTGAAGGGGGACACTGAAGTACACACGTAGGCAGGGATCGCTACGGGATCTCAAAGGATGCTACACTGATCTCAAAGACCAGCTACACAAGTCGCATTGGAAACCACGACATCTTTAAGAACTGAAGGATAGCGACTTAGCTTTTGAAGGGAAAGGATACGTGGCAATAACAAGCAGGGTTAATGGGACATGCAGCTGTTTCTAATAAGTGAAACTATTTTTTATTCACTTGAAAATTTAGTACATGTACAGAACATATTTTGATTATGTTAAACCCCTACCCCTGCTAGATCTATCTCCTCATCCTTTACCCCTCCCAGCCTGGTGTCTGCTTTTCTTTACATTCTTTTTTCTTTATAAAAATGGCCCATGGAGTATAGTTTATGTTGCCTACATAATGGGTTTGGGGCCTCCTACTTGAATGTGGTCAACACATTGGGCCTCACCCTTTAAAACAAACTGACTCTCCTTTTCCCAGAAGCCACAAACTCTTTTTTAAAAATTTAAAATACAGTCACATCATTTCCCTGGCCTCCTCTTCTTTGTCTTAAATATATGCATACAACCTGCAGTCTCTTCAGTGCTGTTCGCATGTACATAATTTCAGGCCTGACCTCTTTATATTGAATAACCATTTGGTAATTTGTTTATCCTAATTCCCACTCTCAGTTCCCTTTAGTTGGCTTTCGTTCTTTGGCTAGGGGTGGGCCTCTGACTTTCACACGTCTGTTGGTGCTGTCCTTGTTCACATCTTATTTAGGTAGCAATATTATTAAGGTATCATTGGCTTCTTTGTCATTTCTTGGAGATATAATCTCACCTTAGAATTCCTCATTCCCTAGCTTTTGCAGCTTATCTACCATCTCTTCTATGATGTTAGGAATTGTTCTGTCACAGTAGGTAGGCTCCCCTCTGAGATACAGGACCTCACTAGCCCTCAGTAGCTGGTTAGGTTAGGTTTCCTGTACCAGGCATGACTTCTTTTCTGTTGAGCAGGCCTTATTGCCAACATATGAATTCCATGATTGCACCTTTAGAGGTATCTTGCCATACTGTTAATTGTGGTTCAGTGGAGAACCATCTGTTCTTCATATCTCATCATCTTGAGTGGGGTAGGATTGCTCATGAAGACACATGTAATTTTATGATGTAGAGAGGAAGGAACATACTTTGCTTCATGATCAAAGCAGAAAGAGGGGCATCTACCCCAGCTCCAGATCCACTAGTTCAAGAGTGGAAGAGTTTTCAGTATCAGGTGACATCTGTTTTATGAGTGGATGCCATGCTGGGGTACAAAGTCTAACCTGGGAAAGAAAACTTAGGATAAGAGAACCTTCATAGCAAAGACTTTGGTTCGGGTTTGAAATTCTGTTCATCTTCTTCAGGCTGCATAATCTCAGGCAAATTATCCAAACATTTAAGCCTTTGAGTTTTTTAGTCTTGATGAAAGGTGTGCGATTTTAAGCTGTTGAATAACAAATAGGCCAGTGATGTATGACATCCAATTTACAGAATTCTCTGTAGTTTTTTTTAAAAACACTGACTTCTTCAAACTTGCTCTTTCCTTGACCCCATACTTTACGTTTTCTGAGTTTTATTTTTATTTTAAACCATTGGTTTTCTGCCTCTTCTTCATGGCTTACCTCCACTTCTTTATCACTATGGTCCTAAAGCCTTTAAATATCTTAAAAAAATAAGATGTTTGAAATCCCGGAGCTTTGAAAGGAGAGGCAGGCGACTCAGGAACTCAAGGTTATCCTCTGCTACATTGTGAATTCAACTCCAGTCTGGGTTATGTGAGATGTGGCTGAGAAAGCCACGCCACGCCACGCCACTCCAAGCCAAGCCAAGCCAAGCCAACCAAAAACCTTCAAAAGAGCAAAGTCATCACGATAATAAAAATGGTCCCACTCACCAACAAGAAACTCCCAAATTAATGTCTCTTTCCTCAATGTACAGGTTCTCATTCCTTTCATGTATATGACTATTAAATACAGATCTATAGCATTGGTCTCTCCATGAGATTCAATAACATATATTTACATTACAAGACAATCTAGGCATCACAAAGATATCTCAGTTTCAATTTAGCTATAAAAATATTGTCCTCAGACTTAGAAAGCCTCAATTGTCCAGTGAAGCTTCCTTGTTTTTTTTTTCTTTCCCTTATCGCTCAAATCTAACGTGGCTTAAGGTTTCATTGTTTCTGTTAAATACCCCTCTGATTCCTCCATGCACTGCTTCCTTCGTTTTCAGAGGATGCCATTGTTATCTGTACCCTGGATCTCTAATTTGCAAGATCAGCACGAATCCTATTTTTTTTGTCCTTCTCATTTGTTCTCAATACAAATAGCAAGAGTTCTATTTTGTGAGTTGTCTGTGCACATGCCATGATGATTCCAGGAGAATGAAAATGTCTTGGTGACTTTTTATTGATGCCCCCCACAGCCTTGCAGGCACTGCTCTTCCTACTTATTCTCTGTTCCAGCTTCATCTTGGTAACTCAGTGTTTCAGCTACATCAGTTCCTCTATAGCAGGGCATTTGCCCATGCTGTCTTATAGCTAGCTTCTATTCATTTTTCAGATTTTAACTCAAATTTTCCTTTCATATACAATTGTTTCCATAGGCCAAATATCCTTGACAACAGCATGTTAGGTTCCGATTTTTGTAACTTCATTACACAGAGACTAATTCATAATTAATACTTCTTTAGGCAATATTTCATTATTGCCAATATGTTCCACTGGATGCTAAGCTTAGGAGGACCATCATCATGTCTTATTTTGGTGACTACTGTACCCTTCTTCATGGATCAGTGCGTGACTCAAAATAGTATTTGTTGAACACATGACTGAATGATAGCTTCTATTATTGAGCGCTTAACTTTTGGCAGGCAATTTGGTATAAATACTTCCCCTTAATAATAACATTCTAACATGGCTATTAGTATTACATTTCATTTTACAAATGAGGAAACAAGAATAGAATGGCTAATGGATTTAGCCAAATTTCCTCTGCCTGGCTAGAATCTAGCTCTATCTGTCTTCGAAGTCTATAACCTTGACACTCATGTTACAGTGCCTGCTGTGTCTTCTTCAGTGTGAAACTGTTTTATCTTGGGCTTTTAGGGATTGGAGAAGGGTCCCAGGGAGAGAGGAGTAAGGGGTCGTTACAGGAGGGTAGACCGCCATAACTGGAGGCTCTTGCTAAATTATATACTTGATATATTATCTATAATAACAAAGAATTCCTTCTGGCAAGTAGATGCCCATAATATTCTTATCTTGAATTAAACTCTCTGTTTTTTTTGCCAGGTGATGCTCCATTTTCCCTCCTCCTCCAGCACTATTTACGACTTTAATAAGCGTTCTGTGGGTATGGTGTGAAGTTCCTGTGATTTCAGGAATATAAAAGCAGTATGTCTACCTACAGCAGAGTCATCAGGTATAAAATGCAACACAAGTTTTAATAGGTCTTAGTAATAAAAGCCCAGAGTCAGATTTTGGAGAAAATGCTGAGAGATCAGATTGATGAAGGAGCAAAAAATCACAGTCACCTTACCTTTCAACCTCCCAACTGAAAAGAGGCTGAATTCCTGTCTCCTCCGACCTTATCACTTCCTCTCTCCACCCAGACATATCACTTCCTGTCAGTCTGTACAGATCTCCATTCCTCTAAGGTTGTCTAGTGGCTAGCTCCACTCTCTGATCTTCAGGCAAGCTTTATTTATACAGAGAAGATTTTTTACCATAATTAATACATTAACTATATTAACAAAAATTCCTCCTGGCAAGTAGATGTCCATAATATTGTTAACTTACATTAAACTTTTCTGTTCTGCGGCGAACCCCCCTGGCCAGCAGGGAAGAACAACCACCGAGTCGAGGATCCTTCTCAAATCACGCTTTATTGGAGCCTCTTGGTTAAGGGGAGAGCTGAAAGCGAGGGGCTCAGAGCACTAAACGGCAGCCGCTTATATAGGGAGAGTGGACACGGGTCATGCCTGCAGGAGGTTCTGTCTAGAGCCTTGCCTAATATGGAGTTGTTTACTCGGCGCTGCAGGGGCTCAACGCCATCTTGTGATGGTGGCCGGCAAATCGGCTCCCTGCACTGTTCTTTGCCAGGCGATGCTCCATTCTGCCCTCCTCCTCCAGCACTATTTATGATAAGAGTTCTGTGAGTTTGGTGTGAAGTTCCTGTGATTTCAGGAATTTAAGAGTAGTCTATCTGTGAACTACAGCACAGCCATCAGATATAAAATTCAAAAGACTACTTCAGTTGTGATTGTCTTTTATCTCGTCTTCACAGATCATCTTCTGCCCCCATTTGTATATTGGTAATATGTGTCAATTTCCTAACATTGAGAACACATGGCATTACTTTTCCATAAAGACCATGTGGAAAGGGAGAAAAGACAGTGTTTGGGGTTATAGAAAAAGCATTTCAGGTTAGATTTATGTACCAAATGGACCATGGTCAACGTAGAGATCCACCAGTGGTTAAAGTGCTAAGAATTAGTAACTGTCAAGTGCTCAGCCATAAATGGTTCACCTGTATCCCACCATCAAAAGCTCAGGGAACATCGCAGAATAGGGAGAAGAAATAACACAAATGCCACAAGATGGAGAGGAGTGCTGTGAAACCATGTTTCCTGAAGAAGTGACTATTACAATCATTGACTAAGAGCAGCTGCAATAATCCAGATATGATCTCCGTAAGACGTGGGTCTCAGGGACTGCAGAGATGGCTCAGAGGTTAAGAGCACTGGCTGCTTTTCCAGAGGTCTTAAGTTCAATTCCCAGCATCCACATGGTGGCTCACAACCCTCTATAATGAGATGTGGTACCCTCTTCTGGCCTGCAGGAAGAACACTATATACATAATAAATAAATCTTATTAAAATCACAAAATGATGTGAGTCTCTCAATATTCACTGTGAATGGGGGAAGAACTCACAAGGCCCCACTCATCTCTGAGGATTTATATACAGTTAATGGTTGCTAGAAGAATATATATATATATATATATATATATATATATATATATATCTTGTGCTGTAGTAAATAATCCCCAGTTTATGCTCATCCAAGTAATGCTAACCAAACTCAGTAGAATAAAAAAAAATGTAGCATAATGAAAAGGAAAGCAAAAAAGCCAAAGAGATATGAGAATAGGAGGGGACTTGTGAAGAGGAAAAAGAGATTGAGTAGGGGTGGGGAAGGCATGAAAGAGAGCAGCAAGAGGTGGTGGAAATACACATTATATACACATATAAAACTATCAAAGAATAGTAAAAATAAAAACTTAAAACTCTTGGTGGTAACATGGGCCACCAACATTGACATAGTCCCCGGCTGGGATGCAGTAGGATCATGAATGCAGACATAGCCCTTGGTGGCAATAAGGCTCACTGATCACATAAACATGACCCCAGGGTGGCCTCAGGCAGGAGGTCCAGACCAAGGACATCTGTATGGCTTTCAATGGTAACTCAGGCCAGGGACAGCAACACAGTTCCTGGCTGCTGTAGGACCACAGAATCCACATGAACCTCCAGCTTCAACATGGCCTTGGACAGATGGACGCCAAAGTGGCCTCCAAGGGCAGCATGGACCATAGTGGGGTTTTTTTTTGTTTTGTTTTTTGTTTTTTGTTTTTTTTTTGAGAGGTTCAATCCAGAAAAGGAACCGTTCTTCATCTATCTTCGACATCTTATCGTGGCTCAGAACCAGGGCGATTGTGTGGCTGGGCAGTGTGTTCTGGGCCAGCTCCAGGCTGCCGCACACTACCCTGCTGACCCTCCGTGGCAATGACACAAGCTCCCCCATCTGCTGCAGCCCCTGTCTCACAACTATCATTGCCACTGAGTCTCCAGTTCTGCTTCTCTCCACCGCTCGCTCACCGCTCCGTTTCTCCATCTTTCCCACCTCCCCATCTCATATTTGTTTGTCATAATTGCATTGCAAACATATGTGTCACACAGTATTTTCTTTTTGTCCAAATAAATTTCCACAAAATATTCATGGCAACGAGTCATTGGTCTGGTTTTCGGTTTCTGACATCCTGTAAGTGCTGGACCATTGCTGAGACTCATCTTGGATATCCTGCTGTTGCCCAGAACCAGGGTGATTTTGCAGCTAGACAGGCCCTCCATGAGCAGGTTCTGGGAGAGCTTCGGGCAGCTGCACTTCTCCCCACTCTCCATGTTGGACTCACTGAGGCTCACCGGGTTCAATCTTTGTGCCTGTAGGCTGCAGGCAGCCGGCTGCCCATGCTCTCTGTTTCTGAGCAGGGCAAGCAGCTCAAGCTGCAGTCACAGGGGCTCCATGCTGGGGCCTGCAGGTGGGCTTAGAACCGGCCCTATTTAGTAATGACATCTGGTCCTGAGGGACTTTCTCCTCCCCTCACCCCAGCAGCTCATAGATGGAGCTGATCTCGTGACAGAGTGACTCAAAGTGCCAGATCTGGGCCCGAAGGCAGCGGAGTTGGTCAGTGTGCAGGCCTTGGTGTCTTCTTTTTTTGTTTCGTGTACAGATCTGTATGTCAAAGAAACTTTGTAATGTCGTATTATTTTATTTTATTTTATTTTTTTCTGGTTGGCACAGATATAGGATGTATGTACTTACTTTAACTCTCATATGATGCTATATTCCTTTGCCTAATTTTTTTTCTCTTCTTGTTTCCATGGATTGTCAATCTAAGGTATCATGCAAGTATTCCTAGTCTGTGAAGTCTTTCTACAATGTTAGGCTCCCTCTTCTGGGCTTTCTTGGTATTTGTTCATTCTATTATTATAATTACAGCACCACCATTTAGCAATTAAAATCATTTGTCTGTGTGCATTGAGCCTTTCTATGAAAAAGGCTTACACACATCTACACAAGTCTGGAAACTAACATATTTTTAGAGTTCGTATTCTCAATAAATCAGTGCTGAACAAACAAAAAAATAGCATATATTATTGTGTGCAAACTGTGTCAGGCACTATTCCAAGTGTTTTCCCTCTACTGAACTCAATTTTCATAACAATCCTACGGACTGAGGCCTATAATTATCACAGTCATTGTACAAGAGGACAATGTACAAATAATAGGAAAGTGTATATAACTTGTAAAAATGAAATAACTCGTATAGTTAGTAAACAAGGGCATGGGATGCTAACCAAGACAATATTTTCAGTATTTGGGCCTCAGATGCCCCTTTACTTTTTGAAAAATTGGTAGACAGTGCTTAGGATTCTTTACCTTTATTTGTTTTTGGAGCACAGGGAAGGCTCAATGTCTGTTAGTTACTTTTGTTACGTCTTGGATGTTGGTACCTCTTGGGTGTTGGTACCTCTTTGATGTTGGTACCTCTTGGATGTTGGCATGGGTAGTGTTGCCTCAGTCACATGAGTAGGTTTGGTGGGCATCATTATCCTAACAAAAGGATCTAATGTATACATAATTAGTAGCACAGCAATGATGGAGGAGGGGCAAAGCTAGCCGTGCGGCAGCCAGGAGCCAGGCAGGAATGCAGCCGGCTGCTCCTTCTACACAGCAATATTTGAACACAGGTCTTAATGACAGTAACTGCTATGTTTTTTTCACAGGGTGACCAAAGAGAGCAATCTGAATCTGAAATCATGGTAGCCAGAGTCTTTAAATTTTGGGGATACTTATGTGTAGATGACAGCAAAGAACTAGTTCTTCTGGCTTAAATATGATGATAGGAATGTTTCCACATGATCTAGTATATTGTCCACAGTCTTTTCATTGCTTATGTCTTTCCCAGAGCCTGGTTCCCAATGGTTATATACACCTTCCACCACAAGGGCTATGAGTACCCTAACAATAAAATAGAAAAATTACGATATGACTGTATAATTTAAAAGGACCTGATGTATGATCATCACATCAGGGAGGTTTTCAGTGTTTGGTAGAATGTAAGTGGTAGCTAAGGAAGTTCTTGGGAAATCTTATGTTCTGATTTTGAGATTGTTGAGATTCTTCATGTCTCATTTCTCACACTGGATAGACACTCATTTACATTAAAATCAGTAAAATAGAAAAATTACGATATGACCGTATAATTTGAAAGGACTTGATGTATGATCTTGTGCTACCTTCCTTCATTGTAATGAATGTTTATTATTATTATTATTTTATTTTTAACATAATTTGTTTTTTTTAACATCAAGGTTTAGACTCACACACAGAGATTTCCTAAGGAATCATCCATCTTTCATGTTCAATCATAGCTATTCCATTATTATTTTTTTATGGTTTATTTTTTTATTTAAAAATTTCCATCTCCTCCCCTTCTCCTCCCCTTCTCCTCCCCCTTCCCTCCCCTCCACCCATACCCCCCCTCCTTCTCCAGGCCAAGGAGCCATCGGGGTTCCCTACTCTATGCTAAGACCAAGGTCCTCCCAACTCCCCCCAGGTCCAGGAAGGTGATCAACCAAGCTGAGACGGCTCCCACAGAGCCCGTCCATGCAGAAGAATCAAAGCCCAGCGCCTTTGTCCTTGGCTTCTCAGTCAGCCCCCACCGTCGGCCACATTCAGAGAGTCCGGTTTGGTCTCATGTTCCATCAGTCCCATTCCAACTGGAGTTGGTGGTCTCCCTTTAGTTCTGTCCCACCGTCTCCATGGGTGAATGCACCCCTCACTGTTCTGACTTTCTTTCTCATGTTCTCTCTCCTTCTGCTCCTCATCAGGACCTTGGGAGCTCAGTCCGGTGCTCCAATGTGGGGCTCAGTCATTTTCTTCATCTATCCATTATTTCCATTATTAATGCCTCTCATCAGACTGAAATATTTGTTAGGAATGATGAGCCTATATCTACATTTTCATTTGACACGTGCAGATTTCATTAGGACTCACTCTTAGTCTTTGTATGTTTCATGGCCTTGGAGAAACTTAAACAGACATGTCCATGAGTACAGTGTTGCCCAGAGTAGTTTCATTGCCCTAAATGGTCTTTGTTTTCTACTTATTAATTCTTCCATTCTCTCAACCAATTATTATTGTTTTGCTCGAGGGAGAATACAACCCTTCTCTAACCCCACTGCAAGTGCATTGCGTGGAAGACTGTCCTTCTCAGGGTGAGATGTTTGAACCAGATTAGCCATGAGGACACTGCTACTCTAGGATGCAGGGATTACTTAAGAGCTGCACTGATCACCTATTCCTATACAATCAGGATGGGGGGGGGGAAGTCTTTTTGTGTTTGAGAAAAGGCTCAGTGAGTGAAATGCTTGCAGAAGGACATGAGTTTTTATCCCCTGACCATGGCAAGGGCTGGGTGTGGCAGCATATGCCCTGCAATTAAAACCTTAGGAGACAAGAGGACCCTAGGCGGTAGATGGAAAGCTAGTCTAGCCAGTTGATGAGCTCCAGGAATAGTAGGAGTTAGGTTTCTGTGATGGCTAATGTTGTAATCTTGGTGGAACCTAGGAGACAAACGACTGGGTGTGCCCCGGAGGGAGTTTTGTAGGTTAGGTTAATTGCAGTGGGAAGTCTCATCCTAAATGTAGGTGATGCTATTTCCTGGATAAAGAGGAGAGAGTGAGCCGAGAACTGTATTCATTTTTTGTTTTCTAGCTGTGGGTACAATGAGATCAACTGCCTCAGCTTCTTTACATCATGGCCTCTTCACCATGATGGACTGTACCCTTAAACTTTGGGTTAAAATGAGCCCTGGTATCCTTAAATTATCAGGATTTTGTTCAGCTAGTGGAAAAGTAAGTAATACTGCTTTTAACATATCCCCCTTTTTGGGGAAGGGTGTGATATGTGCGTGAGAAAACCATTTCTGAACCTCTTCTGAAGGTGGTAGAGGTTTTGATTTTGCAAGAGTGTTTCTGTGTATTACTTGTCTCTGCGTCTTCCCTTCTCCCCAGACCCGCTGCACTCAGCTTAGAGTACACCATTTTGGTGTTGATTGCATCGAGATAATTCATTGGTTAATTATAAGAATCTGAGTGTCGAAGTAACCTGACACAATGTCAAACCAAACCAAGCAGGGATTTAGACAAAGAGGGAAGCCTTGCAGGACTTTGATGAAATATTGATAGCATCGCAGCGAGTGACAAAGCATTACTTCTTCCAGCCACAGCTGTGACCTTTAAGAGTTGAAAGTCACCATGGGGACCATTCCTACAGGGCTGGACCCCTGCTTTCCTGCAACCGAAGCCACTCACTGGTGGTTGTCATGCTGGGACTTGTGGGAGAACACAATGCATAGTTGAAAAGAATGCCAAAAATGTCCTCGAATGCCTACAAATGATTCTATTGGGAATTCCCCAGCTTTATAGCAACCTTTATTTCCAAACTCTCTCAGGGTATTTGAATAGACCTGAATAGATTTATTCTTCTCATTGTATAATCTTATTAATATGAAATACTTTTGTCTGAAGCTGTGCTTAGGGAATATAATCATGAGAATACTGAATATAAGTGATAACCACAGATTAAGGGGTGCATTTTAATAGGAAGACCTTATTTGAAATATGAATTTCTATATAATCTCTTTTATACTTTTTGTTTTCCTTCCTTCCCTTCCCCCCCATAGACCCTCCACACTCTCCTTCAAATTCACGGCCTCTCTTTTCATTAATTGTTACTCTATGCATATATGTACATATACATTCCAAAAATATAACTAGAGCAGTCCTCATAATGTCACTTGTATGTTTGTTTTCAAAGCTGACCGTTTGCCACTGGACACTCAGTTGGAGTGCTCTTCCCCGGGGAAGAGAGCTATAGTTCTTTTTTTAGGACTGAAATCTTATGGGATTTTCTGCACCTACTTTGGTAGGTGTTGTCCCTGTTCATCTCATGTTTTGGTAATAGTATTGGTGAGATTTTATGGGTTTAGCTTCTGACATTACCAGGAGACACAATCTCACAGCAAACTCCCTCATTCCCTGGCTCTAACAATTTCTTAAAAAAGAAACCCATGATTTCTTTAGAATCATCAAGTTCTAAACTTAATTCTACACCAACGTATTTGCTAAAAATACTAGGTTGTTGAAGAATAACATGTCCCAACGTGGTTTATAATGACCCGGGGGACAGTTATTGGGGAAATAGGGACATAATCTTCTAAAAAATAGGATCTCAGAACACATTTTTTGATTTGCTTCTATATTAGTCCTATACTGCTGTGAAATAAATTATTCAGTACTTAGAGTTTAAAATAAGGAGCAATTTGTATTTCTTTGTGGGTTACGGATTCAGATGTGAGACAGAGGATGTGGCTCAGTAATAGAATACCTCCCTAATAGATTGTGGCTCTGTGTTTAGTCTCCAGCACTGGAAAAAATAAAACAGTGACATAAGAACAAGCAAGAATTATGATGCAGCTTGGCTGAGCAATCCTAGCTCAAGGCTTAGGTTTTAGCCAGTGGTGTGAGGCCATTCATAGTTTGCTGAAGGGGGACGCCCTTTCCAGCTCACTCACATTGTTCTTTGAAGACCGCTGGGTGTAGCCACTAGTTACTGGTCATATAGGGATACTTATAACAGGGCAGGACTCCCATCAGAACGACAGTGGGAGACAGAAAAGGGAGGGCGTAGAGGGAGAAATGAGGAGAGATATTAAGTTCTGCTCATGGTCAAAAGGTCAAAGAGTAGAAAGTACTTACGGCCTGCACACCACTAGGAGGCAGAATCTTCTAGAGACCATCTTATTGGTTTCCCATGACATGTACAGAAAGGGGCTGAAACATTCGTGTTTAACTTGGACATCATGACAATGTTTTATCATTTGGGTTGGCATTGACTGGCCTGGTTTTCAACAAGATCCAAAATAAAGCTTGGAGCCATGCAGCATCTAAGCCTTTATGTAAATATGTATGATTTGAGCAGTGATTTCGGTCTGGTACCTTCTAACTATTGCCCTAGTGGACGTAGGGTGCCGTGGAAGCAGATGGGTTAGTAATGATTCCCTAAAAGAGAAGACATGTAAAGCAGGATTTGAAAGAAAGAGGGGCTAATGGAAACAACAGAGCTTGGAGAGGAAGGAAGACTTTTGAAGAGAAGGGACATGTAGACAGAGTTCCAGAGGGAGACTAGAGCTTGTGTATAGAGTTAACTCATTGGAACGTCAGTCCTGACATTGAGGGAAATGGTGTGAAAATGAGCTCTGGTGTGGGGTCCCATGACAGTCCCTTCACTGTTTCTTCACATTTTTCTCTAAGGCACGTTGGAAAAGGTATCATTTTGGAAATACAATGAAGACAGACGCTAAAAAGAAATCCCACACTAGCTCAGTATTGAGTATAATAAAGGGTTATTTATTTAGGGGTAGACTTCCAGATCACAGTCCTCTGCTTGAGCAGGGAACAGCAGCTGGATCCCGCAGCCAGAAGAGAGAGAGCATGCATGCAGTTATAGAATAAGAGGCCATGCCCAAGTGGGCAGGTAACTTAAAGGCTACAGGCTGTAGGATTTCCTATAGCACCTCCCCCTTTTGTTTAAATAAGAAAGTTCTAAGCCTAATACAAAATTATATACAATAAGAACAAATATCAGGTATAAAAATTAGAATTACAATCAGCATAAATAATATCAAGCAAGAAACGTGATAAATGTTTCAATAATTACCCTATCCTAAGGAGTTTAAGTCTTGTATTGTAAATAACTTGGCTAAGTCATGAAAGGAAAGTAACTACAACAATCTAGTCTTCAATCCCATTGGACACCCAAGAAGGGAAATAATATTACTTGAGTAAGCAGGAAGTGCAATTAAGCAACTTCCAAAATGTGCAATAAATGACAAAGACAACTGTATACCTGGGCAATCACCCAAAGTCTCATTTGCAACATTGGAGCAAACAATTTTGGCTAATGCCTAGAGTAACTAACAGACCATTTCCAGAGACAGGAAATTTTTTGAAACCATGGTACCCTGTCTTGGCAAGATTTGTCAGTCTTTGTCTTGCAAGGAAGCAAGCAGATAACCAAATTGACAAGATGTTTGCCTAACTTCTCTAAAACCTAATGTGCTGATTAAAGACATTTCCCACTAAGCAGTGGATGTTTGAAAAAGAAAATCATATATTCCAAATCAGATAGGCACTTTTTAATACTCTAAAGAGTTTTTTATTTTTATTTTACATGTATGGATGTTTGCCTCTGGATATGTCTGTGCACCACATGTGCATAGTGGCTACAGAGGCCAGAAGAAGACACTGTATCCACAAGGAACTGGAATTATAGGTGTTTGTTAGCTGGTATCTGGGCACTGGGAATTGAACCTGGGTCCACTAGAAGAACACCTGGTGTTCCTAATTGCTGAGTCATCTCTCTAGCCCTTCTGTTGTGCTTTAAAGGCAACAGTTCTTTTAGAATAAGGAAATCTAAGGAAGGTCTTCAGAATGGGCTCTGTGAAGGATTTCCTAGTATATTTGATAGTGTTCTCAAAGCGTTCTCTTAAGAACTGTTTATGATAGGTTACTGTAGTATTTATCTTACAGAGTAGAGATAGGTTTTAGTAGTGTTCATCTTACAGAGCAGAGTAGGAACACTCTATGAGGCTGAGAGATAGGACTTACCGACAAGGAGTCCAGATACCCATCCAGGGCTATTATGCCATGCAGACTGTTCGACTGCAACAGCCAGACTCTGGCTTTCACTGTAGCTGTGGAGAAGTTGCTATAAAACATGACCTCAGCAGCAACTATGTTTGGCTCAGTCTGGGAACTTCACAAATTGAAAGGGAAGATGAGAAATATCTCTTAATGAGCCGAGCTAATCACCATGCATTCAATTGTAAACAGAAGGCTTGGTGTCCTCTCTTTGAATGGCTAACTTTAGCACTTGAGTTGGCCTCCAAGCTCCCCAAAAACTTTTTGATGGCACTTCCAGGAATGAGACTCTGGTTTCTTTTACTTTTCTTATGAAAGGACTTTTATTCCCTTGCATTTAGTGTCTTCTTTGGTTCAGTGTTTCTGGCATCTGTACGAAGTTCTAAGGTGTCTGAGGCAACAAGGCAGGACCGTGTTCTACAGAAAGAGGTCACCTCTGTCTTGTCCAGTTTTGGATTCCCTGCTAGCACAGAATCTGGCACAGAATATTCATCCTCAATACATTTGTTAAAGAAATGAAAAATTGAAAGCTAAATGGGTAGCTTCAAGTAAGATTCTTAGACTATGATCATAGTTATGAGAGTAGAGCAAGAATATTTGGATCCACAAGTATGATGAGTTATAGTAGAAAGAAGAAAAAAATCCAAACAAGCAAGTTGGATGTTCATTTTGTCCCTGCCTGAGGGAACTAGAAAAACCCAATTGATCACATTTGAGACCATTTATTCTTCTGGAAAAGGGGCTAACCATCTGGAAAGGGCTCTGAGAAATACTGTCAGGATCAGATAACATAAGTGAAAGCGTTTTGCATTGTTTGGGCATTATGTATCTGCAAGACAGGAGCTGAGGAAAGCACGGAGTAGGGATCCTTGGTCTGTTGCTTGACTCTAATTTACTTGAAGATTGGGTGGAGTTATAGAGGCCAGTGATGGTAGGGAGGAAAGGTGGCTGAGCTCCTTGATTGGAGGAATCTGGTTCAGGCAGCTCTATCAGTCAGAAGGTACTCCTGACAAGCTGGCTTTGATAGGGAACACACCTACTACGGGATTACGTATTCAGGTGAGAAAGCATTTGGGGGAAGCAAAACATCAGAATCTATAGTCTCTGGGTTTGTGGTTCCATGTACTGCCATCTGATGGAAATGGGAAAGGACAGGGCTAGCTTTTGGGTGCTTTAGGACCTGCTTTCCCTAGTTGCTTCACTCTGGGGATGCAAGAAGGACAAGGGAAGCTTGCAGAGTTCAAGAAAGTTGGGTGCAACGGTTCTTGGTGACTTGTACGGACTTTCTGGAACTATCTGGGGGAGAAGTCCTAGAAAGAAAGGATGATCTCAAGCCCTACTTCTGAATTCCTAAATTTCATCCTCAGAAAAAGGCTAAATAGGGGCAGCCATAAAAGGCTTCAATGGCTCAAGACGGCCAGAGGATGGATGGTCCTGAGGCGTCATAGAATCCTGGGCTCCTGTGGCACAGGATAAAGTGGCCTGCAGTGCTGCTCTGTTGAGAAGATCATAAACTTTGAAGACTAACATACCTAGGGTTAAAGATAGATGCCGACTCTCATTACCAGCTCAGTTCCAGTATCTCTGCGGTTTGATGTCTTCACTTACAAAACTAGCTGTTTGAGTGATCATCATTAGAGAATTTTAGAGTTCAGATTCAGTGTCATTGATTGGTGTGGTTGAGCTTGAAATGGAGGCTTTCACAATGACAACCTCTTTGTCAACTTATAGGCTTTGTTATTGACAAGTTGTTCCCTGAGAATTTATTTGAAATACTGTGTTCTTTCCAGTTCTTCAGTCCTGACACATTATCGATAAAACACTCATAGAAGAAGTATGATTTCAATAAAACTGGCATGCCTCTGCAGGTCCAAATCATGACCTACAGATTCATTTGACACAAGGGGAAGACAGAATAGACTTTGTCTGGGTTCAGGTAGTTTCGGCCTTTTGATGGTGTGACAAGATATTGCCATCTACAGATTTCAGGAATGCAAAACCACACAAGTTATAAAAATTTCTTGTGTTTAGAAAAACATTGAGAATTTCATACATCAATATAATGCGTTATGGTCAAGTCCATCTCCCATTCTATTCTCTCAAACTCCTTTTGTACCTATGCCAACACCTTTCTCTCCCCATTTCACGTACTTTTTCTTGAAGCCCTCAGATTGCACTTTGTGTTGCCTGAGTAAGAATGTGTAGGTCAATACAAGCATGGTAATTGTGCTGGATTATGGGAAATGGAACCTTATGATTTTATGTTGGGCCATTCATAGTTGTCTGAGACTGTATGTGGCTGGAGGTTGGACATTCCTAACCAGTTGCAAGATTTACTTTGATTTGAGTTGTGTTCTCACAAAAATTCCAGGGCTAAAGACTTAACTCTTCACCCCCAGTGTTCCAGGATGGAACTGAGTAAGTGTATTGAGATGGGAGCTAATTCTATAAGATTGATGCTCTTATAAAAAGGAAAATTTGGAGACATCTATATATGTCATGAAAACACCTGGCAGATCTCACGGTGCTTAGAGAGAACTAATCCAACCAGCACCGTGCTTTCAGGTTTCTGGGTATGTCTTCTGTAACTGTGAAACAACGTATTTCTGATATTAAAGCCATCAGGTTTGTAGTGCTTTATATGACCCTACCCCCAAGAAAACTCACAACTAACACTAACTAACACTTTGCTTTTTTTTAGGTCATAGGTGTTATTTCTCAAAGGGAATGGGGGTTGACAGAAATATCTGACAGCTCTGGGAATTAGAGTTCCACATCTAGAATTTACTTTTATGCTTTGGGCAAACGAGCTGAGACTCCAAAAAGTGTTTATAGGGCATTTCCTTCAGGCACAGAGGAATGTTGACACACTAAACTTCAGTAAATAACAAAATTAACATCCGCTTTGAAGGACGGGAAGACTGTGTGACATGGCTAGCCTTAGTCATCATCTTTTGAAAGAAGCAAAGGTGCTTTAATCCATAGTAATTACAACAGACTTCATTGTACATCCCTCTGTAAGTCACTGAGGTATTTATGGTTATGACTCAGCAGAATGTTAATTATTTATGCACAAATATTGTATTTTGCTTAATAAGTAAAACATTCTTTAAATAGTGTTTCCTTTTTTTTTTTTTAAAGTTTTATCTTTCCACACCCATTGGAGATTATTTTCAGGATCGTTTGCACTTAAAAATCATGAATGCCCATGTTAAAAGTTATTTTCATTTTATTTTAAAAATGTTTTTAAGTGGAATGGAACTATATCACATCCTCTCTCTCTTTTCACTCTCCAGCCTCTCCCAGTTACCATCCACCAAACTCCTACTGCATTCCTTTTCCTTCTTAAGTTGATGGTTTCTTTTTAAAATTAAAATCTTTTACATTTGTATATGTGTGTATGCACCAATATATAAAAATAGAACATTATGGGTTTGTTTTTTATTGTTTGTGTGTATATGGCTGTTTTCAAGGTTGATCAGTCTGCATTGGACAACAAGTAAGAGTGTTCATTCCTGGGAGAGGCTAATTTCCTCTTTCTAGCAGTGGATAGTTGCCTGTAGTTCTTACTCTTTTTTTCTTTTTCTTTTTTTAATTACAACACTGTTTGGTCAATGATTCTAGCATATTCCTTAATATCTTATATCTTAAATTAACCCATTTCTATCAATTTATGTATTGCTATGAGGCTGTGACCTACCAGTAAGATTCCTAAGTTTCTGGTATATCATTCTCCTTCGGCAGCTCCATGAAATCTCTCTGACTCTGTCCACTTTCTATACATATCTGTGTTCATATTTTCTACCTGGCTTTGCTCTGCTAAGTCTTTGGTGGAAACAGCTTTATTCATCAACCAATAAAAACAACACATATATAGAAGGACATCCCACATCATCTCCCCTCTTCTGTATAATTAACAAGGAAGATTTTAACTTTAGCATACTAAAATTACATTTAACAAAACAGGTGTTAAGGAAGAATTACACTTACAATATTTAGTCTATTTGTATCTGGCAAAATTAAAGAAAATATACTATCATTTATCTTATCCCCTGTGAGTCTAAAGTTTCACTTCTAATTTATCTTTTATCATAACTATGGAAAACTTAACTATCTGTCTTCAACTCTTCAAAGACCCCAGAAGGATATAATATTACCTAAATATATAGGAAGTGCATTTTAAGCAACTTCCAACTGTAGAATTGACAGAGACATCTCACTGCCTGGACAGTTGCCCAAAGTTCTTCTGTATCATTAGGGCAACCATCTTTATCATTTGTAGTTTTTTCCTAGGGGTGGGACCCTATAGAAATTCCCATCTCTATGCTAACACATCCATTGATATTGCCATTGGTCTCATCTTATTTCTGAAGCCTTTTCTAGGAGAGATTGCTTTTCACCAGACTTTCTGGTGTTCTGGCTCTTACATTTTTTCTGCTCTCCTCTTCTGTGTTGTTCCCTGAGTCATAGATGCAGGAGCTGTAATGTAAATATGTCTGTTGCAGCTGGGTCCCCATGATGGGTTTATCACTGCATTGTGTAATTGAGGTTTCCGGTTATGGTCTATCTCTAATTGCTGTAAATAAAAGCTCCATTGATGAAGGGTGGTAGCTACACTTATCTGTGGGTAGGATTAAGAATGTAATAAGGAATTATGCTGGTCTAGATGCTCATAAAAATGATGAAATATTTGCCAACAGTCTACCATCTCTAGATTACTTATAATACACACACAATGTTGATGCAATGAAAACAGCTTATGTAATGCACTGTTTTCAGAAAAACATCAAGAGAAAAAGTGTAGATGCTCAGGAGAGTTGTAATTGTTTCCAATATTTTATATAGTTTAAATATTTCCAATATTTTAAATATCCAAAATATATAAAGAATTCAAGAAATTAGACATCAACAAACCAAATAATCCAGTTAAGTGGAGTCATATATATGTATATACATAATTTTTACATGTATAAGTACATATAAAATTATATATACATAAATTTATATAAAATTTATTTTTATATATAGATCTAAACAGAAATTTCAACAGAGGAATTTCAAATGGCTAAGAAACACTTAAAGAAATGTTCAACATTCTTAGTTATCAGGGAAATGTAAATCAAAACTACTTTGAGATTCCATCTTACACCTGTCAGGGTGGCTACAAGTGACTGCTCACGCTGGTGAGGATGTGGAACAAGGGGAACATTCCTTCATTGCTGGTGGGAGTGCAGACTTGTACAGTCACTACAGAAATCGATAGGGCAGTTTCTCACAACATTAGGAACTAATCTGCCTCAATATTCAGCTATACCTCTCCTGGGCATAAACTCAAAGAATACTCTATCCTACCACAAGGAAACTTGCCCAACTATGTCTTTGGTAGATTTATTCATAATAGCCAGAAACTGGAAACAACCTATATGTCCCTCAACCAAAGAAAGAAAAAAGAAAATGTGGTACAATCACAAAATGCAAGTATTACTCAGCTGTGGTACATTTATACAATGGAGCTGTTAAAAAGAATGATATCATGAAATTGGCAGGAAAATGGATAGAACTAGAAAAAATAATCATCCTGAATAAGGTAAGTTAGACCCAGAAATTCAAACATGGTGTGGACATTAGCTGTTAAGTAAAGGATAATCACACTACCATCCACAGACCCAGAGATACTAAGTAACAAGGAGGATTCAAGGAGAGACACATGAATCTCCATGGAAAGTGGAAATAGAGTAGATTTTGCACATGGTTATTTTTTATGAACACATTAGATATGATCTTTTCTTTGGATGTTGATATCCAATTTCTTTTCAAAAATAGATTTACTAATTCTTTGAGAATTACATTTTGAATTTTATTGACTTTCATTCCTCCCTGTAACTCTCCTCAGATCACCCACTAAGTCCTCCTTTGTGCTTTTAAATGAAGCTTTTTAGCCCAATATATTGTGGTCATGGTTTACTACTCCCCCTCAGCTCCTCCCAGATCTTTATATTCTCACCCTTCCAAACCCATGCCTTCTTTCTCTTTCTGTTAATAAACAGGCAAATGAAAAAGACAAGTAAATATGAATAAAACACAATAAGCAAACATAGAAACAAAAAGAAAAAATAATCAGAAGAGAGCACCCAAAGTATGCACTGTTGCGCGCGTGCGCGCACACACACACACACACACACACACACACACACACACACACACACCATAGAAACATAAAAACAGAAACCATTATATATGAGCAAAAGACTGGTAGGGTAAAAAAATGCCCAAATAATGCAACATGAGACCAAAAAAGATCTCCAAATATACATTTCGGTTAATTTTGTGTTGACCATCTGCGGCTGGGCACAGTGCCTGCCATTATCAGTGATTTGTATAACAATGAACTCCCTTGGAGAAACTAATTTTTTCATTTGTGAGCAATTGTGTATTGGAGATAGCTTCTTGGTTGGGGATGGGAGCTCATGTTTATTTCCCTCCTCAGTGTAGGGACCCTGTCTGATTTAGACTTGTGCAGGTCTTGTCCATGCTACCACAGTCTCCATGAGTTGAAATGTAGGGCCTAGTCTCAGGTCCTTGACCACTGTAACAGCGCCAGGCATGGGTTCTATCTCATGGAGTTGGCCTTACATCCAATCAGAGAGTGGCTGGGTTCCTCCTACAATATTTGTTATGTCACTCTAGCCTGGAAGACAGGTCACCATGGTAGACTGGAGAGTTGGTAACTGGGCTGATGTCTCATCTAGTAGCATGCAGAATACTTTCCAGTACAATGAACAGTAGTCAGAAGAGGTGAAGCCTCTCGTTAGGCTCCAGATCAACCTTTCCATATTTAATGAGATATGTAAGTGCTCTCAGCAACAGGACCTCACTATCGTTTTCAGAGAGCAACCTATATTATCTATAAGATATATAATAATACATATGAAGCTTCTATTGTACTAGGTTTCTGTATGACCCCTCAGACAGCCTTTAATGTTATCCATCCATCATGAACTACCATTCTTACTCCCATCTTTCTTCCTCCTCTTATTTAATCCTAGTGTTCCAGTCTCTCTCATGTATTGTTATATATCCTATTTTATACAGTACGTTCTATTTCCCCTTTCTTTGGGAGATCCTCACCTCCTGCCTTGTTTCTTACTCTATACCTAACCTCTGTGGTTACACTGAGAGGAGCATGCCTCTTGAAAGCTTAAAAGCTTAACATCCACATATAAAAGAATACATACATACATATTTATCTTTTTTTTTTGTCTTGGTTACCTCACGAAGGATGGTTTCTTTTCTAGTTCTGTTTATTTACTTGTTTAATTTAATTTCATTAAACAAAGCAAAACAAAACAGCTGGATAATATTCCATGTAAATATATTACATTTTCCCAATCCTTTCATCTATTGAGGCCAAACAAGTATTATAATCAAGTCTAGTACATTTTCATTTCTCCAAAAGACCAAAAGAACAGTAATACATAATTTTAAAGCTAACTAATAGTAATAAAATAGTAAATAAAATCATCTTTCAACATGACAGTCATATTTACCAGTGGGAAAATAGCAGGAAAATATGTCAACAAATATAATAAGTTAAACATTCAATGATGAAGTGATTGTTTAGAAAAAACCTGATGTTAGACTGGATGGCAATAAATACAGTAGTTGGTGGCAGGGTTATGGCCCAACACTTAAAAAGCACTTGCTGCTTCTCCAGAGGATCTGAGTTTGTAGCCATAATTGCTTATAACTACAACTCCAAAGAATCCAAACACCTTCTGGCATCCATAGGCGCCTACACATGTAGCGTGTACTCACACAGATGTATACCTAACAGTAATGTAAGTTTAAGAAAGGAAACGGTGAATCTGAATATTTATTACATGCTACACACCAATACTAGTTTTCAGGCTCTAATGTATGTTAAGTATAAAGTACATTTTATCTAGAAATTTACAGAAAATACAGAAGAAATCACAACTCATCAGTAAAAGGAAAATATAGACTCATATTGGGAGAAAAAATATTCTAAATTATGCATCTACTACATGTATATTATGTGTAATATTAATTCATGTTTATATCTGAAAAAGAACTTAAATTTAAAACACATAATTTTATAACCCCCAAATAAGATGGCTGGTGGTTTAGTTCAATGGTAGATTTTTTTTTTCAATGTGCTTGGCCCTTGGATCAGCTTCTAGCTTCTAGTACTGTAAAAAGAAAAAATGCTTGTTATGGGGGCATAACAGCACAGTAGAAGTTCATGTTGTCTCTCTCCTCAGCGATGTTGTGGTTAGTCCAATTTTGTCTTTTTCCATCTAGAGAAGATTTATTTGTATGCCACAGAAGAAACAAGGCTTATCTCAGTAGATATAGATGGACAAGTCACCAGCAATGTTGTGTAGCCCTAGAGTGCTCTGATTTGGGGCTTGTTTTCCTGGAACGCACCTTGGTTGATGGGTTGGTACCTGCTGGCTTCTCTTGTCAGTGTTTTGGTTATGACTGGATGACTATTCCACATTCCTGTCTCAGTCTATGAGTCTGAACCTTCTTCAAACATTGGGAAACATTGCAAGATGCACCCTATTATCCTCTTGCCCCTGCTTGTGATTTACTCACTGCTGAGACCCAGAGAGGAGTTGGAACTCATACTTTCAGTTACTTTGTTTAGTTACTGAGTGGCCTTTTGATTGATGACTTTTCTGCAAATCCTACTATGTTTGTTTTTCCAAATGGCAAGCATACCAGTACATATTTTGCTTCCAGATTTAAGCCCAGTCTTCTATATATGTTGTTATTTTGGGGAGAGAGTGTTAAGGGATATAGAGCATCAATTTGGGTAAGTATTTCTGCTTATGTAGTATCAAATCTGTAGTTTTGTTTTTCTAGGATGTAAACCTTGCAGGGTGTGTGTCGGTAGATAGCTGGAAATCAAGTTGTATTCAACAGGGAAGAAATTGATGTACATCTCCCTGGCTCTTATGCCATTTTCCTAATTCCTTACAGGAACTGTTAGGGAAAGAGAAATATGTTCCTCTAGTATACCAATATCTGTGAGCATTTAATGAGTCTGAACCTTATTCTTTCCTTCTTCTCTTTTCCCATACATGTTTACAAAAGAAATGATCTTTAAAATTTTACTTTATAATAGCAAGCAAAATAGGGGTAAATATGAAGAGTTAAACAATATCATCAGAAAAAGATCACGTGCCCACCTCATCTTTTGGTCACTATAGTCTACATAATTGAAGTATTCAGGAAAACTGGTTCATCACTTCTCATAGATTTACTTCCATTTTATTTTTTGATGGCAGATGTTTATAAAAAGGAAATAATCAAAATGCACAAAAGTGGGGCCGGAGAGATAGCTCAGCAGTTCAGCAAGAGTTTGTGAAGGACCCAAGTTCAATTTCCACATTGGATGGCCCACAACTGCCTGTAACTCCAGCATACATGTGGCATGTACTCTCTCACAACATAACCATGATTAAAACTAAACAAATTCTTTTATGAAGAACAAAAGCAACGCTGAGCACATTTTTTTTGATACCATGAATGAAACTTTATTTAACTATGTGGGTTGTTTTGCTTTGCCTGTCAAACACCATTGATATAGTGAAAATAAGCTGCCACTTAGCGTGCACCAGAGTATTTGAAGCTGAGAAACAAAAGGACATTGGTAGCTTACTTGACAAACCATGTTGAGTTATAAATGGATGCTCTCAAATTATAAGCATTTCTTTCCTAGCTCTTGAAAGGCATCTATCACATCTTGGTTTCTCAGGCTATAGATCAAGGGGTTTAACATGGGGATAATTATACCATAGAATACAGAAGCTGCCTTCTCTTGCTCCTGAGATTCACTGGTGTGCGGGTGTAGATACATATAGGAGAGAGTCCCGTAGAAAATGGTGACTGCTGTCAGGTGGGAGGCACACGTGGAGAAGGCCTTTTTCCTTCCCGCAGCTGAAGACATCCGTAGGATGGCAGCCAAGATGTATATGTAGGAGAAGGTGACAACCAACACCGTGCTCATCAGGTTGAACCCCACAAAGACTGTCAGTAGCAGGATACTGAAATCAATACTGGAGCACGACAGGGCAAGAATGGGAGGCTCATCACAGAAGAAATGATTAATGGCATTGGATTTGCAAAAGTTCAGTGAAAATGTAAAGCTCGTGTTTACAGAAGCATTTAGGAAGCCCATGGTGTACGAACCAACCAGCAGCAGAATGCAGAGTCTCTGGGACATGATGATGGGATAACGTAATGGGTTGCAGATGGCCACATAGCGGTCCACGGCCATAGCAGCCAGGATGTAACAGTCAATGGTGGCAAAAGTGCCGTAGGCTAGCAATTGTAACATGCATCCCGTGAAAGAGATGGATGCTTTCGTCTCCGTGAAGTTTTTCAACATCTTGGGAGTGATAGCAGAGGTGTAACAGAGATCAACGAAGGCTAGGTGTTGGAGGAAAAAGTACATGGGAGTGTGCAGGGAGGAGTCAATCTTGATGAGTAGTATCATCCCAATGTTACCCATGAGTGTGGCAACATAGATCATGAGAAATATTATGAATAGGATGTGCCATGACTTGTGCTGCCCAGCAAATCCCAGAAGAATAAACTCAGTCACTTTGGTGCCGTTATTTTGTTCCATGGTTAATAAGAAAGTTTAAAAACCAGCTGAAGGGTTGCAAAGAAAGAAAAGTAGAGAAGGCTGAGTGTGTTTTCCTTGAACATATTCCACCCTGTTTGGTTTCAAAATAAGACTAAGAATACTTTCTGTGATACGACTTATGTTGGTTTTAAAGGTTAACATGAGGGGTTAGGCACAGTGACTTACATCTGTAATCCCAGCTGGAACATTTGAGACCCTGTCTTAAAAACAAAACAAGAAGAACCAAACAAAGCGAAATGGTGGGGGCTGGAAAGATGGCTCAGAGGTTAAGAGCAATAACTGCTCTTCCAGAGATCCTGAGTTCAATTCCCAGCAACCACATGGTGGCTCACAACCATCTGTGCCCTCTTCTGGCTAGCAAGCATACAGACAGACAGAACATTGTATACACAATAAATAAATCTTAAAAAAAAAATAAAAGCAGAATGACTAAAACATGGCACCCCAGCTTAAACAATTCCACATAAAGTTTGGGGAATTGTCCTCTAGCAGTATCTGTATTCTCAGGGACAAGCAAGTATGCCATACATACACCAACTAACAAAGACATAAAGAACACCTTATTTAGTTATTTACTTAGTAATATGCAAGAGATCCATGTAGTGCAAGTATGTTCACTTCTGTGGGCATGTGTGGAGGCCCAGTTCTGACAACTGGTGTCTTCTTTCATTGCTGTTCACCTTATTATTTGAGATGATTTTTCATAGAACTTGGATATTGCCTGTTTACATAGACTGGAGTACTAAAAAGCGCCTAGGCTCAGTCTAACTCTGACCTCCCTAGTGTTGAGATTATAGATGCATGTTGGCATTCTTGGCTTAAAGTTTCTTTTGAATTAAAAACATTTTTGATTGTGTGTGTGTGTGTATGCGTGTGCGTGTGCATGTGTGTGTGTGTGTGTGTGTGTCTGTGTCTGTGTATGTCTGTCCATCCATGTGTGCTTGCTTCTCTGTGAAGATGTAGAAGCCCGCCACCAATGTTAGGTGTCGCCTCTATTGCTATTCACCTGATCTTTTGATTCAGGGTCACTCACTGGATATAGAACTTGTTCGTTGGGCTAGATTGACTAACTAGGAAGCCCTGGGATCTTCCAGGCTCCACTCTAGCATTGAGGTTCCTGGATGCATCACTGTGCCTGGCTTTACTGTTGGTGCTGGGGATCTGAACTCAAGTCCTTATGCTCGTGCAGAAAGCACTTTAGTCAGATCTCCAGCTCCAAAAGATGCTTTCATTTAACTATATTTTTCTTATGTTCTTTATATTTTAATGTAAATACTCTAATTTACTTATATCTTAACTTTAGATCCCAAACCCCCACCTTTTTAGGTTTTATGTAATTTTGTTTCAAATATTCTCTATATGCTCTTATTCCCCTTTTTTCTCTCATTGTGTTCTGGCAATCATGACTCACGGCATGTAGAGTTCTCTATGGAAGTGTTTATATGTGTCATGTGTTCATAATCTCTCTCATTCTCAATTTGCTGTAGTCTAATATTTTCATAAAAGAGTAATAAAATATTTCAGAGTTGTCAGAAGTCTACCACAGGTTTAAACGATCCATTCCACTTTTTTATTCATACCATCCTGGCCTGGTAACAGAGAGCCCCAGATGTGATGCTGAGCCATAGGCCACACTTTGATTAGCTCTGACTAATGGTGCCTGTCTTTCATAATTACCTTTGCGTTTTCCTAGAGAAATGTCTCTGAGGCACGTTCTGAAAGTCAAAGGTAATTGACACAGGTACACAGTGAGCTTGGCTGAGCATCTTCTGATGGCTTTTGTTTATGCTGCAGGGGTGCAAGCTGCATAGGGATTCTTATGTGGACGTCATTTTTTCTCTACTTCTACTCTGGTTCTGAAAATGTGTAAAGTCATATCACATTTTTATAATTTTAGACATGAATTAATTTGGTCACTCTCCAATATTCTTAGAACTATGTTATTCTACTTTTCTACAAATTGGCTGTTGATATTTTTGGTAATGTATAACTAGAATGCAGTATTTTAAAAAAAAAAACCTGGAATTGAGTTCCCTATCAGTTAAAGGTTTTCAGGGATTTTATCACTTATATACTTTATTTATGGAATCTCCTATAGAAATACTAAATTTGAAGAAATTGGTTACATTTTTTACTTTATAGTTGTGGTTTGAAGCAATAAAACATATCTGTTCATTTCATTCTTTCCCTCAGAAGGCACAGATGTAACAAGGACACTTTCGTGCAGTGGATTGCTGTTCTAGCTTACTGAACAATGCTATTTCATATCTTCTATTTAATGTGATTTTCCCCTCATTTTTGTTCAGAGCCTCCATGTGCATTAGTGTGCATATGGAGGCTAGAGGGAAATCTTGGCAGATGTTCCTCAGGTGCCACTTACCATATTTTTGGAGACAGGCTCTTTTAGTAGCCTGAAGCTCTCTGAGTAGCCTACACAGGCTGACCAGGGAACTCAAGTCTGCTTGTCTGGATCCTCAGCACTGGGTCACCATACCTACCTGTGGTTTATTATTATTATTCTTTGGATGGAGATTGAACTCCTGTTTTCATATTCAGGTGGCAAGCACTTTTCCTACAGCTGTGCCTTCTCAGACCCAGCATCTGTTTATTTACGAACCTTGAAGAGAGAGATTGATAGTAGTTGGTATGTATCAGTTCATGACCAGATACTTTACTATCTTGTTTAAATGATTTTATGTGTGTGAGAATTCTGCCTGCATGTATGCAAGTGCACTGAAAGCATGTGTGGTGCCCACAGAGGCAGAAGCTAGTGTTGGATCTCCTGGAACTGGGGTGATGGACAGTTGTAAGCTAACATGTGGGTACTGTGACTCAAACCTGGGTCCCATGCATGAGTGCTTTTCTTGTCAACTGAGTCATCTTTCCATCCTCATTTGAATATTTAAAAAAATACTTAGAGAACAGTAGTATCACCTGTTTGACTAAAGACATTCTCAACCACGAAACAACTAACTCTAATGTGTATATATATATATATATATATATATATATATATATATATATATATATATATAAAACGTTCCCCTCTAAAAATCTTAAAAGAGAACATTCTTCAACTCATTTCACAAAATAAATGTAACCCTGGTAACAGTGTAAGAAAGCTGAACCTTAACTCATTGATGTAGTATACCTGCAAATGTCATTAAAGTACATAGTTACTAAAAACATACAGCTGTATATGAAAGAAAAATTCAGTGGAAATAGAAGGTGCTCCAAACACAGCTGTTTCCTTCTTTCTTGTTTTTTTTCCAGTTGAGAAAGAAAATAAACTGTATTTAATGGAGACTATAATACAATCTTCAGATTCCTGGAGATAACCTTTAAGTTTATTAGGCAAGTTAGTTGTTGGCAACAAACACAGGAAGCAGAGAAGCTTGCCATTCCAGTCTTGGCAGCCGTAATTAGCAAAGCCTTTTGCAACTGCAGGACAGTAAATCTTTGGAGTCAGAAATGTGAGTGCATTTTCTAGGAATGAGTGCTTATACTGGACAACTTCTATGTTAACATATTAAAAGGAAGACAGCCATTTGATGTATCAAAAAGTAGTTGACAAAATTTAGCAAATTTTCATGACAGAGCACTAGAAAAAATGGAAACAGAAGGGGGACTGTGTTAACTTGGTATAGTTTTTTTTTCCATAGTGTTATACTAAATAGCATTGTTGTAAGTTATGAAAATTAGCACTTATAACTGAAGTAATATGATGATAATGACTTTGGATTCCTGAATCTACTCAACACTCACCTTAAGTCTTAGCCAGGACAGAAGGGTATGCAAAGGAAGCAATGGGAACCTTGAGTAGATGGAGGGACCTAGGTTATTACTATTTTTAATGATGTATTTGTCTTCATGTAGAATCTCAGAATGATTCTATAAATTCTACACGCGGTTTGGAGAGTCATTAGATATTAGTCTAACATACTAATACCATTCATGTTTACAACAGACGATACTGATTAAGCTTGCACAATTTCATATTTGTATATAGTGCATTCTGTTTGCTTTCCCTCCTCAGCTGTCATCTCCCTCCGAACCCATCACCCCCACTCAGCTCCTCCCCTACAAGTCCCCTTTCCACATTCATGTCTTCCTGTTCTGACACATGCTGAGTTCAGTAGGCCCGTCTGTAGGCTGCTGGGTTTCGACCATCTGTAGGCTCCTGAGTTGGAAAGTGTACACTCACCAACTAAGATGTACAATATCTTATATTATAATAGCTTGCCCTTTCCCTCAATCAAGAACGTTTAGAGCTGAGGGTCAGTAGTAGATCACTTACCCAGTGTCCTCGAAGTCCTTGGTTTGAGGTTTTGATCCCTTATTCCTGAAATAAAAAAACAAAGCAGAAATGAAACAAACCCCCAAATACTCTAATAACAACAAATATAAACTATGTAAGTACCAATCTATCCATGAATGATCATAAATACTTCTTGTGAAAATTTTGTGGGCATAAAGAAGATTGAATTCAGATTGGGTTGTGGATAAAAACTAGCATTGTAAACAACCCCCCATTAATGTACTAATCCAATGTAATTCTTATGAAATGCTATAAAGAATGTTAAGTGTACTCCAACAAGCCTATTCTAAATTTGATATGGAAAAGAGTCAAGGATAACTAAGATAATTTTAAAAGGAGACAAGGTGGGAACCTGTTCTAGCAGACTTCAGGGGTCTGCTATATATCCAAAAGTGGTATTGCTGGGACTTGAGGTAGGTTATTTCCTAATTTTGTGAGAAATCGCCATGCATGTTTGTTTTGTCTCATGTGATATGTTAGTTTTTGTTTTATTTTATTTTATTATTAGCACTTAGAAACCTGTTTGTTTTCCAATGAGAGAAGAAAGGGGCTGGATCTGGATGAGAGGAGAAGAGGAGAGAAACTGGGAGAAATAGAGGGAGGGGAGACCACAATCAGAATATATTATGTGAGAAAAAATATCTATTTTCAGTAAAAAAAAATTAAAAGAAAAGAATGTGCCAAAATAACTAAATATTGAAATTATCAGGTGATTTAAAAGCAACAACAGCAACAATAACAGAGAGGGGGATGTGTTCAGGCAGCTCTAGGGGGCACTGGAAGGAGAAAATGGGGGTAGATATGATCATATTTCATTGTACACATCCGTGAAAGCAAAAATAAATTGAAAACTAACAAATGGGAAGAATTCAAACATGGTAAACTAAAATTTATCTTTATTCAGCTGAAATCCTGAAGTCACAAATGAAACAAAGTAATGAATAAAAATATTTATCATTGTAAGACATACGATAAGGCATGAAGAACTCCTTATGCTCATTCACTGATGACATTTACATGTTCCCAGGCACCGCCAGCTCCATCTCTTTCTTCCGTCTCTATTGTATCACTAAGGAAAGAGCCATTACTCCCGGTTTCGGGTGAAGCATGCTGGGACTTGGTCTCTCACCCTTTGCTCCTTATCACCTGCAAACACTCAATGACAAAGACCCAATGCTGCGAATGTTATTTGTTTGGTTTTACTTACACTGGACTTGCTCCCTGCTTCACTTTTGGCAGCTGGCAATTGCCCACTAAGGTCTTTCTATTCTGTTGGTTCCCATCAGGAGTTTATAGTTCGGGACTAAGGGAGCAGCAGCCACTCCCTTGTGATCTCAGGTTCCATGGACTAGGATACAACTGGGAAAAAACAGTGCTCACGAGTTCTCTTGGGCTTACAACATTGTAAGCTTTCTAGATGAGAAAGCTTATTTCTTTAGGGACTTCGACTTTTTAAAGCAGTGCCTTGTTAGATAACAGATAATTTCCCCCTTGCTAGAATAAGGCTGTAAATATTTTCTTGCCCAACATCTGTGTTTGTGTCTTCTTCATTATACCTTGTGACCAGGCTCACAGAATACTCCAGTCAGGACTTGGCCATAATCCTAAATTTTCTTTGGGTTCCCATAAGATCATCAGTGATGCCAGTCAACAGGGAGTAGCATAGAAAACTACGCCCACACTCCCAAAGAATGGATTATGGATGTTTGTCTTTGTTTAGTGTGTTGCTTACAAGTTGTTATGGATAACAGTCAGTAAATAAACTAAATGATGGAGACTAAATTCAGTGTCTTGTTTTGAAAAAAAAAAAGGGAAATGCTATGGGATAATGCTCTTGTACACTGTAAAGATTTAGTCACCAGCCAGGCACAGAGGAAGTGAGATGAGAATGCCTTACTAAGAAAGAGTAGCAAGACACATGACTAAACATAGATAGAAATTATGGGTTATTTTAAGGTGTAAGAGCTCGTTATTAGCTATTGTTAACTTATTATTATTAACTTATTATTAATAAGCCTAATAGGTGCTAATAGGACCAACAGTTTATAATTAATATAAGCCTCTGTGTGTTTCTTTGGGACTGAATGGTTATGAGACTGGGCAGGACAGAAACATCTATAATAATCAGCAATAAAGATATCTCTCTTAAAAAATTCAAGTTTCACCTAAACCTATTGACATATAATCTCTGATGTGACATTAAAGACCCTGCTGATTTGATGCATTTTATAATGTCACAGCGACTCTCTCTCAGATATTCAATTAAAGAAGACAAATTTTCATTTATTATTTTTCCATTTTCCTGAAGGAATTATGTATTTAAAAACCTATCTTCCAGAAAGAAAACTTTTATTTCACTTGCACTTCAAAATATCAGAATCTCTAGATAAAAATCTGTGAATTTTATCTTTGAACTATGTTTGTCTAGAGACCTACTAACACTAAAACTTTAATCTATAAGAGTGTGTATTAGTTAACTATCTGCTGCCATGATAAAAGACTTTGACAAAGACACTAAAGGAAAGGGAGGGCAACAGAGTCCATCTTGGCAGGGAAGGCCTGGCAGTAGGAGAGCACAGGGCTAGCCTGGCAGTCAGGAAGCCAGCTGATCACACTCTGCACTAGGGAGGCAGAGGCAGAGACCAGGAAGTGGGGCCCAGCTGTAAAACTTCATCTAATTGTCCCAAACCTTTCCAGATAAGACCAGCAGCTGGGGACCAAAATCTGAACACATTAGCCTGTGGAGAATTTTCTTTCTTTCTTTTTCTTTTTTTTTTTTTTTTAAATCTTTTCTCATTTTACATACCAATCCCAGTTTCCCCTCCCTCCCCCACCTTCCATTCACCCCACCCTCATCCACTCCTCAGAGAAAGTAAGGCTTCCCATGGGGGACAAACAAAGTCTGGCACACCACTTTGAGTTAGGACCAAGCTTCCCCTGCCCCCATATCTAGGCTGAACATGATATCTCTCCAAATCAAATGGGCTCCAAAACCCTAGTTCAAGGACTAGGAATAAATCCTGGTCCCACTGCCAGTGCCTCACAGACTGCCCCAGCTACACAACTGTCACCGACATTCAGAGGGCCTAGTTTGGTCCTATGCAGGTTCTCCTGTGTCAGTCAGAAGTCAGTTAGCTCCCACTAGCTCAGGTCAGTTGTTTTTGTGGGTGTTCCCATGATGGTCTTGACCCCTTTGCTCATATTATTGCTCTTCCCTCTCTTCAACTGCCCTCTGGCCCAGGGCTGTGGATCTCTGCATCTGCTACAAACAACATCAATTTGATACCACAACGCCTCCAGCATTGCTCTTTCTGCTTAGGGTTGCTTTGGTTATTTGGTACCTTTTGTGCTTTCATAGGAATTTTGGGATATTTTTCTACTTCTGTGAAGGATATTATGGGATATTGATGGAGATCCTGTTAAATCTGTAGATAATTTTTGGTAAAAGGCACATTTCTTAATACTAAACCCTCTCAACGTAAGTTTCTTTCTTTCTTTCTTTCCTTCCTTCTTTCTTTCTTTCTTTCTTTCTTTCTTTCTTTCTTTCTTTCTCTCTCTCTCTTTCCTTCCTTCCTTCCTTCCTTCCTTCCTTCCTTCCTTCCTTCCTTCCTTTCTTTCTTTTTTTCTTTTTCTTTCTTTTCTTTTAGTGCTTTAACATGTTCATTGTGAGGTCTTTCACCTCTCTGGTTAATTTTATTTTTATATATTTTTAATTTTTCTTTTAAGGCATTGTGAATGGGTTCCCTCTCCACTTCTCCAAATTTCTCTCTTACTGAGTTCATTATTGAACTACTGATTTTGGAGTGTTGATTTTGTGTCTTATATTTTGCTGGAAGTGTTTATGAGTTCTAAGGGTTTCCTAGCAGAGTCTTTAGGATTTTCCTTCTTCCTCTCTTGTTTCTATCATCTTTATTTCTTTATCTTATCATCTTCTTTTTTTTTATCTCAGACTTTGGTTGAAAGCAGAGAGGGTGGGCATCCTCACTGCACTCCTGATTTTAAAGACCATGCTCTCATTTTTCCTCTTTAGCACATAGCCTTTATTATGTAAGGATGAACTCCTTTGAGTCCTAGATTCTTTAGAGCTTTCATCATGCAGTGATGTTGAACCTTTATGTGTGCATTTTTGGATTGATTTAAGTCATCATGTGATTTATGTCCTTAATCCTACTTATGTGCTGCATTATTTATTAATTTGTTCATATCAAACTATTTTTGAATTCCTAAAATAAAACCAATTTGGTCTTCATATATGTTTTCTTACTATATTCTTGGATCTTGAGTTTTTTCAAAACTAGTGATTTTTCATTGTCATTCACCTTCTGGGATAATTGATGTACAACTATCTGCAGTTTGTGTCCTGTATACTCTACAGTGTAGAGTCTGGCAATTGATACATGGATTTTACTTTCTGCCATCTGTCTCCTTTACGTTACTCTTTAAACAGGAAAAAAATAAAGAAGGATAAACTAAAAAGAAAGATTGAATGATGACTACATGTATGTCCTTAGTTAGAAGATAAAAATATCCTCTAGAAAAAAAATTAAAAAAAAAAACAAAAAAAAATATCCTCTAGGTCATCATTGGGCTTTTACTGACATCTCATTTCGTCTGCCTGTTTCATTTAGAGTAGCAAATGTATTCATTTTTTTCCCCACTACATTTCTCTACTACCTGATTTCAGTGAACCTGTGGTTATCTTTACTTATGGTATCTCCCACATCTACATCCAAGGATGGGTTTTTGGAAAGCATGCAAGAGTACTCAGTTAGATCATCACCTCGGTGTAGGAATCCTTTAAAGAAAAGGTTTATTTCTATTTTATGTGTATGAGTATTTGTATGTATGACTGTGAACCACGTGAATAACTGCTGTCTGCGGAGGCCAGAAGAAGGCACTGGATTCCTTAGAACTGGAGTTTCAAAGAAAGCATGTGGGTGCTGAGAACTCGACTTAGGTCCTCTGTAAAAGCAGTGAGCACTCTTAACCACCGAAGCATCACTATTGCCCCAAGTGTAGACATCTTAACCATGGGGATCATCTCTGAGAAAAATGGGTGAGGAGAGCCAAGGAAATATCTAAACTTATTTAGAGGAATAAATTGCTGTGACATTAAACATAGTTAATCGGAATCCCATGGGTATGGTGTTTTAGTTTGCAGGTGTGCATACTAGTCACTAGCGCCTGCCCTCCCCTGCACTTCCTGCTTCTCCATCCTACTCTTCTGATCCTTTCCTCCACTTCCTAGTAGATCTCCTCCAAGGTATTGAGCAGTTTGCACTGGCCAGAGGACGGATATCATTATGTATTTACACTCAGGTTATGACTTTATAAGAACAACTCTAAGAACCTGTATGCAATTCATCTGTTAACTTTTCATCCCCAAAGTGGTGGTTAGGAGGCAAAGACTTTGAGAGGTGAATAAGCTATGAGGTTCTACAAAAATAACCTAGAAAACTCTCTATCCTTTGCTCAAGTCCCATGGTTTTTTGCATTCAAACCCAGAAGAGGGCTCTAATAGGGATGCAACATTGCTAGCACTCAAGCCTTGGATTCCTGTAAATAGAATTAAAAACATCTCCTTTTTACAAGCCAGCCAATCTATGGTAATTTCTTAAGGCAGCCTGTACTAAGACAGAAAATGGTTAAGAAATAGGGTGCTGATATTGTCTATACCTAACCTTGCGGAATTTGCTTTGGAACTGTTCAAACAGAGATATTAAAAGAATTTCTAGTCATATGCAAGAAAAACAATTTTGGCGAGAGCTCAGAGAGAAAAGAGGAGAAGAGCTATAATAAGGGTTTCTTTACTCATAAAGGATACTCAGGTAATATGTACAGAATTTTTATACAAGCACAGGGTTCCATGGATATAGACTTTTGAGCAAGGAGATCTGAAATTTTGCTGATGAGATTTCTAAGCAGAAAAATGAAGGAGCACGGGAGGCAGAGGCAGGCGGATCTCTGAGTTCAAGGCCAGCCTGGTCTACAAGAGCTAGTTCCAGGACAGGCTCTAGAAACTACAGGGAAACCCTGTCTCGAAAAACCAAAAAAAAAAAAAAAAAAAAAAAAAAAAAAAAAAAGGAGCAACCTTATTCTTTCAGGATGACTTTTGACAAAATTCAAGAAGAGAAGTGATTTAAAGATGGAGTTGTTAAACAAATAGAAATCAGAATTAATTCGGGGAAACTGAAATTTCAGATTATTCAGGAATAGAGATGAGATTGTTCAGCAGAAAGACCAAAGAAGACAGAGAAAATGAGATAAAAAGGTGATGCATCAGATTTATTAAACTCTTTAGAGCTACACTACAAAATTTATTTACATGTATAGATGGGATACATTTCAAGGAAAGGAAAGAAAGACCTCGCAGATGATTCAGAATTCATCTGGGTTACCTTTTTCACTGCAGAATGCTTAGGTTCTCGAGGATTGTGCTCATCAAAGAGCAAGATCAAAGCACAGATAAACCATAGGTGGGCCAGGCTTGCAGAACTGGAGCAGTGGTAGACTCCCTGGACTAGCAGAACTGTTCATGGGTGATATTCTGGCTAATTCTATATCAACTTGACACACACTGCATCATTTGAAGGGAGGGAACCAGTTCAGAGTGTGCTTCCATAAGATCCAGTTGTAAGGAATTTTCTTAATTAGTGATTGATGAGGGAAGACCTGTGGGTACTGCCATCCCCGGGCTGCTGGTCCTCGGTTCTATAAGAAAGCAGTCTGAGAAAATCACAAGCCATTAAGTAGCACTCCTCCATGGCCTCTGCATCAGCTCCTGCCTTTAGGTTCCTGTCCTGTTTGAGTTCCTGTGCTGAGTTTCTTTGATGATGAACTGTGATACAGAATGAGAACAAGCTGAACAAACCCTTTCCTTTCCAACTTGCTTTTGGTCCTGGTGTTCCAGCACAGCAATAGTTACCCTAAGATGGGGGACTACGAGTGCCCGAGTAAGCTGTCAGGGTGAGTTTGAGTTTTCAACCCCTTGGTCAGAAACTGATCCCATGGCCCCATTCACAGGTTCATATCTGGAAATTTATGCCATATCCTAGACATAAATTAAAGCTCAATTCTCATTCATATCTGATATTTAGATAGCATCTCGGACTGTGAAGATGATGCTGGGCTTAGGAAAGATTTTTCAGACTAAGTAGAAAGACCATATTTATACACAGTAGGTTATGAATTTAGGGACATAGGAGTGAGATTCAGTATTTAGGATATTAAGAAATAAGTTCATATTAATAAGACATGACCCAGTCTACAGTAACCTGTCATAGAACTTGAATTTACTGTGACAGCAGGAAGGTACTATATGTAAAAGTAGAGGTTTATTAAACCAGCAAAGGGTGCTAACAGAGTGAGGTCTGAGAGAGTACAAACATAGAGTAGCTGCTGTTTCATGAATGTTTTCCTTCCACATCAGCATGTGGCCATATGCATGCAGTTGTCAGCTCAAGCAATTCATCTGAGCCTGCAGTGTTGGCAGGTGCTTTAGCTGTATGTGCATGCATGCGTGTGTGTGTGTGTGTGTGTGTGTGTGTTATGCACATTAGTGTGCTGGTATTTGTGCCCACATGGAAGCCAGAACAAGATGTCTGGTATCTTTATCACTCACTGCCTACTGCCTTAAGTTAGGGTATCTCTCTGAGTATGAAGCCTGCCCCTTTGATTAGGCTGACTGACCAGTGGGCTCTGGGGATATCCATACTCTGATGTTGAGGTGACAGGCATGTATACCATGCCTGCCTATTTATGTAGATGTTGGGGGTTTTAACTCATTTCCTTATGCTTATGTTATTACTCACTGAGCATCTTCCCATCCCTAGGATCTACAGTTATTACTGGGGTCGGATCACATATTACTTATGGATGTGTAATTCACTTGTTCTGGAAGTTTGCCACAAGACCGCGGGCTTCCATTTCTCTGGATGTCAGAGCGCAACTCCTCATTTGTTTGTGGCAGAAGCTTAGCTCTTCTCCCCAGGCAGCTGATACCTTAGTGGAAACTCTCTTCTGAACACTTAAAATATTGCCATAAGATGGGGGTTTGTTTTATTTCTTGAGAAAATTTCCTCTTCCTCCCTGCTCCTTCTCCTCCTAGTGTGTGCTTATGTGTGTGTGGGACAGACACATGTAGAGGTCAGAGAACAGCTTGCAGGAGTTGCTTCTCTCCTTTCACTGAGTTTTGGACCCTGAGCTCATGTCAGTAGGCAGGCTGGTACAGGAAGATGTTTTACTCACGGAGTCAGTTTAGCAACCTCATCTTTCTTAACCCTGTATTTATAAGTGCGTGGTGAGTGGTCACTTCCATGTTACCTCAGTATTAAAAGGGATAATGACAAAATTTGTCCAGGTATGGTGAACAGGAGTGCTGGTCATGTGTTTACTTCAGATGTTAGAGCTGGTGGTCTTCCTATAGAGTTAGAACATAAATGTTAGCTTTGGCTTCGGTCTTCTCAGCCTGCATTCATGCACTCAGAATGGAATTTCAGTGAATCCACTTAAGAGATTACCCACCAAGTTTCCTTTCATATATTAACCCCCCCCTTCTTTTTGGGTTTTCGAGACGGGGTTTCTCTGTAGCTTTGGAGCCTGTCCTGGAACTTGCTCTGCAGACCAGGCCGGCCTCAAACTCACAGAGATCCACTTGCTTCTGCCTCCCAAGCGCTGGAATTAAAGGCTTGTGCCACCATTGCCCAGCTATGTATTGATTCTTGAATAACACTGTTTTAAAGGTTCAGCTGCGGCTAAGAAAAAAAATGCCTTCCTGAGGCTCTCTATAAAGTTCTATCATATTTTGTGAAAAACAAGTCTTAGAAAATATTGTTTTCTAAAGTTAAAAATTCACTTTAATAACATTATAAAACTGAAGGTACATAAATCAGAGTGGATGAGTTCTGCTGTCTAGCATACTGTCACAATTGCTTTGTAAATAATATTTGATGTTAAATGTGCCATCCAATCCAGGGACTTGGATTATATACGATGTACTCCTCCTGCCCCACGTACCCATTTGTTTTCTGCAACACTTTTATTTCTCTTTACACAATGACATGCTGTGTTGCTGGGGCCCAGTGTTCTCACTGAACAGTAGAAAACCAAGATTTGTCATTTCTTAAATTGAGTACAAAAAACCTTACATAAATTAAAAGAATGAATACCTTTACAGGTGTCAATGCAAACGTTCCCAACTCAAGGCAAGTATCAACCCACACGGTCAGGAGGGAAAACACCAGAACTGGGTCCTAAGGCTCGGACTTTCCCACCCTGTTAGACGGGCAAGACGGAAGTGGTCACTGGTTCAGGAACCCTTGCCAGCCTCGAGAAATCCTGGAAGTCAGCAGTCAGTTAATACCCTGCACAGATCACTGCATGGTGCTCACACATCAGTACTCAGTCTGGATCGGCGGCTCCATTCTGGCCCCACTGTCCACCTTCCAGCAGATGTGGATCAGCAAGTAGGAGTACGACGAGTTGGGTCCCTCCACCGTCCACCGCAAATGCTTCTAGATGGACTGAGCAGGTGCCAGGTATCTGATGCATGAGCTGATTCTGAAGTATCAATTTGCCCTGGCAAATGTACACACCTCATGCTAGCCTCATGAAACTGGAATAAGCCTTTGAAAAGAAATTTGTCCTTGAAGCTTTTATCCAATATCAGCACTGGATTGTAGAACTTGTTGCTGATTTTTGACCTTGTATTCAAATTAACTGTTCCCTTGGTATACGTTTAATGCCCTGTGAATATCTTGATTTAGTCCTCAGTCATGTGGCTGAGTCACTTGGTGGCTGGGGAAAGTGAGAGCATGCTGTGGAAGAGAAATCCCCATGTACCCATTTTAAAAAATGTTTATATTTTCTCAATAACAATACAATGGACATTGTGGATGGAGGTAGCAATATTCCATTAGATTTTTTTAAAGGAAGATTAATAAAATATTTTTATTGTTCTAAAGTGACTTAAACTTGTGTACCAATTTTAAAATGATAATTTTTGACAACTACTTAAACATATGCAACATATTTTGATTGGTTACTCCCATATTTGACCTATTACTCCCCTTTTTTTTTCTTCCCACTCGGGACTCACTTCTTCCAATATAGTTCCCCCCTCCTTTTCATATCTTGTTTTGTGTATAGGTCTTTGGAACATCTCTCTCTCTCTCTCTCTCTCTCTCTCTCTCTGTCACACACACACACACACACACACACACCACTACTGTATAATATCTTACCGTGTGATTAGAATCAAATCGAATGGCTTTATTCATTCCCGTGTGTTGTAGCTTTGTGACTAAATTAATAGACTTCTAAGAGTGTAACTAATTGTTCCCTGCCAGTGGTTGTATGGGAAAGGGGTTCTGAGGTAGTCCCATTCCTGTGAGACACAGGGCTCCTCTGTCAATCCATTTTGACTCTAGGGTTTGATCAAGTCTTCCTCCTACTTTATGATCAAGTAAAAATGCTTCCACCCAATCTTTCTTCCTCTCTCTTTCTGAGCCAGACTTGTGTCTTTCTTAACCTCCATCATATTTCCTTTCATATAAGAATTTATAATAAAATGCTCTCACATTTGACCCCACATAGTGACTGCATCAATAAAGACCTATCGATGCCCTCTGCCAATGGATGTGTAATGATTTGTAGGTTTTTCTAACACATGCGTGTATGCCGTAGACTTTATTGAATATGGTACACGATGCAGCTTTTCAAGCTTCTGGAGTCAGTTCTTATTTCTTTGACCAAAGAGTACATGCCACTTCCTCTTCTTCAGGTCCACCCACTTCTCTGCACCAGAAACCACTGTGCTGGACTAAAGATGATTGTTCCCACTCTTATCAGATGATTCATCTAGATTCCTGATCTTTCTTTTCTGTTTTCATTTGTCCATTTCTTTATTCAACAAGTATTTATTGAGCAATGTTAATGTGCTTAGAATATTGTGGATGTTGTGCAAGATGTTTTCCTTGCCTTTGTACGGATGTGTTGGTGGGAATGTTTGCGTCTCTTAATGGCATGATGAATCACACCATCATTAAAGAGTCAGCAAAGGAGGAAATTGACCATTAAGAAGAGAGGATGTAATAACATTTGCTGTATAATTAGGCATCTCTTCAGTTATGTATCCACCTCATTAGGTAGGGTGTGCCTCTACTATGCTTGATGTGGTGAAGTCAAACACACAGACTGAAACAGTAATTTTCTAGAGAGCTCTTTTTTTTATTGTAGAACTCAATCCTTCTGTCTTTTCCATATTTTAAGACATTATCAGTTGAATGAAGAGTTACTTGGTTTGAGACACAAACATGTTCCTTATTTTAGAAACATTGAATTGTGGTAGAATAAATGTATTGGACTTCAAGACTTCCAGCTCATTAATTATGCAGTTATCCCTCTCTATCCTGTGGTACCTAATCCTGACACACTTTTTTCCACTATCCCTTCAGGAACCTCCCTTTTCTTAGTTCTGGATCTCAAGGATGGTTTCTTCTCTATCCCTCTCTGTACTCGGCATTACAATATCTTTGCTTTTACATGGTCTGACCCCAACACATCTCCATACAGCTCACTGAACTGTCTTACCCCAGGGGTTCAGGGACAGTCCACATCTATTTGGTCAGACCCTAGCTTCTGACTTATTCTCTTTGCTTCTCCCCAACTCTAAACTTATAAGTATGTAGATGACATTCTACTTTGCAGTCCATCATTACAAATTAGCCAAACTAATACCTCTGCTCTCCTAAATTTTTTGTTCAGTTGAGGATATAGAGTCTCACCTTCCAATGTCCAACTGTCCACCCCTCAGGTCACATACTTGGGTCTGACCATCACCACAATGCACTACATTAGACAGTAAGCACCCAATCTAGTCTTTTGCAGTCCCCTCTACCAAGGAGGGGATTTTATCATTTCTAGCAATAGCTGGCTTCTTATGCTCCTGAATTCCTTCTTTTTCTCTCCTTGATTGCCCTTATTCAAGGCAGCTCTTGGCTCTCCACACAAACCCCTCTTCCATCCCATTACTAAGCCCCTTTAGAGGCTCCAACAGGCTTATCTCCAGGCTCCATCCAACTCTCCTAACTCACCCCTTCTCCCTCTCTGTAACAGACAAAGAGGAATATATCTTTGTGGTCCTAAGCCATCATGGGCGACCTTCCTTTGCACCTGTAGCACACCTATCAAAAAAAACCTAGATCTTACCACCCAGAGATGGGCACCCTGCTTACATGCTTTAGCAGCTGCTGAATTCCTTATTCATGAGTCAAACTAACCTTTGGATCACCCACCACTATCTTCTTCTACCACGTGTCCCATCTCATAACTTATGAAGACTTACAAACTCCACCTCCTTCCTGAGTTCTTTCCCTCCAAGTGGCACTAGTAGAAGATGCTACACTCACTTTCCAATCCTGCCCACCCCTCAGTATCTCAGATCTTCTCCCTTAAGCCAATACTGACTATTCACAATCTCATTCTTGCACTGAAACCCTAGAGGATTTACTTCTCTGTCCTTCATGCATACAGGAGGGCACATTGCCTCAGGCCACCTATACCTGGTACATGAATGGTAGCCTTTTTTTTACATGAGGGGAGCCGTGAAGTGGGCTGTGCTGTAGTGTCAGATACTGGAGTGGTTGAAGCATGGGAACTCCCTGACCACACTACTAACCAGCAGACTGAACTAATAGCTCTCACCTGTGCCTTCCAATTAGCACAAGGGCAATCCCTAAATGTTTACACAGACTCCAAATATGCATTTCATATCATCTTGTCCCACACCACCATCTGTAAAAAGCATGGGCTTCTTACAACAAAAGGAGGATCCAAAACTAACTCAGGCCAAATTATGGCCATGCTAAAAGCCTCTCATCTCCTCAAAGCTGTAGGAATTATTCACTACCAATCTCATCAGACCAGCAGCTACATCATGAATAAGGGAAACAACCGAGCTGATCAGGCAGCTAGGACAGCAACCATCCATGGCCCAGACTCACCTTGCCCACCACAGGGAATTTTCCTGAGAAATGGAGCAGCAATGCAGCATCACCTTATTAAATACATTTGAAGCCATTTAAAAAAGAAAAGAGATGTAGAAGAGAAATATATGTAAAAGGAAATGTGTAGTCATATGACAAGAGATGTAACTAATATTGAAATGTGCAACTGGGCAGGAGAGAGATCTTTGTATGCAAAGAAAGGCTGTCAAGAAAGAGAGACTACTTAAGATAAAGTAAAGGAGAAGGTTACCATCAGGAAAGCTCGTACTTGTTCCCCTGTGTTTTCTGATACACCCCTCAGATAGAAAAGTCTACCCCTCTCTCGCATTCGTGGATTTTCTTTGCATATCCTGGTGCTGACTTCTGGGGGCTGGACCCTCAATAGTCAGCAAGATTCTCAGGTCTTAAGACCCCCTTTCCTCATTTTGGGACCTCTTGCAATTCCCCCCTTCATCTAGGGATCCACCTCCGTCAATTACCAGGATTTAAGGAAAATTTTCTAAACTTCATCTTCTGCCTCATTAGCATCTTGTCAGAGCCTAGCTGTCAGCCAGACAATTCCACAGAGTTCAAGCAACAGGGAAGACACAGTCACCTCAGAAAAAGTCCCCAAGACATGACTGCCGCTCACAATGTAAGCTTGAAGGAGTTTCGAGAGACCTGATGACCCCCATTCCCGCCCACTTGCTATCCTTAACCTCCCACTTTTTATAATTAAAAAATCTTGTCATTTCCATCATGTCTGGGGTCCCATGGCTGCCAGCATTCAGGGAAAATGCTTAGTAACCCCAGAAGTTAGCATTTCTGGGGTTCCACATCCTTGCAAGCATCATGAACATTCAGGCAAATTGCCTAGTTACCCTAGAGCCTCATGCCCTATGTAACCTATGTGTTTGTGCATGCATGGCATGGCTACATAATAAGCTCCTAGAAGCATGTGCTGAGCTGCCTTTAAAAAGCAGACTCACCTAGCACACGCTTGTTGTAGGAGGCCGTTTGTTTGTTCCTGGTTGCTCAGACCCGAAATAACCACACAGAAACTACATTATTTGCAATACTGTTTGACCAAGAGCTTAAGTGTATTTCTGGCTAACTCATATCCTAAATTAACCCATCTCTATTAATCCATGTATTATTATATAACTGGCTTAGGGGCAAAATTTCTGCATGTCTGTCTCTGGTGGCAACTCCATGGCTTCTTTCTCCCAGCATTCAGTTTAGTTTTCCCTGCCTACCTCTATTCAGCCCTGTGCAGGCCCAAGACAGTTTCTTTATTAGCCAATGGTATTCACAGCACACAGAGGGGAATCCCACATCACACTCTCTCTTGCCCCGTTTCTTTCAGACAGGCCTGTGCACCCCCGCTTTCCTTTCTCCACTTTTTATTAATGAAAACTCTTTTTTTTTTTTATTTTTCGAGACAGGGTTTCTCTGTGGTTTTTGGAGCCTGTCCTGGAACTAGCTCTTGTAGACCAGGCTGGCCTCGAACTCACAGAGATCCACCTGCCTCTGCCTCCTGAGTGCTGGGATTAAAGGCGTGCGCCACCACCGCCCGGCTTTAATGAAAACTCTTAAAGTGGGTTTTGTTGTATATCTTGTGGCCTGTTCTTGTGTACAGTAATACCAATGGTGCCAGAGAAGCAAGAAAGACACACACACACACACACACACACACACACGAGCCTGGTATAGGATTTGGAAACTTCAAATCCCACCCCCAGCAACACACCTCCTCCCAACAAGGCCACACCACCTAGCCCTTTCCAAATAACTCCATGAAATGGTGACTAAGTGTTCAAATATATGAACCTATGGCCACTATCTTATTCAAACCATCACAGGGGTAGAGCTGTATATCCAAGTTTCCAGTATAAAATGGGTATATGGCAGTCACTCACAACTACACCACAGTAATTTAGTAATTATTATGAAAATAGTCCAGGAAGGAGGCATGTTGGTCCCTAATGTCTCAGCATTTATGAGGATTTTCTCTATGTCTTTTCTGGCCCACTCTACTCTACTGCATATATTATCTAGAACAAAGCTACACTGAAATTTTCTGCACAGCAATAATGTAGATAGGTGGGGGAAATAAGAAGAGCTATTATTTTCAGAGAATAACATTAAAGGAGATCAAATGTAATTTTCTCACAGAAGAATCTTCCTAGTTCAAGGTACTGACAATGACTTCCTGTTTTCTTTACTTTATAATTGATTTTTATTACACATATTTTCAAAGAGGCTCAAAGTTGTACAAAAGAAATAAAAGCTATACATATGGATTCTCTTCCAGAAATGCATAAATTAGAATTTTAATTTTTGCAGTTGCTGGACTACCTGGTTAGAATATAAGAGATCTTGGGTTTAATTCTCAGCACTGAGAAAGGAAGCCGAATTACTTCACGGTTTAATTCTTTTCCTACTCTTTCAGCTACCATTGATAGAAAAGGAACCCGCCTTTGTGTTACATGAACGTTGGTCATACCTCCCTAAGTTGACCAGGGATAGTGTCCTGATGCCCTGCCTGCTGAGTCACGTTGACATGCAGACCAAGTTTTCCACTAGAAACATTTGTTTCCTGTGTGCCTCAGGGCTTCTATTACATCCTGGTTTCTTAGGCTGTAGATGAGGGGGTTTAACATGGGAATCATAATAGCATAGAACACAGAAGCCACCTTCTCCTGCTCTTGAGATTTGTTGGTCCCATGAAGTACATACATGTAGCAGACTGTTCCGTAGAATATAGTGACTGTGGTCATATGGGAGGCACATGTGGAGAAGGCCTTTTTCCTTCCCGAAGCAGAAGACATCCTTATAATGGCAGCCAAGATATATGTGTAGGAAAAGATGACAGCAGATACAGAGAAGACTAAGTTAAATCCCACAAAGATTGTCAATACCATGATATTAAGGTCAATACTGGAGCATGACAGGGCAAGAATTGGTGGTACATCACAGAAAAAAGTGATTAATAGCATTGGACTTGCAAAAGTTTGATAAGAAAGTAAACGTTGTGTTTACAGAGGCATTTAGGAAGCCCATAGTGTATGAACCAAGAAGCAGTAGAGTGCAGAGTCTCTGGGACATGATGACAGCATAGCGCAGTGGGTAGCAGATGGCCACATAGCGGTCCACAGCCATAGCAGCCAGGATGAAGCAGTCACTAGTTACAAAGGTGCCGTAGACCAGTAATTGAACTATGCACCCAGGGAAGGAGATGGATGGCTTTGTGCTCACAAAATTCTGCAGTGTCTTGGGAGTGACAGCAGAGGAATAACAGAGGTCAACAAAAGCCAAGTGCTGCAGGAAAAAGTACATGGGGGTGTGCAGGGAAGAATGGAGTTTGATGAGCAGGATCATGCCAACGTTTCCCACGAAGGTGGCTGCGTAAATCACTAGGAACACCACAAAGAGGATGTGCCAAGACTCATGCTGACCAGCAAATCCCAGGAGAATAAATTCAGTCACTTTGGTGTCATTGCTGTCTTCCATGGTTAGCAGAAATTCAATATAAACTGAAAATTGGCAAATAAAAAAATAGAGAAAAGAAGCCCATTTTATTTTGATTTTAGAAATGTTATAATATTTGGTTTCATAATGACTTCAAAGGATAGGTTTTGAATGTCTATATTTGTGCGTGGAAGTGTGTATGCATGTATGCATGTATGTGTGTGTATACCACAGGTCAACCTTAGCTATTGTTCTTCATATACCATCCATCTTCTTTTTGGAACAGAATCTCACATTCTACTTGGAAGTGATTGGTTTCACAGGTGGACTGACTTGTAAGTCAGAAATCTTCTAGCACCATCATACTGGGCTTTCTTTCAAAGGTGCACCACCATATCTGACTTTTTTCTTATTAGTGTGCTGGGTAAATGAGCTTACTTTGCTGATTCAGCAATTTCCTTAGCTCCTGCAGGGACACTTTATGATACCCTTAACTTAGAATTTAAATACTGATCTTTGGTACTTGAATGATTTCATTCACATTTGGGGAAATTGCCACTACATTTTTGCCTAATTGTCATTCCTATTAATATATCAATTTAGGTTTATGAAAATATGCTTATTTCATTTATGAATCGTCCCTCTTATGGTTTACATTTTGATTAAAATTCTGTTCACTCATGTCAATTATTGTATATGGGAATCTCAACTTCCATGTGTAGTTCTATATGACCTTGCTCAACTTACTTGTCCATACCTTGCATCTCTGTCCTGCTCACCAGCTATGCTCTGGCTGTCATACCCAGTCTCCCGCCAATGTGTCTATTGAAGTATCCAGAAAAACTGATTGTCTTCTTTATATGATTTTCAAAAATTCATGAAAACCAAGAGAAGATGCCAGCTTCATCAAAATTCTTTACCAGCTATATGTAAGCAAGATAACTTCCTGTTCTCATCTCTTTGTGGATGGGTTAGTGGAGTCCAGAGCCTGATGTCCCCCCCCACACCACACTTCAGTAGCTTTATCTCACTACCTCTCACCACAGCACTCACCTGCATCCTTGCTAGTGATGCCAAGATTGGCCACAGCTTGTCTATGTGTCCAATAACCCACATGAGAATCTCTCAGTGACCCGTTCCTAGGAACAGAATCGCCATGTTTGGAGGTTACATCACACACATTTCATATGGTCAAACACTGCCAGGACACATTCTCTAGCAGATACTGTGTCAACTGCTGCTGACAGGTGTTATGGTTCTCATGCCCTCACTTCCTCATCAACTTGATATTTATCCTACAAATTTGTTCAGGAAACAAGATCTGGTAGTATTTTTTCACTGCATAAAAATCTGGTTATTTGATCATGTTCTTAGATTTTTAGTATCTGACTTTTCGGTAAATTGTCTGTGATATATGACCATTTTTGAGCAAATAGCATGTGTAACTCAATAATATAATTTTAAGTTCGTATAAAATGACATGACCTTTTGAGTAACAGTCATTAAGGAATAATGAATAAGAAACACGTCTGTAGCCACGTCTGGGATCTATCTATTCTGGAGGTTTTCCTCAGTATGACATTCTTCCATGTACGATGGGTTATCTGCTAATCAAATAAATGATGGGAAGAGAACGGCCAGTTACCTGCGCGTTCTGAACAACAGTTGCTTCTGAAACTTCATTTGAACTCAGACTTGTACAGAGGTACAGAGACTCACTGACCTGCGCTTGAGTTCCCACTGCTTTGGAAAGACAGAGAACATTGCCCTCTCTAGTTCAGTTTCTTTGCTAGTAAGATGGGATCACTTAAGAGGATATATTGGCTGCAGCACCTTTGATGAGTAATGTTTAGAGACAAGTTGAACTAAGCCACCGTGGCTCCGAGTGAGATAAACATGCACACTTATGGAAAGGTACCCACATTGTAATATATAACAAAGAAAGCATTTCAAAATGTTCCATAGACTTCCACTTTTTTCTTCACCATTTTTGTTTCCCTACAGACAAGTTCAGGAAAATCACAAGCCAAATTTTTGATGATTATTTTGAGATATATAGAGATAATTAAACTTCTAAGATACCTAATCTATTTTATTTATTTGTGTTTGAGACAGAGTCTTTCTACATAGCTCTGATTGTCTTGGACCTAGCTATGCAGACCAGACTGACCTTCAATTTCTAACAATCCTGTCTCTGTCATCCAGTGGTGAGATCGCAGATTCCCCCCCCCCCCTTTTTTTTTTTTTTTTTTGGTTTTTCGAGACAGGGTTTCCCTGTAGTTTCTAGAGCCTGTCCTGGAACTAGCTCTTGTAGACCAGGCTGGCCTTGAACTCAGAGATCCGCCTGCCTCTGCCTCCCGAGTGCTGGGATTAAAGGCGTGCGCCACCACCGCCCGGCTCGCAGATTCCTTTTGCATGCTAAAATAGCTTTAACATTTTTGAGGAGGAAGAAGGCAGCACTGAAGCTTGCTTTCTAGCAATGCTAGGCTGAAACAAGCTCACTCCTGTGAGGTTCCCACCACAGGGAACTCAGCACTCACTCATGCAGATGTGAGCAAGGCACTGATGGAGTTCACTTACATTCTGTCATTCAGTTGCTTGATTCTTTTGTAATTGTTGCCATTCCTGGACAAATCAGGGCAACTCACTTCCCTCACTCCGTTTGCAGAAGGTCACCAGGGAGGAAATGGCTCCTGGTCTTGAAGGTGGAACCTTCTGGAACTTAAGCCGACCCTCTTTGCCATACCACACCATTACCTGCTGCAACGATACTCAGAAGATGCTAGAGACCTCCGTGGCTTTGTTTTATCCCCACTACATTTGCTTCCAGAGTTTCTCTCTGTGCTAGGCACAGGCTGATTGCCCGTCAGGACCTCTCTGAGTGCTTCCCCCTCATAAGAGAGCTCATAGCTAGGGCATAGGGGATCAATATTCTCTTGAGAACCTGAGGTTCCAGGGACTAGGATGCAATTACATAAACAATTTTCACAAATTGTATTGCCGAATGAATTTTAAGTTACTGGAGAGGCCATTTCTCCCATTTATTTTCATTATTGAATTATTTTTTGCTTGCCCTTTGTTCTGTTGCTTTTAACTTAACAATTATTTGTTTTTTCCTGTTAAAGTCAGGTTGGGCATCATTCCAAACACAGGACCAAGAAGTTGTGTTTAGCTCCAGGTATAAAACGTTGCCAATGTATTCATTAAAAAAAAACATGAAATTCTGAAAAAAATGTGTATATACTACCTAAATATAATGGCATAAGGTAGATTTGGTGTGACATTAGAGATTTAGCTCTGTGAGAAACCTCAGCACCAATTTCTACAGTGGCTGAACCAGTGGAAGGAAAGGTTGACAGTTTGCAACCACTTCAAAGCCTTCACCAGAATTCTTCCGTACCAGCAATGCATATCAGACCTCTGTCCTCCAGATTCATGAGGCATACATTTAGGTTGTTACAAAGGAACTAAGACACCAGGAAAATGCCATGACACAAACACAGTTTGGTTATAGCAAGATGATAAAATCCGAACCATTCCATGAGCCTCTTAGAGCAAAAGGGAGCAATATTTGAAAATTCCACCTTCTTCTAGGCTATGTTTCTTTCTTAATTAGGACAATACATAGGGAGTATTGCTGAACTCCTGAGCTTAATTTGATCTTTGGAGGCCAGAATTTTATTGGGGATTGAAAATTTAGATATAAGTCACTTCTAGGTAATATATAGCTCAATAGAAATAATAAAAAAGATTACCTGTGTTTAGATTTGTAACTATCAACCCTGGTGCTATGAGTTTTAAATCAATCCTTTTGTTGAAGATTTTACAGAGCTTTAATCATACCCAATATGCTTACAGATCTTGAGAAAGTTTGCACAATAGTTTTACAAATCTTGAGATAAGATTTTTGCCCTAGCAAAAGTTTTAGAGAGTTAAACTAAAACTAAAAGAAAATGATGAATTACATTCGTTCCTGCTGGTAATAGTTTGTCCCTTTCTTTTGTCTTGCTCTCCTTTCTCTGTCACACAGCACATGGCTAGTCTGATATGTAACAGAGAGAGATTTTGGAAGAAACCTTTAAACAAGCATGCTTGGGTCTAGGGGAAGAGGAGCCATACCCTAACTCTGGAGCCAGATTTTAATTCAAGTGGGGTGACTTAAAACAACAATCTAATTAAACACACCTGAATCCCTGTAAAGCTGAATCTACTAACTGCAAACAGAGAAGGCTTAGAGATAGGAACTTTTTGGGTCCTGGCTATAGACAGAAAATGTGGTAGGAGGGAGCTGAGAGAAGCACCAGCCAGTGAGGAGTGTGTGCAGGGTGTCTGCATATTGCAGCTGGCCTACTGTTTTTGCTCTCTCCCCTTCTAGGTCTCACTTCTAGCTCCTTTGCAACAAACTTAGATCCATCTACCGCAATTTAAAGGCTTGTAGAGGAGGGATACCAGACAAAAACAAATAGGGTTTGCAGCAGAGAAATAGGGAATGGGGAATCTCTTTCCATTTCCCAGATAGCTTACAGCATTTGTGAAGGTCCCAAATAATATTTAGGATCTCAGCTACCATTAGGAGATCCTTTGGATTGATTATATAAGGGGTACTGAAGTTAAATTTGATTGCAAAACAAATAAATTTAGGGCCCTTCAGGTCAGTGTCAGGTGGAGAGGCTGGAGGTATTCTAAGAGACACATTCCATGGATGACAGGAAAGGAAAATGTCACTACAGTCTGTAGTTGTGGGTGTCCCTAGGACTCAGGGAGGACCAAAGGAGGACCAGGTCATTAGGGACAAGCGACTTAGCCAGGCTACATGCGAGAAGGTGAGACTAAAACCAAGTTCTAGGAGAAAGGGTCCCTGTTTCAAATGTAGTATCAGGGAGATCTATCTTCCTCCTTCTGGACACGGGGGCCACCTGTTTAGTCCTTGTAAGCAGAGGTTTCTCTGTCCTGCTCTGTCTCACAGCAGCTGCTTCTAAATGACTCAGAGGCTTAATATTAATTATAGACTGACCTATAGTTTAGGTTTATTACTAACTAGTTCTTATATTTAAATTAACACTTTTTTTTTTTTTAAATCTATGTGTTGCCATGTGGCTTTAACGTTACTGGTTCTCTGGCATCTTCCTTCCTAGGCTGCTGGCTCGCTTCTCTCTCTGACTCTACCATTCTTTCTCCCTGTATCTCTATTTGGCTTTCTCGCCTAGCTTTATTCTGCCGGGCTATAGGCCAAATCAGCTTTATTATTTAACCAAGGAGAGCAGTACATATACACCGTGTACAAAAGGATTATCCCACAGCAAGTTCTGACAGTGTTTTAGGGATCCACAACTTCTTGTTCCCCTATTGTCAGGGTAGGGTTACAGCTTTACCAGCTTCATTAAACTCAGGCTCCATATCCACTCTCTTTCCATAGTCTCAGGAGACATAAGCCTCTTGTCTCTGACCTTTTAATAAAGAATCTTCTATGCCCATTGGAATGTCCACTAGGTGGGCATACTCCCTGCAATGGCCTTCAAGGCCCCCTCACAGGTGCAATTCTACTTAGAAGACACTTGAACTTCTCTGGCTGTTTTCTACTCCACCTTCTCTCACCATTTGTCTCTCCCCTTCTACTGGTACGTGTCTCTCTAGAACTCCCTGCTCTGTTTACCTTTGCTATGAAAGCCACACAGGAGTGCCAGGATATCTTTCAATCTTACTTTTGGTGCCAAAACTCGGGCCTGGCTTCTTCCCTAGCTATTTACTATTGCTTTTCCTCTCAGTTCATCCAGGATCTCCAACAGGTGATCCATCATGCTTACTTTCCAGGGACAATTAGACTCACGGGGCCAACATAAATACTACGAAACTGTGGAGGATTAGATTCACTAACAGCAGAAAGAGATGGTCTTTGTCTCTTCCTCAGGGAGGGATATTGCTTTTGTGTCAGGAATAGTAAAACACGACAAGATCTGACAACTCCAGATGGATCTCCAAAAAAATTAAGAAACTGCTCAATGACCCTGGCTAGTGGCTCATTGACAATCCAAATGGAATTTGCTACTACCCTTCTAAAGCCCCTTTCTTCTGCTTTTCTTTTTTTTATTCTTTTTTTTTTTATAAAAAATTTCCATCTCCTCCCCTCCTCCTCCCCCTTCCCTCCCCTCCCTTCCACCCATACCCCCCACTCCCTCCCTCTCCAAGCCAAGAGCCATCAGGGTTCCCTTCACTATGTTAAGTCCAAGGTCCTCCCAGCTCCCCTAAGTCAGGAAGGTGAGCAACCAAACTGACAAGGCTCACAGTGAGCCCGTCCATGCTGTAGAGTTCAAGCTCATCGCCGTTGTCCTTGGTTTCTCAGTCCTCCTCCACCGTCAGCCGCTTTCAGAGAGTCCAGTTTGGTCTCCTGTTCCATCAGTCCCATTCCAACTGAACTTGGTGGTCTCCCGTTAGATCTGTCCCACTGTCTCAATGGATAAACGCACTCCTCACGGTCCTGACTTCCTTGTTCATGATCTCCCTCCTTTTGCTCCTCATCTTGACTCTAGAGGGGTTCCCAGGTGTCCAGGAAGACGCCCCCAGCTAGTTCCTTGGGCAGCTGAGGAGAGGGTTCCAGAAATGTCCAGATCCTATCGCCATACTCATGAATATCTTGCATATCACCATAGAACCTTCACCTGGCATTGGATGGAGAAAATGACAGAGCCCCACATAGGAGCACCAGACTGAGCTCCCAAGGTCTTCTGCTTTTCTTAATCCTACTAGTTTCACCCTGACTTATAAACTTGTCTATATTTCTTCAACCATTCTCTAACCAGACTTTTAATCAGTTGCTGTTATAGGATTACTGGTCCCTAGCTACAACTCCCAATTATACCCTAATGGTGAAGATCAAGTTCATCAAAGGACTTTGACACCCTGATTCAACAGGAAGTGGTCTAATGATGACATTGCCCCTTTCTCATGACCTGATTTTATCAATAATAAACAAAAATGGAGGAATGTAAACCCCTTGAACCATATGAGTAGCCAGATCCCTCTCTCAAGGACCTCTAGTCGCCAGATTCCACCTACAGAATATTCTAAGTGCCCTCAGTTCTGGACCCTGCCCCCACCCTACAGAGTAAAAAGCCCAATCTCTGGACATGAAATCCAACCAATCTCCGCCCTGAAAAGTTCCACCCCTTCCCAAGAGTCTCTCTATAAACCCTGTATTCCGTTCAGTTTACTGCTGTTTCTCACCTAAGCAGAGGCAGTCACCCTCCTGTTTTTTTCATTCTTAATAAATCTTTTGTATGAGTTTTGTTGTATGGTGTGACTTTGTGGTATTCCTTGGCTCCTGGCTGCCAGGATACCTCTCCATCTGAGCTATAATGCTTACAGGGATGAACAGTAAGATGCATATGACCCTAACTGTGACAGAAAATGGATGTAACCTATTTACTTATGTCCACATTACCTTTCCATGTAACCACAGTTCTCTCAGAAAGGTGTAAGAAATGAGCTGCATGTATTTTGCCATAGCAATGCAAACACGTATGAAAAGGTTACACATTCCCAGTCTTCCCGTTGTATGTAGCTATTCTTTTCTCTGTGCCATTTCTACTGAAAATTGTTTAATGCTGTAATTTCTCTTTCTGTAGGGGTAAGTTTATATTTTATATGGTTAGGTCTTTCTTCTCCTTACCGATGTAAAATAAGGTTGGTGATTTAAACCTGTTTTTATATAAGAAGCAGATGTTGTATTTATCAACCAGTCCTTAGAAAACATGGGCTTCCAGGAGGACAGCCACTTCATTGGATAACTTAATGGACTCATCCATGTTGTCTTTGTGCATTCTTTGTTCACTAAAGACTATGTTATTGAATACCCCATAAATTCATGACAATTAGTACATGCTGGGAATAAACAGATGGGACTCTTGTCTTAAGGGAGATTGAACTTGAGTGTTTTTCATAAATAAATCAACAGTAGGATGAGTCATTGTTGATTAGAATTTTGACATAGCTGTCAGAGAGTTAATCTACAGTATTGCCATCCATTAAGTGTATACCTTGGTGGTCAGATTTGCATTGGAGTTCGATAAACATGTAATCATTCGGGAAATGAGTGGAGTTCCAGTGGATGCTAAGAGCATTTAAAAAAACATTTATTTTAATTTTTTTATTATTAATTAAACTTATTCATTTATTTTGCATCCTGACTGCAGTTTCCCCTCCCTCCTCCTTTCCCATGTTCCCCATCTACTCTTCCTCTCTTTCTGTTCAGAAAGGGGCAGGACTCCCCTGGTATTAGGCCGAGCAAGGCAGCCCAGCATGAGGAATATGTTCCTGGAAGCCAGTCAAAGCCTTAGGAACAGGTCCTGCTTCCACCACTAGCAGTCCCAGGAGAAGATCAAGTTACACAATGGTTGCACAGCCAAGGGCTGTGTCTAGCTTGGGGAGTCTTGCTGAGCAGAGGGAGGAAGCATTGTTAAAGCACAGAAACAACACATCTGGGCTGACAGGAGTTCATAGACTCTGGACCAACAGCTAAGGAACCTGCATGGGGCTGACCCTCTGATGTGTGACAGTTCTATAGCTGAGAACATTTCTGAGAGCAGAACTGTCAGCAGAAAGGCCTGAGTGAATGGCAGGACAACAGCCCACACAGTGATGGTGTGATGAAGACTGTGGGAGAACGATCTGAAGCTGTTTCCCTGACCAACTACAAAGCAGGTGGCTCCTATTTGGAGAAAACTGATTTTCATCAATTCTAAAGCAGTTTGTCTGAACAGAAGTGTTCTGTAAATTTTTTGTAAATGAATAAGACGTGGTAAAGTTTTAAGACCACCTATTTCTATATTCTCTCTCTTGGGATAGAAATGGAAAGTGTTGGGCTGGAGAGAAGGCTCAGCTGTTAAAGGCTAGGCTCACTACCAAAAATATAAACAAAACAAAACAGAAAGTGGTTATACTGTGGTTTTTCAAAGGTAATAGTAGGCTAGAAATAAAATAAAGGGCTACATAATGAAGAAATGTGTCTTCAAGTTCCATGAAGTGTAATGAACACGAGACCAAAAGTGTAGAAGGGATAATGTGAATCAGAAGATGGCCTTAAAATAAATAAATTTATTCCACTCTAAGATTTTTTGTGATAATTTGAATCAAATTTATAAATAAAGTCCCCTGGATTTTAGGGAACTTATTAAAGAAGAAAAAGAATGAGAATCAATGTTAACATTGATATATATATATATACACACACATATATATATGTATATACATATATATGCATATATAAACAGATTTTTATAGATATTTAGGTATATTTGGAAATATTTGAAGTAATATTTTATAAAGCTTACATATGCATGTTGATTGTCTTTAGTCGTCTTTGCAAGGTCCTTCTCTAGAGTAGTACATGATACTGGTCAGAAACCCTATTCTAAAGCAAATGCGTTTTAGAAGAAGTCAATTCCTACTTTATAAGATCTGGCATATTAATGACATCAGACATCATTTCAAAACTCAGTGTTTTATATTTAATAATTATTTACATGTAATCGAACAGTCTTAGCCATGATTTGATGTTGCAAATTTTATTGAAGTGTATCCAATCTAAAGGGTCCTTTTTCTCTATGGCTTTTTATAGCATATTTTACCTTACTTCTTCCTATGCTGTAGATTGGAGATTTCAACACAGGGAGAGGGGAGGAAAACATGAAGGAAAAGGATGGTTGAGTTGGGGGTGGGACAGAGAGGGATAGAAACGAAAGAGTTATCTTGATAGGGGGAGTCATTGTGGGGTTAGGGAGAGACCTGGTGCTAGGGAAATTCCCAGGGATCCACAAGGGAATCTTAACCCCAGCTAAGACTCTTAGCAATAGTGGATAGGCTGCCTGAACTGGCTTTCAAATTGAGGCACTCTAATTCATAGAACTTTCATCCAGTAACTGATTGGAGCAGATGCAGAGATCCACAGCTAAACACCGGACTAGGTCCAATCAAAGAGAAGGAGGAGGATTATATGAGAAAGGGAGTCAAGATCATGGCAGGGAAACCTACAGGAACAGCTGCCCTGAGCTAGTGGGAGCTCACTGACTCTGTGCTGACAGTTGGCGAACCTGCATAGGACTGAACTAGGCCATCTGAAAGTGGGTGACAGTTCTGTGGCTTGGACAGTCTATGGGCCACTGGCAGTAGGACCATGTTTTATCCCCAGTGCATGAACTGGCTTTTTGGAGCCCATTCCTTATGGAAGGTTACTTTGCTCAGCCTTTATGTTGTGGGGAGAGGCTTGGTCCTGCCTCAACTTGATATGCCAGGCTTTGTAGACTCCCCATGGGAGGCCTTACCCTTTCTGAGGAGTGGATGGGGGTTGGGAAGAAGAGGAGAAAGGGAGGAGTGGGAGGAGGGGGGAACTGTGGTTGGTATGTAAAATAAAAAAAATAAAAAATTTTAAAAATTAAAATAATATGGAAGTCACTTTCAAATCCACAGAACTAACTATAAATTGGGGTTATGTAGCATGCTACCAAGTAAAAGTCTCATGTGGAGGAGGTTTTCTTTCTCTCTACAGCACAGGGAGTCTTTAGAATGGTGGCCATGATGCCTATTTAGAGAAGATAATGATGAGCACAGTGAATGTCAAGTCAAATTTCAAAGATAACAAGAAGCCTGATGTTGAAATTAAAGCTGGAGCATAAGAATGCAACAACTGGAGGAAGTTCACAAAGAGAGCATTTGATGGTGGACTTGCAGCACGACTGAAAATTTGAGGATATGTGTACAGCAAAAATCGTTTTGTCCATTGAAGTAGGAACCGGCTACTATCTGGATATAAACATTTTAGGGGCGTGACTGTGGGTTAATAAAGTCAGTCATAGATGGTCACATAATGTTCTACTGCCAGAGCTGCCAGGAGGTGCCAGTCACTGGTTGCAAATGTACTATATCCCAACAATTGTTTTACCATTTTCTATATGATATGGATCTGTCTTCTACCACAAAGGTTTGTAGCATTGTCAGAGTGATGTCAGATGTGTAACAGATATCAACAAAAGCCAGATGTTGTAAGAAGTGCCTTGGACTCTGAAGTCTACCATTGGTGTTGATTAGGAGGATGTTTCATTGTTACCCACTGTGGATAACATGCAGAAAACACAATGAGAAAGACACACTGAATATCACCCTTGACCATAAATCCAATGAGAGTCAGTGATTCAGTGACATTTCCCCAAGTCACACCCTCTAGATAAAACTAGACAAGTAGCAAGACAAGACAGAAATCTTGGTGGCCTCTTTTGATATAAAGATAGTCTTACCTTTCACAATATTTTGGAACTTAAAATTTCCTGACAAGCATTATCTAGGAGGTTTTATGCTGTTTGAAGAGATTTTAAAATATTTTTTGAAAGGAAATGATCATATAAGCAGCCCATTTTAGCTATGGATCTATTTGAAGATGAAGAACTCTTCGTAGAAGAATATTAATGTTTAATGTACATTTCAAAGAAATGTAGATTCATATTATTTTCTAACATGTCTATATTTACATAGTATAATATTCAAATATAATTTTTGTACCTTTTCAATAGCCTCCAGTGTTTCTTAGTCATCTTTTATATTTATGGTTTATTCCTAGTTTTGGGAAAAGTGGTGAAATCTGTCCTATTAATCTTCCCACCAACTCGTTCTTACCATTTAACTGACTAAAGATACATGAAAAAGAATCACAAAAGGGGTTTTATGTTCTTCTCAGTATTTCCTGTTCTCCTGATTGCTGGGATTAAAGGTGTGTGTACCACCATTCTAGACCCTTACAGAAGTTTTCAAAAATTTTACTTATGAAAATTGATAATATCATAGTTGTATACAATGTATATAATTCCACTAAACTTTATAAGATGGGGAGAAATACTATAATTTAACTTTTTTATGACTACTTTTTCAAAAAAGGCTCATAACATGTACAAAGCATCAATACTTTATTCAGATACCTGGATGAACCCACTAGTAGTGCTTGATTAGGATGTGAGAGATCTTAGATTTACTTTTCATCAGTAAAAAAAACAAGCTGATTTATTTGATAATTTAATTGTTTTCTATTATAGTCTTTTAGATGTTATTGTAACTAAGCAATGTCTCTGTGTAGCATGAACATTTGCCACATCTCCAAAGCTGACCAGGGACAGTGCCTTGATGCCTCGCCTGCTGAGTCACGTTGACATGCAGACCAAGTTTCCCGCTAGAAACATTTGTTTCCTGTGTGCCTCAGGGCTTCTATTACATCCTGGTTTCTTAGGCTGTAGATGAGAGGGTTTAACATGGGAATCATAATGCTGTAGAACACAGAAGCCACCTTCTCCTGCTCTTGAGATCTGTTGGTCCCATGAAGTACATACATGTATGAGAGCGTTCCATAGAATATGGTGACAGTGGTCATGTGGGATGCACATGTGGAGAAAGCTTTTCTCCTTCCCGCAGCAGAAGACATCTTTAGGATAGCAGCCAAGATAAATACATAGGAAAAAATGACAACACATACAGTGAATGTCAAGTTAAATCCCACAAAGATTGTCAATACCATGATATTAAGGTCAATACTGGAGCATGATAGGGCAAGAATTGGTGGTACATCACAGAAAAAGTGATTAATGGCATTGGACTTGCAAAAGTTTGATAAGAAAGTAAAAGTTGTGTTTACAGAGGCATTTAGGAAGCCCATAGTGTATGAACCAAGAAGCAGTAGAGTGCAGAGTCTCTGGGACATGATGACAGCATAGCGCAGTGGGTAGCAGATGGCCACATAGCGGTCCACAGCCATAGCAGCCAGGATGAAGCAGTCACTGGTTACAAAGGTGCCATAGACCAGTAATTGAACTATGCACCCAGGGAAGGAGATGGATGGCTTTGTGCTCACAAAATTCTGCAGTGTCTTGGGAGTGACAGCAGAGGAATAACAGAGGTCAACAAAAGCCAAGTGCTGCAGGAAAAAGTACATGGGGGTGTGCAGGGAAGAATGGAGTTTGATGAGCAGGATCATGCCAACGTTTCCCACTAAGGTGGCTGTGTAAATCACTAGGAACACCGCAAAGAGGATGTGCCAAGACTCATGCTGACCAGCAAATCCCAGGAGAATAAATTCAGTCACTTTGGTGTCATTGCTGTCTTCCATGGTTAGCAGAAATTCAATATAAGCTGAAAATGGGCAGGTCTCAACTAACAACAGTATCTCATCAAGGGATGGTGCTTTTAAGAATTCCTCTTATTAAAGCATTACTAAAAAGAACATTAACCAACTCATTTTATGAGGCTAAGATAACATAAATGCCAGGATAAATTCAATATGAGGAAAGAAAGTTAAAATTTCACTAATTTGGGACTATAGATGCAAACATTTTAAATCCAACCATGATTACAGAGATTAAAGCAAACATCAATAAATATCCATTCCTTTTCCTTCTAGGTTTGCACTTAACTGATAAATTAAAAACAAGGTGTATTATATGGGTACCAAACTATCACTTTTAGTCATTGGTGGAAGACCTAAAATGAGTAGATTGTATAGATCCAATTAGTTTCAGCAACAGATTAGAGGTCACGTTTTAGGTATTGTAGGTCATGGGCTTCAACAGGCTGCATGTTCTTTACATGAGAAAGAACAGAACTTGCCAGGGTGTTTTCAGATTCACAAACCAAATGTGCCTTTTCTCTTGTCTAGGGATAGAGTAAATAAAATTAAGAGAAGAAAACCTCCTGTAAAATGTATTTGCAAGAAAAAAAACGAATAAAGGGAAAGTCATTTTTTCTAAGTTATCAATATCAAGTTATATTTGTCTAAGGAATGAGAACATTTTTAACATCAGAAAATTAGTTGAAACAATTTTCTATGTTGATATAGTAAAGGTCAGGAGCCATAACATGTCCGAAGATATCAAACACTATTTGGCAAAGGTTAACAATCTTTCTTGGGAAACATTATGGAACATGAATGGGGATGAATGATGTTACCCTGGTAAATGGTTTCATAAAATTTCTTTATTGAGCATCACCATTACCCAAAGTCATGAGAAGTTGTGCCTATAAATGAAGGATTAATACAAGATTCCTGAGGTGACCAAATATATATATGTATATATATATTTGTATATATATATACACACACATACACAATGGTTTTTGAGGTTCAAGCTGGCGGAAAAGATATAAAAAGAAAGTAAACATAAATATATGGGAAGAATCATGACTATTTTTATTTTTATGTAATCCAATTATCCTGAAGTAATAATCTGATAAATTCTTAGTAGGTCCAGTAAAGTCATTTAATACTAGGCTAATGCATAGATATCTATTTTATGGAAAAAGAAGGCAATACTAAAAAAATGATTTGTACTATAACTCAACTCAACTCTGTGTGCTATAATATCAACCTGTTGGTCAAAGTATGTCTACTGGATGACTATTCTGGAGGAAATCAACCACTTTCTGGTTGGATCTGAGAAAGATTTATGGGCAGGAATACATTTGTGTTACCGTATACCTGGTCAAAAGCCTATGACTGGGAGAGTTGTGGTTCTTATGGGGCAATCTACTACTGATGGTTTGCTAAATAAACATGTTGTCAAACTGCCTTGGAAATGCTTATGTTTATACCCACAGACTTCTGTAGCGTGGAGCCTTAGGTAGAGAAGCCTCTTTTAGTGATTGGTGGATTGTGGTCAAAGCAAAGGCTCATTATTCATTAAAGTGTGGAAAGTGAGGGGCTTCCTAGTGCTCAGCTCTAAATGGGGCATCTGCATCACCCATCGGAGCCCCAGGGAGCACTGTGGAGCAGTGAGTAGAGATCTGAGCCCCAGGAAGCACTGTGGAGCAGTGAGTAGAGATCTGAGCCCCAGGGAGCACTGGGGAGCATTGAGTAGAGAGACCACAGGAGCTGGGGGATGCGAAGGAGTGCTCTGAAAGGCTGGGTTCTAGATGTGACGTGGCTGTTGCGATCATAAACACGCAATAGCTAGGGTCACTTGCAAAAGGCCCCCGTTGCACACAAAACACAGGAAAGCAAGAGGAGGACTAGTTGGGAAAAGGAAGAATTTTAGCAGGAGCGGGAGGGGATGACAGGAGGTAATGAGGGGTGTGCGTAAGAAGCTGTAAACCTCAACAAAACCCCAGCTAAACAAAAGGAAAACAAAAACAAAACTACAACAAAGAAAAACGAACATTTCAGCCAGATTTAAAAATCTAAATGTAAATATAGCAGAGAATATTTATGTTCTGTATTAAGGGATTAGCTTTGCCTAATGCTTGAAGATACAAACACCGATTTCTTGGAAGATATTGCAGAATTCTACCATTATATATTTTTTTTATCATATTCACCTATAAATTCTCTGTCGTTCCAGTTACATATCTGAGGAGATTTTATGTTCAACTTGACAATTCTACGTGGAATTTGAAAGGAAAAATAAGTTGAGGGAACAACTTGTTTTGCCACACAGAAGAAGTTATTATGAAATGGTAATTATGAAGACAGCATGAAACTGGCTTGAGAGTAGAAGAGCCCATCAGTGAAGCTGAGAAAAACTGTGCAGGCTTCCAAAGAAAGGAGGCAACCAGCAGTCCTACCCAGCTATGATGCCTATAAACCACATCAATGAGCAGCATGGCACGCATACTTTGGCAGTACCGACAGCTCTATAATTGGACTTAAGACCTACTCCACAAGAGAGAAACCATGCCTGGCACTGGAAAACTAGTCAACTACTCAGAGGTAGAGAAGCCATGGTTATTGGAGGAAAATCTCCAACCACCACCTTACTAAACCAGCACAATCCCTAACGATAACCTAAACATTTGTCTATCTGCTCACAGGTAAGTGCGGTTTTCACCCTTAATCAAGGAAACTTCTCTTCGCAGCAGATGGAGACCACTCCAGAAAACCACTGTCAACAAAAATGCAGAGTTGTGGAGCTCTGTGCCAGAAGTTACATCTGTAAAATACACCTGTACCTGAGGCTCTGTGGTAGGGGCATTGCTGAAGAGGGGAGATAAAAGCCAGAGGATCAGGAGTTTTCTGTGAGATTCTGTCTCCTAAATGAGTCAGAAGCTCCATGAGTAAGGTCTCACCAGCATGACTTTCCAAACATGAGCTGAACAAGAATGAGACCAATATGTATGTCAGAGTGGACGGGCAAAGTCCGTGAGGCCTCAAGCCTACTCCAGGAGCAATGGTCAACTCAGAAATGCTGATAATGGGGGAAATGGTCTCCATGGAAGAGCACATCAGCACCAGTGGTCAGTCGGGAAAAACATGCATACAAGTGACAGTGTACCGATTGAACAGGCTATATTTAGGTGCACACATGCACACACACATATACATATGTAGTAACAACTAATGAAGAAAGAGGCTATGGATTTGAAAGAGCAAGGAAGGGTTTGTGGAAGGGTTGGAGGGAGGAAATGAAGTACAGAGTCACAGGAGATGTTAAAATATGCTGTGGTGCTATAAATGCTTACGGATAAATAAATCATGTTGAGTTCCAACTTTATGCTTTACTAAAATTGTTTTCTAATGTATTATAGACTTCAACACCTATGTTTTGAGAAAAGCAATGCTGACTGCTTGTGACTTAGCAATACAGAAAAGATTTAGATAAATCATACAACAGAAGTCATGACTCTAGGAAATTCTGAGGCCATAGATGGGGCTCACAGGGTAAGGGTACTTTCTGTGCAACCGCCAAGCTTAGATCCCAACATCCATGTAAAAAATTGGGCATTGGTGCACAGGTTCCTGTAACCTACATAGAGATATAGGGATTGCTAGGGCTTGCTGGCCACTATCCTGGGTCCAGGTTAAATTAGAGACCTCTTTTCAAAGGAATAAGGAGCAAGACGGCCAGCATCGTCCTCTAGTGCATACACATACCCAATCAGCCATATCCATACACACCACTCACACATAGACTTCTACCATCTACACACAACATTTGAAAAAATGAACCCCTACTGAAACATGCAACAGTACCAAAAGAAGTAAGATTGGAATTTAGCTATGCAAATTTGTTTTCAAAACACATAAATATTAAAAGTCCAGTATATATATATATATACTTTCTATAAATTCATGTAATAGAAAGTTTTATGAAAGATATGAACAAGTCAATTGTTGAAGAAAGAAAATCTAAATGGTCAACAGGATTATGTAAAGATATACAGCATTAATGAGAGTTATGAAAACTTCATTAGGATGTAATTTTGTTCATCAATTAAAGTGCTAAGTTTTGATTAGAATTGTGGATACACAGGAATAAATGTATTTTTTTAATTAGAAAAGTAAATTAGCTGTTATGTTGAGGGTATTTTGCAAACAGTCAAAATAAACCTATGTTTCTACTAGCAATATCTCCAGTCAAAGGTAAATATTATAAATAAATTAATGACCACATACAATGGTCATTCACACTCATGTACATTTATGAACATGTCCATAGTCTCACTTATTGGAGAAAGAGACGATTAAAGAAAAATCAGCAAGTGAATTGTTACGTTTGTGAATTTTCCCACGTAACCCTGAGTTAATCTAGTTTCAGCAATTCTCCTGTATTCAGCTGCCAGGGACGGCAGGCAGAGCTACGGGCAGCTCCACAGGTGCTAAGGTGAGTTTTTTTTTTGTTTTTTTTTTTTTTTTTTTTTTTTTTTGGTTTTTTGAGACAGGGTTTCTCTGCAGCTTTAGAGCCTGTCCTGGAGCTAGCTCTTGTAGACCAGGCTGGTCTCAAACTCACAGAGATCCGCCTGCCTCTGCCTCCCGAGTGCTGGGATTAAAGGCATGCGCCACCACCGCCCGGCGCTAAGGTTAGTTTTGTATAGGAAAGTCCGTAGTGGTGGGCACAGAGCACTCCAAGTTTGCTGCTACCGTGGGCTTCATTGGCTCTTTGAAATACCACGAGATAAACAAAACAGGGTACATCTGAGAAAAAATACAATCAGGGCTACCATAATCATTTTGACTTTAAGTAATATATAAGGTGAGAGTTTTCTAGAGCTCAAGAAATAAGGCATATGAAACTACACATGTGTGCTCGCATGTGTGCACAGACATGTGTGTGTGTGTGTGTGCGCGCGCGCGCGCACACACACACACACACACACACACACACACACACACACACACCAACATTGAGCACAATGAAGGTATTTGCTAATCAACTGAATTCAGACTACCTGAGTATTCTGAGCGAGTTAACCCTCTGATGAGTCCATATACTTCCAAAGCTTCATTTAACGACACCATTGTTCGGTGTCCAGGCACAGACGGACTTGCTTTTGATTCTTACCCACAGTTTCATAGTGACAGGGGACTTTGCTCTCTCGGGCTCAGTTTTGACTCCTGTAAGACGGGCTCACAGACTTTCTTAAGGCAACACATACAACCTAGTGATTAATGAAAGCAAATGTTTAAAAACAAGGCTAGTGAGACGGTGGTAGAGTCATTTTCAGACTGATGTATGAACTCTCGAATTAATATGAATATATAGACTTATGGAAAGGGGCCCACATCATGTTGCACACTGAGAAAAGGGTTTTATAGTTTGATATGCACAGTGTGAAATATTCAACATATATTTTATAGAATTTTACTTATTTTCTAATTTTCCTTTTCCTCATTCTTGTTACATTTTTTTCATACAACATATTTTGATTCTATTTTTTCCCTACTTTCCTACCCTTCCAACTTCATGTAATTTCCTCTCTCTCAAAACAAAACAAAAGAAAATCAAATGAATTTAAAAAAAAACCAGTATGGTAAAGAATCTAGACAAAACAAAATGAAACAAACACACACACACACACACACACACACACACACACACACACACATTTACAAGAATCCATGGGTCTGTTTTGTGTTGGGGAACAGTTCCTGGGCATAGGGCCTCCCCTGGAGTGTGGTTGATATACCCACTGACTCTACATTGGAGAGAACTTTCCCAGCAGGTATCAATTGCAAATAGCTTCTTGGTTAGGAGCGGGACTTTGTGTCCATTTCCTCCTTTCCATGCTGAAATCTTGTCTGGTTTGAACCTGTTGGAAGTCTCGTTTGCGGTCACACAGTCTTTGTGTTCATGTGTGCGTCAGTCCTGGTGTGCCTGGAAGATGCTGTTTGCACTGAGGACAGATAAAAATTTCTGGTGGTCATGGTGATGGGAGGGAGAGAGACACGGAGAGAGGAGATATTAAACTGCAAGCTCAGCTCATCAATTTCACTTCATGACTGACAGAAACTCACCCGCCACAGGGCACTGAATGGCGCAGTACTCAGTTATACATGGGCTAATAGAACATGAAGGGGGTTAGATTCGTTCTACCGTCTGGCTATTTGATCCTTTGTTGACTCATCCTCCCTGGACAATTCAGGTTTCCTCACTCTATTTCCACGATGGCACCAGGGAGGAAGTGGAACATTCTGGAACTTACGCTGAACCCTTTCATTTCCCTACCTGTTGCAGCAATGCACAGAAAATGTTGGGATCCTCACTGGTTTTTGCTTTCTTTAACTTGCTTCCAGAATATCCATGGTTGCCTCCAGAATGATCTCTGTGCTGCAGATCATTCTGCCCATCATAAAGACCTCCCTGAATGTTTCCTACCCAATAGGGAATTCATAGTTGGGGACAAGGGAATCAATATTCACTCCCTTGAGAGCATGTAGTTACAGGAGCTGAGATGAAATTGGGTTTGTAAACAATGTTAAGAAGTTATATGTTACTGACTAAATTCAAAATTTTTAGAGAGATCAGCTTTTTTCGTTATTTTTATTATGAACTATTAGCTTCTTTTTCTGTTATTGTGTTGCCTTATTACTTAACAGTTACTTGTTATTTCTTGCTACAAGTCAGGATGAACTTGTTTTTCAAACATGGATATAAGGAATTGTGCTTAGCTCTAGATATAAAGATTTGCTATTGAACTCATAAAAAACCTGGTGTTTTCTGGAAAATATGGAAAATTTGACCCAAATTTAAGGGCATTAGAGATGCAGCTTTTTGGAGAGATGGCATCACAATGGGTCTTAAACAAAACCCACAACTGTTCTTTCTTTATTCACTAGGAGTTTATTTCCCAAAGATATCCCTACTTAAAGGGAATGTTACACGTTACAGAAAATATTTCAACTTGAAATCTTTGGGATAAGAAATTTTGAGTTGCATTTGTTTATAGTGCTATTATGAAACCCAAGTTAATTGGTCTTCAAGGAACAAACTAACTCTAATGAGCTGGTAGCTTTTATCTTACCTAGCAACTCTGGAAAATGGAGTTGTCAAACATGCTGGCTGGTTGGCCTTCAGAGAATGTCTGCCACAGTCCATCTCTCCCATGTTCTTCCAAATTAAGGGCAAAACAATAATGGTTAGAGTGCAGAGTCAGCTACCTAAATAGGTGCACTTTAGCGTGGAAGCAAAGGCTTCCTGCCCTGAGAAATCCTGCACTTAAAGGTGCTGGCCTTTGAGCACAGAGTGAGGGATCCGTCTTTTCTACCGTCTCATACTGAACTTGGTTCACTGCTTGTGAAGTAGAGATTGTTTTATCCTGGTTCTAAAATTGGTCCTTCTTCCATGGCGTCTCTCAACTTCTTGCCTCAGAAACATCTTTTAAGCTATATATTTGGATAGAAACTCACAATTGTGTGTCATTCCTGTTCTTAGGAATCCAGTGCCCTCTTCTGGCCTCTGCAGGCACCAGACACACACACGGTACATAGATATGTGGAAGCAAAACAGTCATGCACATAAAAATAACAATAAGCAAAATTTAAAAGAATATTCTTTTGTTTACAGAGAAAATTAACTAAGTGGCCAGAATAGCATTGTACTTGCAAATATAATTTATCATAGCAAAAGGATAAAACAGCAAGGGGTCAACAAGTGGAGTGTTTAGTAAAAACACCGAAGGAAACCAGCTGTAGTAATTCCATGCTCCTCGGGGAAGATTCCTCTCTCTGGTAGGGCAGTGTGTGTAGTATTCTCAACCTAGGAAGCTCACCTCAGTCTCTATGTCCAGAATTGCACTGCAGCCTCAGAACACCAAGAGGGTCAAAAAATACTTCCAGTCTCTAGCCTGAACTAGCACAGTGTATTCCAAACTCCTCTAAAACGTCACTCTGTTGAACTCTACATGGGATGCTGGTTTGCTGATGTCAGTTTACTGATAGTGTGCTTTATCATTTACTGAGAAGCAAGAGATTCTGTCTGTGCATTCTTTGTACAGTCACTTGAAAACTTAAAAATACCTGTAATAAATACCTAACAAATTAGTGTCAACCATTCTATGCTAGATATAAATGAATGTCTTTCCTGCTTTAACACAGACTCAATTTCAGTGTTAACGTGCAAATATATAGCAAGACGAATCCCATCTGGTGAGGTGTCAGAGAGTAACACAGAATTTATGCTGAGCAATGCCATCCATAAGTCTTACCCCAGTCTTGGTCAGAATTGCACTGGGGCTTGATAATGTGTAGCCAATAGGGAAATCAATGGGATTCCAAAGGATGCCAAGAGCATTTTTTTTTTTTTTGGAGGGAGGAAGAGAACTCTCAGCAGAGACGATGAGTGCCGGGATGGCACTTCATACAGAGATGGTGCAATGACCGTACTGAAGTAACTGAAGCCATTCTCCCGGCCTACTACAAAGCAGGAGTTCTCTGTTTTGTCTGTTCTAAAGCTGTCCGTCTGAACAAAAGTGATTTGTATGTCTTTTTGTAAATGAATGATCAAGGATAAATTTTGGGGCCATCTCTTTCTCACTTATCTCACTAGGGATAGAAATAAAAAGTAGTTGTGAATTTACAGTTCATAGGGAAGATTAGTGTAGATTGAAAATAATGAAGTTGCTAGTGAAAAAGTAAGGGATAAAGTGCCATGGAATGTTATAGTGATGGGAACGTGGGATGGGAGGAATAGCTTGAAAAGCAAAACAGTTTAAAAATTAATACATTTATTTCATATTCAGATTTTTTGCAATAATGTGGATAGAATTTACAAAAGATTTCATTGTAAGAGATTTATGAAACTCAACGTATAATAAAATAACAAAATCCAATTTTAATATTTATTATATATAGATAAAGGTTTTCATAGCCATTGAAGTATTTTTTTTATTGAAAATAGATTTTTCTCTCCTGCAATACATCCTGACCATAGTTTCCTTTTCTTCTACTTCTTTTAGTTCCCCTCCTTTTTCTCCCAAAGTTATTCCCTCCTGTTTCCCTTCAGAAAAGAGCAGGGATCCAAGAGATAACAGCCAACCATTCAAAGCAAGACACAACAAGACAAGGCAAAGGTCCTCATATTGAGGCTGGACGGGCAACCCAATAGGAGGAAAGGATTCTAAAGAAAAACCAAAAGAGTCAGAAGCAAACCTGTTTCTGCTGTTGGGAGCCCCACAAAAATGCCAAGCTAAGAGCCATAGACTACTTATATGCAGAGGATATGCTGCAGACCCAAGCAGACTCCCTGCTTGCTGCCTCGGTCTCTGTGAGACCATGTGAACCCTGCTTAGGTAATCCAGTGGGCCAGGTTCTCCTTGTTTCCTCCATCTCCTCTGACTCGTAAAGTCTTTCCTCATCCTTTTCCATGGAGGATCCCTGATCTGCTACAGGAGGAACCCGTTGGAGCCCTCCGATTTAGACTCTCTGGCTCCATTATGTTTAGCTGTGGGTCTTTGCACCTGCTCCCATCTGCCATCTGAGGAAGCCTCTTGATGATGATGACCAGATAAGGCATCAATCTGTGAGTACTGAGATTCACTTTGAAACATTTCATTGATTATTTTTTCACAGTAGTATTTGGTTCTACCCTAGGTCTACAGGCTATCCAGTCTCTAATTCCTGGCCACACAGGCAATGTAGGGCAAGGACTCTCTCTCGTGGTGTAGGCCTCAAGTTTAAGGAGATACTGGTTGGCCATCCCACAAGTTCTGCACCCCAATTCCTCCAGCACATCTTGCAGGCAGGACAGACTGTAGGTGGAGGGTTTTGTGACTGGGTTGGTTCCAGGTTTCTCTTTCTATGGCCTCCAGAGTACCTTCTCGCACCAAACAGACTAGCAAAGGCTTCATGAAGGCACCAGCTTGACCTCTCTGCATTTCCTGAGCTGTGTGGATGTTGTCCTCTTCAGTGTGCTCTCCAGACACTGAGGTTTTGGAGAGCAACTCTCTGCTCTTGCATCAGCCTGGGTTGTTTGGGGATCTCCATGGGACCCCCTTGACCAACAACTTGACCAAATGCAACCCTGGCCCACCACTGGATGCAATTAAGTATTTAAAGATATTTTTAAAAGTATTTGATAAAGTTTTTGTATATTTGTTGATGTCTATAATAATCTCCATAAAGTTCTCTCCATTGTAGTATGAAACAGAAATTTTAAACTACAAGTTTCAAATGTAAGTTTCAGAAGAAGTTACTGAATATACTGCATATTATAAGATTAAATGCATTAATGGTAGCAATCATCATTCAAGAACCCGTTGCTTTAAATTTCATAATTATTAAATACGGTTACATAATTATTCTCACTATTTGATATGGTGATTTTTTTTATTGTGGTGTATCAAATCTAAAGAACTTTATCCTTGTCAGTTTTATAGCATCTTTGACCTCCTTGTTTCTCAAGCTGTAGATCAGAGGGTTCAACATGGGAATCACAATGCCATAAAACACAGAGGCCACCTTCATATTCTCCTCAGAGCTGTCAGAATGAGGCTGTAAGTACATGTAAGCGAGGGTTCCGTAGAAAATGGTGACTGCGGTCAGATGGGAGGCACACGTGGAGAAGGTTTTCCTCCTTCCTGCAGTGGAGGACATCTTTAGGATGGTGGCCATGATGTATATGTAGGAAAAGATAACGACCAACACAGTGAACATCAGGTTAAACCCAACAAAGACAACAAGAAGCCTGATGTTGGTATCAATGTTGGAGCATGAAAGGCTAATAATTGTGGGAACATCACAAAAAAAAGTGATTGATGCGATTTGATTTGCAGTATGACAATGAAAATGTAAATCCCGTGTGTACCGAGGAGTTTATTGACCCGACGAGGTAGGAACCAGCTACCATCTGGATGCAGACTTTTCGGGACATCACTATGGGATAGTGAAGTGGTTTGCAGATAGCGACATAGCGGTCCACCGCCATAGCTGCCAGGAGGTAGCAGTCACAAGTGGCAAAGATGGCATACATCAGCAATTGCACTACACATCCTCCAAATGATATGGATCTGTCCCCTGCTACAAAGTTTTGCAGCATCTTGGGAGTGATGGCAGATGTGTAGCAGATATCAACAAAAGCCAGATGTTGTAAGAAAAAGTACATGGGAGTCTGAAGTTGGAGTCCGTGTTGATGAGGAGGATCATCCCAGTGTTTCCCACCATGGATGTCACGTAGATCAAAAGAAACACCATAAAGAGAACACACTGAGTATCATGCTGGACCCCAAATCCCAGAAGATAGAAACCCTGGACTTCAGTCTCATTTTCTTGTGTCATTGCCACTAAAAATCTAGAGAAGAACGAGAGGAGAGGACAAAGGAGAAAATCTCAGTGATTTCCTCATATTAACCGTTTCTTCTGCTTTGATTCATTTTATTTGAGTTAACTCTTCCTAAAAAGCACTCCTAATACCTATCAGTTTCTAAGTAATTTTTCCATATCAATTCTTAAAAGCCACATTATAAATCAGTGCATTTGATCCATGATTCATTTTAAAGTGGAGAATACTTCTCAGAAAAAGCCAAGTTATCTGATTTGCAGATGTGTTCTATACTGAAAAGACCATACAGACTCTAGTATAGAACCCTTAGATAGATTTAGTAAACACTTTCAGTAAAGTTGTGGGATACAAAACTCAATGTACAAATATTAGTAGTTTTTATGTACTCAAACAATGAACTTACTTAAAAATAACTTAGGGGAGATTAACAATAGATTAAAATGCATCCTGAAATAAGCCTAATCATGGAAATAAAATACCTCTAAAATGAAAACTAAGACAGTATAGGAAGAAATTGAAGAAGATGCTAGATATAGAAAGACCATCCATGCTCCTGGATCGTTAGAATTAATTTGCAAAAAGTCTGTTACCAAAAGCTATCTACAGACTCAATGCAATTCTCATCAAAAATATCAGTTACATCCTTTAGAGAACTAAGTAAAATGCTATTAATTTGAAGAGACAAAGCCAACTCCAGTCAAAGCAATTCTAAGTGGGAAGGATACATCTAGTGATTTTATCACACCTGTATAATATCACTATAGTGATATTACCTCACTATAGTGATGAAGAACCTGGTACCCGTACAAAAACAGAGACACAAAAATAGAAAAGAGAATCCAGGAATACATCCTGCAGCTATGGCCACAAAGGTGTCAAAACATTCTGTTCCCTGCTCTTGTAGAGGACTGTGATCTGAGTCTATCCCCTTAAATAAAGAACCTTTTATTTATTTTATTTTATTTTTTTTGGTTTTTCGAGACAGGGTTTCTCTGCAGCTTTAGAGCCTGTCCTGGAGCTAGCTCTTGTAGACCAGGCTGGTCTCGAACTCACAGAGATCCGCCTGCCTCTGCCTCCCGAGTGCTGGGATTAAAGGCGTGCGCCACCACCGCCCGGCTCCTTTTATTATACCTAATTCCGAGCTAGTGTAGGACTACTCTATTTGTGTTCACCTACACTTCTCCAGGGGAGAGCACATCAATGGTTGTTCAGTGCTAAATGGTAAGCCCTGAAAACAGACATATAAGTATCAATATATGGACTAAAGAGGTTATATATAGAAATAAATGCATATGCACATATGAACTCATTAAGAAATTAGAGGTTGAGAATTCGAAGAGCATGTGGAAAGGTTTAGAGAGAGAAAATTGAAGGAAGACATGTTGTAGCTACATTATATCAAAACAAAAAAATAGAACTACTCTATGATATATCTACAGCTCTCCTGAGCATACATCTAGAGAACTATCACAGATACACTTACATATCCATGCTTATTGTTGTTACATTCATAACAGCAAGAAAATGGAACCATCCTAGATGCTCATCAACAGACAAATGTATAATGAAACTATGGACATATGAAATAGGAATATATGCAATGGATATATTGCATATACTGAATAATAATAAACTAATGAAAATTAAAAATTTTTATTCATCTATAGAAAAAAATTGCAGAAAAATGGGTAAAACTGGGGGGGGGGATACAAATAGTATGAAAAAAGAAATAGGCTTCCCACTACCCCAAACTCAGATGGCTTTTGAAGGGAGATCATTTCACAAATACTTGCAAATCTTAGAGGGGGAGACAGAGAGAAAGAGAAATTGAGAGAGAGAGAGAGAGAGAGAGAGAGAGAGAGAGAGGAGGAGAGGGTGAGAGAGAGGCAAGACTTATATTACATAGTGTGGTTAGCTGCTATAGCAAGAGGTCATTTCAGAATATGAAAACATATGATTTATCATAAACAATCTAGAGAAGAAAATTAAGGACTGTGTGAGGTTTGGGGAAAACATTCGGCATAATTCAACACTTGGTTATGACTTTAAAAAAAGGAACACCGATTCAGCCACAAAACCTTTGACTCATACCCTGCCCCCACTGCAAGATGTGCTAGGACAGTGGTGGCTTAGAGTTGTGGTGTGGCCAACCGATGGCTAACCTAACTTGACACCCATGCCATGGGAAGGAACCCATGCCTCATACTGCCTGGATAGCCAGCATCAGAAGCTGGATGGGCCAGCGACCTAGGGTAGAACCAAACGTGGCTGACAAAAAAAGATTAAAAAAAATAGTCAATGAAATAATTTCTAATGTATTTCTGCTCTACTCGTATCTGGGTTTCTAGTCCAATTAACATCAAAGAGACTCCTCTATCAGCTGATAGGAGTAGATGCAGAGATTCATAGCCACACATTAGGCTGAGTTCAGTAAACTCCACAGAAGAATTATAGGAGCCAGGGGGTTAAGGATACCAGGAGAACATGCCCACAGGGTCAACTAAGCAGGGCTCATAGGGTCTCACAGAGACTGACTGGCAATTACAGAGCCTGTATGGGTCTGTGCAAAGCCCTCTGCATATGTGATTTGGTTGTTTAGTTTGGGTTTTTGCGGCACTTCTAACAGTGAGAGTGGGGGCATGTCTCAGACTCTTGGGACCCTTTTCCTCCTACTGGTTGCCTTGTACAGCCCTGCTTGAGGGTTTGTGTTTAATTTTACTGCTTTTTTTTTTCTGTGTTTGGTTGATATCCCTGGGAGGCCTGTTTATTTCTGAAGGGAAATGGAGGAGCAATCTAGGGGAGAGAGGAGGTGTTGGGGAACTGAGAGGAGGGAAGGGAGGGGAGGCTTCGGTCAGGATGTGTTGTATGACAGAAGACTAAAGAAAAAGAGAAGATTTAAACTATGAATAGAAGGAACTTTCTCGGTTTGATGAAGAACATCTATAAATATGAATGCCTGCCTCCTTAGATAAACATGTCATCATCACGGCTATTCCTTGTGCTCTCAGAAATACTAGTTAGTAGGATGAAGATGGAAGAGGAATAAAAATCACACATGTTAGAGAGGAAAGAAATACACCTGTCTGCATTTGCAGGTGACATGAATAATACAGAAGGTCCCAAGGAATCTATAGTCATCTTGTAGAGCTCGCAGTTCACTTCATCAAAGCTGTAGAATTCAAGATGACTATCGAGAAATCAGCTCTGCATATTAAAAATGGAAGGCAGAAGCCGAAATCAAAGTCTCATTTATCGTCACTAAAGTGGAATACTTAAGTATAATTCTAATCATATCTGTGCAGGATTAGTGTGATAAAACTCAGAAAACTTTGATGAATGAAATCAAAGATCTACACAGGTAGACACAAACTCCATGGGTTTAAAATCTCAGCATAATGTGATGTTAATTTTCCTGAAATTGACACACAATAGGGTACAATTAACAATCTGTAAGGCTTTTCTCTAGATATAGACTAGGCTATTTTATAATTCAAGTGGAAGGAAAAAGTTGTTTGACTATTTAAGCAAGACTTCCCAAAGAGTAAATTGAAACAAGCCAGTACCCTGTTGTCAGGATTTATCTTGACACTGTATTATTAAATATTGTGATGTTGGTGGATGGGGGGCCACACAGATGAAGAGCAGAGGGAGCCCAGAAAACAATAGGCACAGGTCTAACCCTCTGAATTTTATAAAAATGCAAAAGTCTTTCAGTAGGATGCTAGGATGCTTGACTATTTAAGGATAAGAATGAACTCAATATAAATTTTACATCTTAAATCAAAATTAACTCAAAATATATCATATATTTAAAGCTAACATAAAGTCATGACTTTTTGATAAAATAACAAGACAAAATTTAAAGTCACAGAGCTGAGTAGAGCTCTCTTAAGCATTATATTCAAAGGTTTCATCATGTTATATAAGATGTAACAGTTGAGAAAAATTAACTAGTGTAGGCTAATAACTTTAGAAATAAAGAAATAAAACCTTATGAAAATTTAAACTTATTTTTGCTTAAAAATGGATAAGGGTATGAAAAGGCATGGTGCATGGGAGAAAATATGTTCATAACACATATCTGAAAAGGAGGTCATACCAAAGGCACACAAGGAATTATCAAAAAACATTAAAGGCAAATAGTATCCATTGGTTTGTAACATGATTGGGGGATTCGTTCTCATGTAAATTCATATAGTTTCCCAGACAATACTGAGATCCCAACCCCTCAGCATTTTATTACATCACCGGTGATGGAGAACCCCCTTGTAAACCAGGCTAGGCTCTGCTGCAGCTCCTTTGCGTTGCCAGTTTCTGCAAACACTGCGGAGATGTGTAACTGCTTTACTTACCCTTGAGTGGCTCAGATTCACTGCCTGCATCTGGAGCAGGCTGATTGCCCCCCAATGCTCTGGTGTGTTTTCTCCCCCTCAGGGAGTTTATTGCTGGGGCCTAAGGGATCAGTATTGACTCTCTTGAGAATCTGAGTTTTCAGTGCCTGAGATGTCATTGGATCAATAACATTCTCTAGTGATTTTGGGCTATGAAGTGAATTTAAATTTTCTAGAGATGATAATAGCTTTAATAGTATTTGATCCTTGCTTTTTGAAACAAAGTTGAAGGATTTTTTTTATTCACTCATATACATTACATATTGACTGCAGTTTTCCCTCCCTCAGTTTCTCCCAGTACCTCCCCCAACTCCCTTCTCCCCCAGATCCACTCCTTCATTTCCCTTTCAAAAGAGGGCAGGCCTCCCGGGGACATCAACTGAACAAGGCTTAACAATTACAGTAAGACTAGACACCACCCCTCACATCATGGTTGGATGAGGCATCCCAGCAGGAGAAAGGGCCCCAAGTGCAGGCAAAAGAGTCAGAGACACCCACCCCTCCGCCCACTGTAAACACAAGAACACCAAGCTAACAACCATAATATATATGCAGAGGACCTGGCTCAGGCCCATAAAGAGTCCGTGTTTGTTGCTTCAGTCTCTGTGAGCTCCTATGAGCCCTGCTTAGTTGATTCTGTGGGCCTTGTTTTTGTGGTATCCTTGACTGCTCTGGGTTCTTCAACCCTTAATGCCCCTCTTCTGCAAGGTTCCTCTGTCCTTGCCTAATGTTTGGCTGTGGGTCTCTATATCTGCTGGAGGAAGCCTCTCTGATGACAGTTAGGCTAGGCACTGATCTATGAGTATAGCAGAATATCATTAAGAATCATTTCATTGACATTTTTCTCCTTTTTTCCCCAGCTACAAAACCTTAGACGTACAATCTGTCCTGCCTGTAAGATGTGCTGCGGTAGTAGTAGTGCCAGCTTGTGGGAGTGACCAGCCATTGACCAGTCCAGCTTGGGGGCCTGCGCCTGGAGAGGGAGCCCAAACTTGACACTGTCTGGATGGCCAGAAACTAGAGGTAGGACAGCTCAAAGCTGAAGTTTAGTAAGGAAAGCTTTTAGCATAGATTTAAATATGATCAATAAGGTAGAGAGTGAGAAAATTTTCTTCAACACTGATGGCTTTTTTTTCTTCACTATGAACACTTTTGTACATCTTTTCCCATGTCAGAGAGCTCATGTTTAGTTGTGTATAAAATCTATGTCAATATAATTGGTAAAATTAAAGACAGTCTTCTGTAAAACAGAAATTCTGACTGTACCTGAAATTTAAAGGCATATGATGTCCATATTCAGTTTGACAAACAGATAGAGTGTTACATTAATTCTATAGTACCACATTGGTCACTATTCATTTTATACTAGATTTTTTTCTTGCATTTCTAAAGAAATCAAATACAAAAAGCACTCCTATGCAGAGTAGTTGATTCTATTTGTACTTTATTAGAATATAAATGAGACTGTGAGTTTCATTTACCCCAAACTTTGCTATGATTAAACCTTTGACTTAATGGATACAGAAAATTCTTGTCTGAGTGAGTTTGTGGTTCTTTGTTTAGTTGGTAACGGAATGAAGAGAAAAAGGCTGCTGAATCTGCATTTAGCAGTCCTCACTGATGGCTACAATCCCAACTAGGAATTCAATTGCTCATAGAAGAGCAAACATTGACTTGAATGCAAGGATTTATTTTTTTTGAAAACAAATATTAGAGAGTCAAGATGTTTATGTGCTAATATTTCTTATGTGCTGGTTACCAATCCAATGCATTTGTTGTAGCTCTGGACTTCACCTTACCCATCGCAGTTTGATAATAACTGACAAAGGGACCAGAGTGGCAGCCACACCTATGACCTGGCCCAAGAGAGAGAAACTTTTCATATCTCTTGGGAACGTAGTGCTATTCTTTAGATCTACATAAGACAGCAGCAAAATCTCTGTCTTGTTCCATCAGCACTTGCTTTTAGAATACTTGCTGCGGATAGTTTTGTTTATCCCTCTATGCGTTTATATCTTGTGGAACCTCCCCTCTAGCATTATGAGTTTCTGTCTCTTAAGATATGGAGGAGAAATCATCACAGTTATGATATATGTGTGGAGATATTAACATCTAAAAACTGCCATCCAATGGAAGAGGAAAGTTGATTGAAAATCTTGTCCACATGAGACTCAATGTAGACTTGATAGCTTTCCAGAATCCCTGGTAGAATTCATCATAATCCAAGTGAGCATTTTTTCTTTTTATGTCTTTTTGCTTACTCTATTGGCTAGCTAAGAAAATCACTTTTATAAGATCGATAAAGCTGCACTTTATGAAGGAACAGTTTCTACAGAAGCCATTTTCCTTTGTACATCTCCCAAAAGGTAGTGGCTTCCATGGTTGCATTTTAAGTAACTTTTTTATTGATTCTTTGGGAATCATGCACCCCAATCCCACTCATCTCCCCATCCCTCCATATCTGCCACCTGTCCTTGCGCCTCCCTTCACAAAGAAAACAAAAAATAAAAATGATAAGAAGAAACACACACACCCCACACCACACCACACACTCACACACACACACTCACACACCACACACCACACTCACACATACACACACACTCACACACACACACACACACACACACACAAAATCTCACCGGAAGCTGCGGGGTGTCATGGTGTGTTGCCCAGTCTGCCCTTTGCCCAAACAGCTTTACTTCCAAATGTTCAATGCAATAAGTCATTGATTTGGTTCAAGGCCTCTGGCTTCTGCTACGCTATCAGTACTAGATCCTCACTCGGACTCCTCTTGGATAACCTGTTAATGCCCTGAGTCGTGGAGATCTTGCAGCTTTGGTTCTGAAGGACTAGGCCTTTCACATGTTCCAGCAGTTCTTAGATGGGGTAGATGTTGGGGTGGACCAACTCAAAGCCTTGAATCTGGGATTGGATGGTAGCTGATTTGGTTACCCTACCAGCTCTCCTATACGCACACCACCTGCGCTAGCTCTCGCTGCTTTGTCCAAGTGAGGGGCCGAGCCAGCTCTGCTGCCTTTGGTAGCTAGCTAGGGGCAGGACAGGCTCTCTGGCTCTCGAGCCATCAGGACTAGCTGTCCGGCACCCACACCGAGTTCATTTGGGATGCTCTAAAAATTACTCTTACATAATAGTTCACTGGAATATCTAGAGAATTTTAGTGTTATGGATCAAATGTTTATGTCTCATTACTTACGTTAGTACTCGTTCTGAAAACCCCAAAACAGAATGTGCCAGTAATAGAAAGTGAAGTTGTTGGGTATCCACAAGGTCATAAGACTTGGGCCCTAATGAATGAGAATTGGGTCTTTATGTTCCATAAGAAAGCTCTATTCCCCTCTCTTCTCTCCCTCAGCTGTTTGAAGTTGACATTGGAAGCTGTCAGTCTGAAAGTCAAAAGTGAATTCTTCCCAGAGCCTGATCAGGTTGATGCCCTAACTCCACACTGTTACTCTCCAGATCTGTGAGGAATAAATTCCTGTTGCTTAGAAACAAACGAGGCTATAGTAACTCGTTATAGCAGCCCAGACTTCCCAGGACCGAAATTTTTACACAGAGAGAAGGACATCTGTTTCGAGTGTTTAAAAATAGGAAAGCAGTTCTGGGTGTAGGTAGTGAGTAGAGGCAGGAGGAATTTCGAGGTGCTGCAGAAAAAGTTAAATGATTCACACCAGGACTGATGGGGGGGATGGAGATATTTTTGTTTATTCTTGGAGTGTAATTAAGAAACCATGTATACTATATTGGTAGAAACATGATGGATATAGTGTTCATGAGGAAATCTCTCAATGCAAGTTTAAAAGGCAGTGCCGCCCCTAGGTATTTAGGAGCAGTGTATGGGGTCAAAGGAGATTATTCCCCAACCTTAAAATATCAGAACTCACCTCCAGGAACTCAGAGCCCCGAATCTGGGCCTGGGTGGTTGCATGTACAAATGCCTGCCAAACGACGACATTAGATATTCTTCCTTGTTTTTGAGACAGGGTCTCTCCTTGATCTGCACATGGCTGAAGAACGTAGGTTGGCTGGCATAAAATCCCAGAGAGTCACTCTCTTGGCCTCCCTGCTGCATCGATTAGAAGTTCATTCCACTCTGCCCAGTTTTCTCATGTGAGCCCTGAGATTAAAAATCAAGTTCTTTTGCTTGCAACACATGCAGTGTATTGCATGGCCACTCAAGCTGAATGATGACTTGAGGATCTACAGTAGTACTCAGGAACTACTGAGTTTGCCCCTCGTAAACCATGAGCTGCCATCAAGAGTTTGTTGTAGCAGAGGTGTACGTACTATACATTCTCTCTCAACGGCCATATTTAATTCATTTGTGTGCACGTTTATTTATTTATTTATTTATTTATTTATTTATTTAAAAGAAGCTATATAAGGAGGCTGAGAAGAAGACTCAACAGGTTGGACCACTCGCTGCTCTTCCAGAGGCCCTCGACTTTATTCTGAGCACTGGCATGACAGGTCACAACCATCAACAACTCAAATGCCAGGGCATCTGAAGTTCTCTTCTCGTACCAAACATGCAAATAGTGCACAGACATACATTCAGGTAAAAAATACTCATACACATATAAATTTAAAAACTATATTAATAATCAACTCGTAAATTCCTGAAATTTAATAAGCATGGAGGGTATAATAATGAGTATCTTGTTTTAACAGAGATCAAGTGGCTAGTTTTTGTATATGCATCTGCGGTAGGCATATCTATACAGTCTGATCAAGGTGTACCCTGAGAAATAGTTTACCCGAAGTGACAGTCTATTGTTTTCCAATGGATCTTTCCTAGATTCCTTCAGATCGTTGATGTCAGGTACAATGTGGCACTACAGCTTTCCTGGTAACTAGCTCTCTGACTTAAACTGTTTCTTGGTTCCACTGGAACTCCTATTCCTATTGAGTTTCTGAGGGAAAAAAAAAGAGATTCATATGCATTTTAAAAATGGATATTTATTGGAAAGTTTTTAGATTAATTCACTTGAAACTATCTCTGTTGGAGACAGAAATCGAATATGCTCCCAGTAGTTCCCTTTCCTAGAGGTGGAGATAATTATATTAAGAGGATGACTAATGACATAAATAAGTACTTTCAAGTACCAGGGAAGGTAGCAAATGTGTAAATATTGAATAGAGATGACAGCTTGGGTAAAAAGATGTCTTTTAAAAAGGAGAATTTATTTAACATCCTGGTTATTTGCAATAATTTGAGCAGAATTAGCAATGGACCCCATTGTAGATAACTTAGATAACTGTTTAAGTGATTATAATGACGTAATTTTGATAATGACAGTGTAAAAGTAGGGATTTTTCAAGTAGTTAAAATATGCTGGAAATAACACTTTTTCAAATGTCCATTTACTTCTTAATATTTGAATGATATCCACAAGTGTTTCATCAGAAGCTGAGATGCTTTCAGAAGCTGCTCTAGGCATGAAAGAGACACTGGATATGATTTCAAAGATCGGAATTATGAATGAAACAAGCTACAATGATGGTTTGTAGATATTCTAGAGGAATCTCAACTACATCATCTACTGTATGATATGATATACTGAGTTTTAATAACTTAAATTCCATCTAAAGAACCCTTTCCCTGTGGCTTTTATAGCGTCTTTGACCTCCTTGTTTCTCAAGCTGTAGATCAGAGGGTTCAACATGGGAATCACAATGCCATAAAAACACAGAGGCCACCTTCATGTTCTCCTCAGAGCTGTCAGAATGAGGCTGTAAGTACATGTAAGCGAGGGTTCCGTAGAAAATGGTGACTGCGGTCAGATGGGAGGCACACGTGGAGAAGGTTTTCCTCCTTCCTGCAGTGGAGGACATCTTTAGGATGGCGGCCATGATGTATATGTAGGAGAGGATAACGACCAGCACAGTGAATGTCAGGTTAAACCCAACAAAAATTAAAATTAGCATGAAGTTAGTGTCCTGGCTGTAGCATGAAAGAGTGACAAGTGGGGGAATATCGCAGAAAAAGTGATTGATTTTTAAATTACAGAAGGACAGGGAAAATGTAAATCCTGTGTGCACTGAGGAGTTTATTGTTCCCATGAGATAAGAACCAGCTACCAACTGGATGCAGACTTGTCGAGACATGATTATGGGGTAGCGAAGGGGCTTACAGATCGCCACATAACGGTCCACTGCCATAACAGCAAGGAGGTAACAGTCACTGGTTGCAAATATTGCATAAATAAATAATTGTATTAAACATCCCTCAAAAGTTATTGATTTATCTTCTGCTATGAAATTCTGTAGCATCTTTGGCGTGACGGCAGATGTGTAGCAGATATCAACAAAAGCCAGATGTTGTAGGAAGAAGTACATGGGGGTCTGAAGTCTGGAGTCCGTGTTGATGAGGAGGATCATCCCAGTGTTTCCCACCATGGATGTCACGTAGATGACAAGAAACACAACGAAGAGAACACACTGAACATCACGTTGGACCCCAAATCCTAGAAGATAGAAGTCAGTGACTTTGGTGTCATTTCCTTGGGTCATGGCTATCAAGAGTCTGTAGGTGATTAAAAAAAAGGAGCTGAATAATAGAGAAAAATCTTTTATTAGATTAAGAAAAGTCTTTATTTTTCACTCCATTCTATACTTTGATATCCATAATAAAGACTCAAAAATGGGTTTGTTGCTTTGCATGTGTATTTTAGTAATGTATTAATTTATAGGTAATGAATACTTCATGGAAAAAATCACCTTTGAACATACAAGTCTAAGAAATGCAAAAATCTCATACTTTTCCATTGTATTATACATGCATCTATATTTGCATATGGCAATACACAAACATAATTTTGACGTTCTCAAAAGGCTATATAATTTATACACATTTATCATTTTAGCCCCTTAAGTGCTTCAGACTCTTGAAACTAGTAATGAAAAAAATGGAGACATTTGTAAGGTCTACACAATTTTGTTGGCTTCATGATGTTTTTGTACCTATTTGTTTTAAAAGAATCCTCTCATTTTATATATGTAAGAGGCTGATTTGCATTTCCTATGGAGTTGAATGGTTTTCTTTTTAGCTATTACCAAGGTTAAGGGAAAGCCATGTGTTAACACTTCAATCTATATACGCTGGTAGTTTATTTTAAAATTGCACGTATCTTTTTCTTTTCTGAGTTATAGAACCTCTGCGCCTGGCTGGGTGTAGAGTCAAGGTGCATCCATATGCGGTCTTTCCCACAGTGGAGAGCTTTAAGCTCCATGACTCGGTGTCTTTACAATTATTCCCTTCCAGATTATAAAGCATTGCTCCAGACAGAAGTGTCTATCATCACCCGCAGTGTGGTAGAAACCGGTTCCTGACACACGGATGTACCTTCCTTTTCCTCGGGTAACAGGGATGAGTTTCAGTTCCAATCCCACTTGTGCACTGAGATGATTTCAAAGCCCATGGTCACGGTACTAGACTCTGTCCAATGGGATACGGAGAAAGATAAAGCATGCGGCATCTCAGGCTTATCTAGGCTCTCAATCCTGTTCCTATGGAAACTGAAATTACATAAATCTCTACTGTTTTTTTTTTTTTATTTCTCATCTGCTACATGGATCAACATTTAAGAAAGTTTTGTAAGCAATATGTTGGGTGACTGGATACCAGAGAAAATATCAGGTCAAAATTTGATTTTATCAAATAACATAATTTTCATCATAATGGGCCCTTAGTTGTCTTTTTTGTTTTGTTTTGTTTTGTTTTTCAAGACAGGGTTTCTCTGTAGCTTTGGAGCCTGCCCTGGAACTAGCTCTTGTAGACCAGGCTGGCCTCGAACTCACAGAGATCCACCTGCCTCTGTCTCCTGAGTGCTGTGATTAAAGGCATGAGACACCACTGCTGCCTGGCTTTATTATTTACTTTTTATATGATACTCAAGAAGTTCTATTCAGTATCATGTTTTTTATTTTTTGGTTTTTTGAGACAGGGTTTCCATGTAGTTTCTAGAGCCTGTCCTGGAACTAGCTCTTGTAGGCCAGGCTGACCTCGAACTCAGAGATCCGCCTGCCTCTGCCTCCAGAGTGTTGGGATTAAAGGCGTGTGCCACCACTGCCGGGCAGTATCATGTATTTTTATTTATGAATTCTGATAACCCCACTTCTGTTGCTTATTAAAGCCTACTTCAGATGTGTTACAGATATCAACAAAAGCCTTAGGATATATAGGAGTTGGAAGTCTGGAATCTGTATGGATGAGGAGGATCATTCCAGCAGTATCTGCCGTGGAATGAATTTACAGAGCAGGGATCCTCTCTTACAATGCTTTGTGTTACTGTAGCATTTGGTAATTTATAAAGAAACTTGGTAATTTACGTGTAAAAAAAATAGGTGTATTTGGATCACAGTCCTGGTGGCAGATGTGTCTAAGAGGAGAGGCTCTATCAGGTTAGATTCTCATTTGCATTGTTCCATGACAGAAAGTAGATGGTGACAACTTGGGGGGACTAAGTCTCGGGCACAGCAAAAATATTTTACCTGACGATAGCTAACTCTGTCCTATAGCTATGTTGTTAACCCAATCACAGGAACAGTACCTTTACAATCTAACCACCTTCTCTTAGGAGATGACCCAACATGGTTGCCTTGTGCAGTGATTTCAGAGATGAACCCTGAGGACACATTGAGTTTAAAGTAGTTCTTCGTATAGACCCTCTGGAGTTTGGGTTACACGCACTTGTGAGTTGCTTGTGAGTTTCACGGTGTGAGTGCTGGAACCACACTTGTACCCTCTGGAAGAGCAGCAGGTGCTCTTAACTATGGAGCCATCTCTCCAGTTCCTGATTGTCACATTTTAAGGGGATTGTTATTTCAATAACATAGATAATAAAGATTTTTTAATTAAAGGGTGTAAATCTATAAATTTGTAATAACTACACATTTGTACCACAAAAGGTGGATTCATGTTTGCTAATTACTGATTTATTAGAGTCAAGAAGAACCAATCCTAAGGAAAAAGCATGTAAGTGCATCTATGCTTATAAAAAGCATATAAGGAATACATATAATTAAGTACATTTACCTGCAAATTCCCTAACTGGTTCAGGGACTGGTATTGACTTGTCTACTGGGAGGTGACTGAAGGAATATTAAAACAATGAGCACTGGCTCAAAGTCCGCTGGAAAGTAATTCCCTAGTTATAAAGTTATCAGTACACGACAGACAACAGAGTTTCTATGATTTACAGTGTGAATACCCAACTCAGGTTACCTGGTACCTGAAGCCTGGAGATAGAAACAGACACCATTGGAAAAAGCAGAAACTGAAATGAAAAAGCATCATCTTTGGGACTCGAAGAACTCAGTTAACCATAACACACCTTTCACAGAGAATAAGTGGAAATTTAATTACTGAAGGGCAAATGCTAGTTCTAAACACTAGGTATTGTTTCCATTCTGAAGTATGTTCAACAGAGGTGAATTATTGTTTGTATAATTATAATTCTTATAAACACACTTTTGCACCTGTAAAATAGTATATAATTAAAGAAATTCCTCATGAACAAATAATACTCCAAGTACACACACATGGGAGGCAAACACACAAAATAAATGAGTGTAATTGAAAAATGTTGTGGAGGATTCACCAAAATTAAGGGGGAATTAAATACTATGTGGAAAGATGATTTGTGACTTATCCTGGGGTGACTTCTCTCTATTACTCACAGTGCCAGATATAGAGAGTAGGAAAAGAGAAAACTACTCCCCATCATATCACATCAGTGCAGAAGCAAGATTCTTTACAAAACAAAATATCATCAGGTTAATTTTAACACACATGTAGAATTGCATAAACAATCAAGTGGGATTTATCCCATAAAAACTCTGGTCTCAGATAGGGAAGTCAGTCAGTGTAATCACATATATTATATCAGAAAGAAGAAAAATAGTTAAATATATTTATGGACAAAGACATTTGGAAAAAAATCAACACTCTTCACTATTGCAAGAAAAACCTCCTAATATTAGTTCTGAACTTAATGGAAAAAAATTACAGAAACTGGCACTGATGATTAGAGACTAAATAATTGCCTCCTAAGATCAAGAACAAGATGAATATATCCTCACCCCTGTTATGATATTCATCACACTTCTGAAAGTTCTATCCAGGGCTGCAATGTATAAAAGCAGCACATTTCAGGAACCATGGAACAGCACTTCCTGCAAAAGACACAATGGTCTATATGCTGAGAAGCTGAAGCTTTCAGAATAAAAGATAGCCATGTGGACATCAATAGTATTTCAATATAGCAATAGACTAGTGGGAATTGAGGAATAAATATATTGTTATTGGTGTCTGAAAATGAAATGTTTAAGTATAAATGTAATAAAATACACATAAGATTAGTAAACAGAATTTTAAAAAATATTGACAAGAGAAATGAAAAAAATGTTAGAAAAGGAATACCGTTTTCATGGACTGTAACACTCAAAACATTGAAAAATGAGTCTTCTCAAACTGATAAACAAATGTGACAGTGCCTATTAATTTTCAGACACTCTTTAAAAATCTAAACCAATTGATGAAAAAGTTAAGTGCACGAATGAGGCCCCTCTCCATGTCCAAGACCCCCACCATTTGGGTTGCCCAATCCCAGCAGCTGCTTTGCAAAGCAAAATTTGCCAGTTTGTGGCTATGTAGGTAAGAGGCATTAAAGTAGACTCTACTACTATTATTTTGTAGAATTGAAATAGTATTAAAGCAATTCCCAGCGACTTAGCACTGTGCCCTTAGATTAACGCTTCTCTCAGACCTTACCAGAGAAGCTTCTTTATGCAGTAGATGGCTATGAACTTGTCAAGGTCAGAAAATGAGTCTGCAGGGCTCTCAGCCTTAAATAGCGCATTCATGCCACATCCTCTCTGCCTATGGCTTAGGGATCATCAAGGAAAAGAGGGCACAAAGCCTGTAAGAGGCAGAGGCAGTGGGTGACACTGTTTTCAGGGTGCAGCAGGACAGTTGTGCGGGTAATCTCACAGCAGTTGTGACAACAAGCACGAGACCTGTGCAAGCTCAAGTCAGATGAAATCCCAGGGTGGAGAGAGGAAGTGGCATGAAGCCAGATCTTAGTGAAGAGCTGTTGGTAACTGATAACTGTGGAGCAAAGGGCAGTCAGTTTCCTTTAAGGTGTGGCTCCTGGCCAGTTGATGATGCTTCAGTGGGTGATCTTACATATAAAAGTATTTGGGTAGTGCAAATTGAAGCCAATGGGCTTAAAAATGTGTGTAAGGGATGTGGAGAAAGGTTGGGTTTACAAAGAAAGAGGGTGTGGATTGTGGAGGAGTTAGGGGGTGAATATGTTAAAAACATACTGCATAAAATTTTCAAAGAATGAATATAAAATGGAAAAGATGCATACAGCATTCCACTTGTTTTCAGGGCTCTTTGTGCTGCTATGCTAATGAACACTCTAGTATTGGAGGGACAGACACACAGGAGAAGCACAGTTGGGTTCCGAAGACTAAACTGAACACAGGTGTATGCACTAGTTTTTGATGAAGATACAAAATTATTGATAAAAGGGAAATTAGAAAAATTGGTAAAATATATGAAAAGGCTATTTCACCAGAGGGATATATGTACAAATAAATGAAAACCTGTCAGGCTCATCAGCCATTAGGAAGATGGGAATTATCAACATGATGGGATATCATGAAGCACGATGAGCTATTGCTGCACAGCCATCATCACTGCTAACATAAAAACGGAGACAATACTAAAGCCGGCAAAGACTCAGAGCTCTGGGTCTTTTATAGATTGTTGTGGGCACAGAAAATGGCATAATCACTCTGCAAAAATAATTTGGTAGTATTTAAGGAATCCAAACACACAGTCCAGCCCCTGCATTGCTAGCCAATTTTGCTTACACAAAGCTTATGCTCATGTCAAAATGAAAAAAAAAAATTCAAAAAAGCTTCACTGGCAATAATTTAAGCGTCAACAGCTAAAATGTTCCTTAGCAAACTGTTGGTTAAACACATTACATTACCACAACATGAAACAGCACTTGCAATCTGCGTAGTGACTAGGCAAAATTCTGGGCAAATGGTGGCTCTCCATGGCAACACCTAATTTGCAAAGGTTTGTGTATATTTGGGGTACAATCTTATCAAGATGGCAAAATTTTTAAGATAAAGAAGGGACTAGGGAATGACTTGAATTAGAACTAGTGATGGTTGGGGTGGTGTGTTTAGGAGGGCAAAGATGAGAGAAGTTTACATGGACTGAGATTTCTGATGGGTATTTTCTACCTTGACTAATGTGGCAGCTCCTGGAATCTATCTAAAGACAGGAGAAAATACCGTCGAATCACAGGGACACTACCAATAACAAAACTGTGGTCTTAATGCCTAGGGTTATTATACAAGATGCAACAGTGGAGGGAGAATCATCCAAAGGTGTAGGTGGGATTTGCTGCATTATCTTTATAATTTCCTGTGAATCTGTAAGTATCTAAAGCCTGGAAACAGAGTTCGTAGAGAGGCCTAGAGTCTGCGGTGCCGTAATGCGCATATCAAACAAGCAAATTTATGCAAATGTCTCAGCAGAGCAACCAACATTGAGTTGAGCTCATCCAAGCAGCTGTGGTAACGCATGCCAGCCAATGATTAGATGACCCTTTCAATTATTTGTTCATTTTCTTTCCCAGGAAGTCCTCAGCCATCTGAAAACCTAGCCTCTGGGCCTTAGGTGAGACATTCTGGGACTCCATCTCTGAGCCTTTGGTTCCTCTGCTTCCTGTCCACACTGCAGTGATTACAACTGATATGGAAAAATGACATTTGCTCTGTTTTACTTACACTGAGTTGCTTGCAGATTTTCTCTCTGCACTTGGTTGAGGTGATTGCCAACCAAAGCCTCTGTGTTTCTTGCTCATCAATGAGTTTATACCTGGGGCCTAAGGGATTTATACTCTCTTGACAATTTGAGGTCTCCAGGGCTGAACTGGAATTGGATAAACAATAATAATTAGTGATTTTAAAAATTAACACATATTAATCATAAAAAGGGTTTCATTATGATAAATTTACATGAACATATTTTGATTATACTTGTTTCCTATTAATCTGTCTTATCCCCTTCCACTCCCTCGGTTCGTCTTTATTTAGCAGTTTGTCATTTTAAATGTATTTGTTCACGTGTTTGTGTGAATGTACGCACATATGTGCGTGTGAAGGTACAGGCACCTGGGAGTGAGTAGAAGTCAGAATGGGGCATCAGATACATTGCAGCTGGAATTATAGGTGATGTGGGACTCCCAGCTTGTAATGGAGGAGCTTGGACCCGAACTCCCGTCCTTAAGAGCCAATGTCGTTAACTGCTGAACCTCTCCAGGCTTCTCGTGCCCCTAGATAGTTATTTCTGACTAATCAATTTAAATGTTCTGTATAAAGCTTTTTATTTAATGTTACTTTATTTCCAGAAGGGACGCTTCTTTCTCATGCTACCTAGTCTTTAACAACAATTATTATCTCTTGTTATCAATCAAGTACAGCACCTCTTCATATTGTTCAAGGATCTATATTTATAAAGATATTGTTGTTGAGAAAAATAGATGCCTATATAATCGGTGAAGAGAAATCAGAATCTAACCTAAATGGAAGGGCATTTTGTCCCCAGTGTGACTGTGTGGGAAAGTGCTTTGTAACATCACATTGAATATTGATATTTATTTTAAAAACTGCATTTCTTTCTTCTTTCATTTCAACCTAAAAAATTCTATGTTCTTTTAATTCAGCTGTAGGCAAAAACATATTTCCACTTGCCCTTTATAAAAATACTTCTTTCTATGATTATAATTTTATGATTTTTTATTTGCTTTTCCTTCTTCAAAATCCTGTCATTTGCCTCTCACTGAGTTTCTGTAGCTCTCATTATTGTAAGCAAACATTATTTATGTGCTCTTTATAAATGCAGTTGATTTTAGTCATCTATTTCTGTAAGTATTTTATATATAATATTAAAAATACTTTAATGAGTTCTTTCTTGGGCAGGAAATAATGAGGGTAATTTCTGACAAATTGCTCTGAAGTGCTGAGAATGTCAGACATGTGAGATGTATTGGGTAGGAAATACTACTTGAACCATAAGGTAATATTAAAGTGATATATGTATTTATGTGTAGATTTGTGCAAAAATTAGAACCAAGTTCACAGTAGACTTCATTGTAGATGATTTAGGAACTTTTTTTTTTTTTTTTTGGTTTTTCGAGACAGGGTTTCTCTGCAGCTTTTTTAGAGCCTGTCCTGGAACTAGCTCTTGTAGATCAGGCTGGCCTCGAACTCACAGAGATTTGCCTGCCTCTGCCTCCCGAGTGCTGGGATTAAAGGCATGTGCCAGATTTAGGAACATTTTAATATTAATATTGATATATATAGCATTAGACAATTTTCTATTAAAATGTTTGAAGGAATACTTTTAAAATTTTAGATATGTTTCTTAAATTTTCAAATAATATCTATAAAGACTTCCTCCTGAGGAATATAAGATGCTTTATAAATGACATTACATGAAAAATCAGTTTCAAGAGCAGGTTTTAGGACACAATTTCTCACAATCTAAGATATTACATATTGATATATAGTGTTGATTTATAAATAGCTGAGCATGTTTTCAAATTCAGGATGATTAAGAATGATAGACATAAGTCTATCAGACACGTTGATATCCCCAGTTTCAAGGCTTTGCATTCAATCTAAGTGTCCTTAGTTCTGCAGTTGAGTTTGTTGGTTCTTTCTTACTGGCTTTAGTTATTGGACTTCCTGAAGTAATTTTGGAATCCATGTTTCATGGTTTTCCTACTTTTCATCCTTTAGCCATTGCTTCAGTTCATGTCTTCTTTTTTCTTCAAGATACGGTTTCTCTGTGTAACTGCCCCTTCCTGACTGTTCTGGAACCCTCTCTGTAGACCAAGTTGGCCCCTAACTCACAGAGATCTGCCTACCTCTGCCTCCCGAGTGCTGGGTTTAAAGGTGTGAGCCACTACGACCAGGCTCACATCTTTCTTATTTCTACTTCTCAGTCAATCTCTTCCGTACCAGGCTCACTTTTTACAAATATAGACTCTCAAATGTGGTTAGTGATGTCTCTGCTGACTCATTTCTTTTCATCACTCCCAAGGTCTTTCGACACAAGACTAGATGTCTCCGTAGGCAGGAACTTTCACAATTTTCCCACTACTGATTGCACTGTTGCTTCTCCTCAAACCAAAGCATTTCCTGCATTGCACTCTGAAATCTCCTTCCTGCTCCCCTTTCCTTCCTCACCTCACCACTCACCTTCTGAGTGATCAGTACTTGTCTATTGATTTGTGATTGTGGGGAATGTACATGCCCACTCTTCATTGTCTTTCCATTTAGTTCCCATAGAGTATGGGCATAGCTATCCACGATCCCTATGTGATGATTACTAAGTGAACGATTTGTTTGCATGGGATATTTTATGCACTTTAAAGGCAAGTGTAGTTTTGTGTAACTGTGTGCCCCTGTGGAATTTCTTTCCCTCCCTCCCTCCCTCCCTCCCTCCCTCCCTCCCTCCTCCCTTTGTTTCTTCCTTTCTTTCTTTTCTCTTCCTTTTTTTTTGTACCTATCATGGAACTAGCTTTTGTAGACCAGGCTGGCCTTGAACTCATAAAGATCCACCTGCCTCTGCCTTCTGAGTACTGGGATTAAAGGAGTGCACCACCACTCAGCTGCCTGTGGAGTTTTATGGTCTGTAACCAGAATCTTCATCAAATAAATGAGAATAAAAAAACATGATTTGTGAAAGAGAAATACAATCTAATTTTTACTTTTTGATAATAACTGCTGTGAACTGAAAGCCAACACCAATAGCAATAATGATAAAGTTTACTGAGAGTTTAACATTTCAGAAACTTGTAATCTAAAAGATTTATGTGTACTGGTTTGTTCAATATATAAATAAGTAATACTGTGTCTTAAGAGCTGTCAGTATCTGCATTTTACAGATTAGAGATCTGAGACTCAGAGACATTTGAAGGCTCAGTTATGAGAAGTGACTTTAGTGCTTCCTTTAATATGTAAAGCACTCTGTGTCATAAGTGTTGTTCATATCTGCATTTTACAGATAAGGGATCTGAGACTCGGGCTTGAAGTAACTTGCCCATGTTCACACAGATAGCACCTATCAAAGCTAGAATTTAGGGACTTCGCAAGCAAAGCAAGAGTTAAATTTGATAACTGTAGACAAAGTACCACAAGCAACCCATGGCTGCTAGGAGAAGGAGAATTGACCTTCCCCAAGGATGAGGCTCCTTATTGGTTGCCCAATGCAGACTGGTCAGCCCTGAAACCATATACACATAAGCAGCAAAACCAGACTCAGCCAGTTGTATTTACATATATTTGTGCACATACATACACATACATATACATGCTTTAATATATAAACTATATTGTATCATAAGAACTGTTAGTATCTGCATTTTACAGATAAGATATCTGAGATCTGGAGACCTTTTAGGGCACCAGTTTGAAAGAATTGATTTGTAATGCTTTCTTATATGTGAATCACTATGTCAAAAGTATTGTTTGTATCTGCATTGTGCATATGTTTGTAACAATAATAACCAGAGAAAAAAGAGGCTATCAGCTTGAGAGGGGGGAACATGGAAGGGTTCGTGGAAGGACAAATGGGAAGGGCTGTGTGGGGGGGAAGCAGTATAATTCCAATTCAGTTAAAAGCATGAAAAAACAATTATTTAAATGAAAAATAATGCAGATATCTTCAGTGTCTCTGATAGAGAACATTAACTAAGTGATCCCATGTTAAATACTTCATGCTATAGCTCGACCTTGAGGTAGACTGATTCCCAACTTTCTAAGAAACCACCATATTGATTTCCAAAGTGGTTGTACAAGTTTGAACTCTCACCAGTAATAGATGAGTGCTCTCCTTATTCCACATCCTTGGCAATATGAGCTGTCACTTGTGTTACTAATATTAGCCATTCTGACGGTTTTAAAATGGAATTTCAAAGTTGTTTTGACTTGCAGTTCACTGATGGCTAAGATTGTTGAACATTTCCTTTTTTGATGTTTATCCACTACTGTAAAGTTGATTAAATTTTATTTCTGTTTTTAAAACAATCTTTATTTTACAAAAAAAATCTTAATTCTCCCTCCCTCCCTTCCTTTTGCTCCCCCTACCCTTTCCTACCCCACCCCCACCATCAGCTCCTCAGAGTGGGTAAGGCCTCCCAGCAGGAGTCAATCTAGCACATCACTTTGATTGCTTTGAGGCAGGAACATGGCTCTTCCCACTATATATAGGCTGAGTAAGGTATCCTTCCAGAGAGAATAGGCTCTAAAAAGCCAGTTAAAGCACTGGGGATAAATCCTGGACCCACTGCTGGTGGCCCCACAGACTTTTCAAGCCACACAACTGTCACCCACACTCAGAGGGCCTAGTTTTGTCCATGCAGGTTCCCCAGCTGTCAGTCTAGGACAGAGTCAGTGCATTTTGAAAAGTATTTCTCAGCTGTCTAGTCATTTGGGTTTCCTCTATTGAGGGTTCTCTTTTTAGAACTATATACATTTTTATTGGATTTTTTTGGAGGGCGGGTTCTAGTTTTTTTTTTAGTTCTTTATTTATTTTCGATATCACCCCTTATTAGATCAGATTTTTAGTTGTAAAATTTTTTATATGGTTTATTTTTTATATTTAAAAATTTCCATCTCCTCCCCTTCTCCTCCCCCTTCCCTCCCCTCCCCTCCACCCATACCCCCCTCCCTCCCTCTCCAGGCCAAGGAGCCATCAGGGTTCCCTACTCTATGTTAAGACCAAGGTCCTCCCAACTCCCCCCAGGTCCAGGAAGGTGATCAATCAAGCTGAGAAGGCTCCCACAGAGCCCGTCCATGCAGAAGAATCAGAGCCCAGCGCCATTGTCCTTTGCTTCTCAGTCAGCCCCCGCTGTTGGCCACATTCAGAGAGACGGGTTTGGTCGCATGATCCATCAGTCCCATTCCAACTGGAGTTGGTGATCTCCCATTAGTTCTGTCCCACCGTCTCCATGGGTGAAAGCACCCCTCACGGTCCTGACTTTCTCCCTCATGTTCTCTCTCCTTCTGCTCCTCATCAGGACCTTGGGAGCTCAGTCCGGTGCTACAATGTGGGGCTCAGTCATTTTCTTCATCTATAAGCCAGGTCGTCAGTATGGCTATAGGAACTGGCCTTTTTGGGCTCCCTCTCCTCAGCTGTCCAAGGAACTAGCTGGGGGCGTCTCCCTGGAAACCCGGGAACCCCTCTAGAGTCAAGTCTCTTGACAACCCTCAGATGGCTCCCTAAATTAAGATATATGCTTCCCTGCTCCCATATCCACCCTTCCTGTATCCCAAGCATCCCATTCCTCCGAGCTCCCCCCATTCTCCCCTTCACGCTTTTCTCTCCCCATCTTCCCTTGGCCCCGTCTCTCCCCACCCTCAAGTTCCCAATTTTTGCCCGGCGATCGTGTCTACTTCCAATATCCAGGAGGATTACTATATGTTTTTCCTTGGGTTCACCTTCTTATTATCTTCTCAAGGATCCCGAATTATAGGCTCGATGTCCTTTAATTATGGCTAGAAACCGATTATGAGTGAGTACATCCCATGTTCATCTTTTTGGGTCTGGGTTACCTCACTCAGAATAGTGTTTTCTATTTCCATCCATTTTATCTCATTCTATAGGCTGTTGCTTTGTCCAAATGATGGTGTCCTTTGGCTTACAGAAGCTTTTTAGTTTCATGAGGTCCCATTTATTAATTGTTGATCTTAGTGCCTGCATTATTGGTATTCTGTTCATGAAGTCTTCTTCTGTGTCAGTGAGTTCAACTCCATTCCCCATTTTCTCTTCAACAGGTTCAGTGTATCTGGTTTTACGTTATGGTCTCACTCAGTTGCCCAGGTTAGCTTTGAACTTGCTCTGTAGCACAGGGTAGCCTTGAACTTCCATTCTCCTCACCTTAGCCTCTGGAGTAGCTGAAATTATAGACTTGAGCCACCAGTTCTGGCTGTTTTCTTTTTTTTATTGATTTATATTGAGCTCTACATTTTTCTATGCTCTCCTCCCCGCCTCTTCCCTCCCTTCAACCCTCTCCCAAGGCAACTCAGAAGCACCTGCTGGAGGAATGAGAGTGTCAGCAGTGGCCTAGGGCTTCCTACATCATGACAATGTCTCATAGACAACCCCATAGACCAACTCGATCAAAGCAATTCCTCAATCGAGGCTTCTTCTGCTAGATGATTCTAGGCTGTGCAAGTTAATGATTACTGTTAGCCAGGACACTGGGTTGCATAGCTTCTGGGAGGAACAAGTTCTTTAATAACAATAATGTACTGTGAAAGAGCAGTGATCAAGGGGAGGCCGTAGAGAAGAGCAAACACAACCAGCGGGAAGACAACATGAAATAAAGTATAAAATGGACCGAGTTTGGCTCGTGTTTTCTGAGGACAAGAAGACAAGCTGATCATGTATGTGGCATCAGGAACCGAAGCAAGGGCTTTCCTGTGAAGGCTGCATGTTGTTCTAAGTATGACAAAGAACTGTTGTAGGATAAGGGGTGTGTGTGTGACACCAGATCCGCTACTCTTAGGGAAGCTGTTGTTGACTGGAGTAGAGATGTAGGAGGAAGCATGGAAGCTGAGATCACTTACAAGAGTTTCCTATCATGTGCCTGAAGAATATGTAAGCTAGAACTTGCACAGTCTGAGGGATTAGAGATCACAGTGCTCTATCACTCCAAGAAGACAGAGTTTATACTGATGACATTCAGACTGTTTTAAGGAAGTGAGGTAAACTTTGACTCCTAGATTCTTATTGTAGTTATTCATGTGAGCTATAGCGCTGTTTAACTGTGATGGAAAAGACGCAAAGAAGGGTTTACAATAAAATGCAGTAAAACCAGATATGATTTTACAAAGCAAGTGAGCAAGCAAGCAAATAAAACCCTAACCTCAGTTCTCAGTGCAGTTAAAATATAACAAAGCACGTCACAAAAGGATTTTAAAGGACTTGGTAAAAACTGAAAATGGTAAACAGCTTCTTACAGAGATCCAAGGAGACAAATGGATCTAACTGGCCTTTGCTGGAATTCCCCAGTAGACATTTGCTGGGAGCATCTCTCAGCAGAACAGAGTAGCCTGCTGCCAAAGCTAAGATCCTATCCATTTTGTCTCCTCATTCCTTAAAGTGGAATCCACAAGGATGAGGTTAGTTAAGCTACAGACAGCGGCCTGCAGACGTGAACAGGTGTCTTACATTAATTCTAATGCTTCGAGCAACAGGGAGGCATATGTGGTCTCAAGACTATTCCGTTTCTGACAGTTTCTGACAGTATATAAACTTGTATATGGCAGCATAAATAAGGTGTGTTGATTCTTTTTACCTCCAATGCCTACTCGTTGCCTGCTATACCATCCTGTTATACAGAGAATGTGAAACTGACTTGGACTCCTGACTCCTGTACTCTTTATTCATCTTCTTTATGTTAGCTAACACTGGGATTTAGCTCTCAATTCCTAAAATATCTATTGATAGGTCATTCCCTGAGCTTGTAATTGCTTCCTAAGTATTTAAGCAGTTAACTAGACATGTATCTGAGATGTATTTAGTGATAAAATTTTATTAGACTTTTCTATTGTCATAGTTCCTGCCTGGTTAAGAGATTTTGTTACACAAAGTGGGAAGATAATTATCAATTCAATCATTCAACAGCTACTTATGAAGACTTTCACTTAATCCTGGTGCTGCCCTCGATCTAACAGCTAACAGGTTGTAGAATTGAGGATAAAGCTCAATGGTGCTGCTTTGATTCACATACTTGGGGTCTTGAGCTTGAGTCTGAGAATGAGAGAAACAAGCACAATGACACATACACATAGACACAGACATATGCACACACACACAGAGATGAGAGAGAAAGGACAGACACATAAAGAGAAAGACAGAGACAGAGAGAGAGAGAGAGACAGAGACAGAGACAGAGAGACAGAGAGACAGATAGGAAAAAAGAAATAGAGATTTGATTTGATTTGGGTTCAACGACCAGAAAGCCTAGCCTATTTGGTAAGATCTAGGCCAATGAGAGACCTTGTCCCCCAAAACAAGGTGGATGGAGCCTAAGAAATTACTGAATGTTGTCCCTCTCCATGTACACACACACACACACACACACACACACACACACACACCTGCTCATGGATGCACGTACTACATGCATACTTAAATAAAAAATTTAAAAAGTCATGGTACCAGAGATTATTATATAAAACCATACTGACTCTTCCTTCCAGTTTATAGTGACTTGACTTTAGCTGCCATTTCTTTTGACATTCACAAGGTTGATCTTAATTTTATATCTTTTTAAAATCCTGTATTAGTTTTCTCAATACAATTGTCAGTTGCCCTATCAACAGCAGAATGATTACATGCCTATACTTTGTGTATTCAGAGTGTGCCTTGGTCACCATATAGGTTCTCTTCAGTTTTTTGATAGTTCCTTTGAAGCTAAGCATCAGAACATGGCTTTAACTAGCATAATCTTAGATATGTCTGAAGTCTTCGCTCACAACCACCTCAGCCTGGCCTGGGCCAAATCACCTCTGTGGATTGCTATGAGATTTGGACGATGGCTTCAAAGGAGAGCAAATCTAAGACAAGTTAGCATTGAGCATGCAATGATCAATAGGTCAGTTTTGGTGCTAGATACAGAACAGCAAGAAATTTGGTCAAAAAACATGTCAAGGAATTGATGCTCATTTTCCACTCTTATTCTCATTTATTCACAAAACACATGAGAATTCATCCATCCACCCATCCATCCACCCATCCACCCACCCATCCATCCATCCACCCATCCATCCACCCACCCACCCATCCACCCATCTACCCAACCACCCATCCATCCACCCACCCATCCACCCATCCACCCATCCATCCAGCCATCCATCCATCCACCCATCCACCCACCCACCCACCCATCCACCCATCCACCCACTCACCCATCCACCCACCCACCCATCCATCCACCCATCCATCCATCCACCCATCCATCCATCCACCCATCCACCCATCCATCCATCCAGCCATCCATCCATCCATCCACCCCACCCACCCACCCACCCATCCACCCACCCACCCATCCATCCATCCACCCATCCATCCATCCATCCACCCACCCACCCATCCATCCATCCATCCATCCATCCATCCATCCATCCATCCATCCACCTATCTACCCATCCACCCACCCATCCACTCTCCAAGCACTCTTTGGGCTTCTGAGTTAAACTTTATTCTCCAGTGAGATGATGTCACAACCAGTTCAAATGGCACTAGATATTATGAAGAAAACAAAACAGAATGGAAGTTATGAAATGAAAGGCAGTGAATATTATATTCTGTCTTTTGACGAGAGAACAAATAGAAATTGGTAACTGACAAAGATCAGAAATTGTATTCGTTTTTGAAGTTTGAAAGCTTAAGGCTCAAAAAAGCTTAGTGTCTGACGAGAGCCCTAGCCTTTGTTTTGTTGGTTTGTTTTTTGCTTTACATGACAGGGTTTCTCTGTGGGTAGCTTTGACTGTCCTGGAACTTGCTCTGTAGACCAGGCTGGCCTTGAACTCACAGAGATCCACCTGACTCTGCCTCCTGAGTGTGGCACTAAAGGTGTGTGCCACCACTGCCCAGCCTAGCCTTTGTTTTTAAGATGCCACCTTGAACACTATATTTTTCAGAGGGAGAGAGTGGAAGGCAGAGATCTCACTCCCGCAGCCCCTTATATCATGACATCAGTCCATCCATGGCAGTCTCATTATTTGAAAGGATATACTCAAAGGTTATACCTCCCAACACTACTGAACTGAGAGTAAACCTTCAACACCTGAGTTGGGAAAGCACATTGTAGACTGTGTTATGTATATTATAGTGGGTGTAAAGGTTACACGTTAGATGACTACATTCTTGCAACTGTGTGGAATAGCCCAGGCAGATAAAGAATAGACTTGAAAGGTGATGATGACAGGGGCAAGGAGAACTTAGGAAGCAAACACAATAGCCAGGCATCATGCTTATAATTTCAAAAACAGCATATTTTAAGAAGTCAAAGTAATCAATCATCTATCCATCATCTAAACATAAAAGAGGGCATCCCTGGAGATGAAGTCGTAAGCTTATTGTCACCAAATGAGTTAGAAGGATGGATTAGTATAAGTATGAAGGGATTCACATCCAGGCAGATTATTAAACACCTTCATATACAACTCTTTATAAAGTATAGGGAAGATTCATATTCTTATCTCTCGCACTATGCATAGCCCAGGTCTTCAACAGAAAACCACATATTAAATAACAATTCTTTTGGTGTTATTTATTGATTAGGTTTATCTTAAACAGAAAGGAACCAAAATCCCTCTTCTGATCCAAAGTAAGGTTTTAAAATATAAAGCTCAATAAAACAATTAAATAAGAAAATTTAAAAAAAGAAATTCCATCTACTCAAAATTTTTTGTTTCGATACATAGGGTTTAATTCTGGGAAGCAATTACCAGGAATTTTTTTTAAAAAGTTTTGTAATGAGAAGAAAGATTATTTATTATTTCTTCCCTGTGTTTGGACATTTTGCAGCCATGTTGATGGCCTTAATTAGGAGGTTTTGTAAGCCACATTGAAATGCTCAAACTCAGAGCATCTAAAAACTTAGAGCTGAAATTTAATTTTCAACAGGGTATTGCGTTGCTATAAATAAACTGTGTTTTGAGGACATTGAACAGGATTAGAGATACAGAAAATTAGACCCACTCACATTCTATAGGATTGCAGATATGTATCAATTATGTCTGCCACCCCTACTGTGTGGGAATACAGGTGTGTACCACTATGTCTGCCAGCCCATTCTGCAGGAGTAGCAACTCTTTATCTATATCTGTCCTCCTATTCTGTTGTATTATAGGCGAGTTCCATTCTGGCTGCTAGTTGTTTCTTCTTAAGAAAATCTTTGCTCTTAAGGAAAGAGATATCTTGATTGAGGGAGCCATTATAGGGTTTTCAAGAAACCTGGCTCTAGAGAAGTTCCCAGGAATCTACAAGGATGACCCCAGGTAAGGAGGAGAGGGGTCCTGATCTTGACTTGTCCTGTATTCAGACTGATGAATGTCTTAACTATTACCATAGAACCTTCATCCAGCAACTGATGGAAACAGAGGTAGAGACCCGCTTTGGAGCACTGGACTGAGCTCCCAAAATCAAGTTGAAGATCAGGAGAAATGAGAATATGAGCAAAGAGGTCAAGACCATGATGGGTACACACACTCAAACAGTCTACCTGAGCTAATGGCAGCTTGCCAACTCCAGCTGGACTGGAAAGGAACAAGCTTAGGACCAAATTAGTCCTATGTGGTTGACAATTGCATGGCTGAGCAAGGTATCATCCAAAGAAAACAGGTTCTTATGTTTTCTGGGAAAGACTTTAGACTTTTTAATCTATTTTTAGACTATTTAATCCTTTGAACTGGAGCTTGTTTCTATCTCGGGCACTTAGATGATGATGTCAGACTCACCTGGTGTTTTCCTCCTTCGCTATCTACTCTCCTGATGATGGTGGAGATGATGGTGATGATGGATCTTTTGCGACAAGGTCTTACTATGCAGCCTTTAACTGCTTGGAATTTACTATGCAGACCATGTTGGTCTCTAACTCTTAGAGACCCACCTTCCTCTCCTTTCAAGTTCTAGGATTAAAGACTTTCACCACCAGGCCTGACCGGCATCCTGATTATGAACATCTTGACATTGTTCTTTGTTTTCTTTATATTTGATTATTTTGATTTTCTTCCACTAACATGTTGATTAATGGCTCCCAGAATTTGTAGAGTTTCCTGCTGCTTTCTTTTTTATCCAAGTCAATACCTGACCATGCAAGTGTTCAAGAAATGTCATTCAATGAAAGAGAATAATTAAAATACATGAAAGATATATAAGCACACACAAACTAAAAAACACACACACATATGTAAATCTGTGTGAAAGTTTGTTCTGCATTGAGTTAATTGGTCTTGCAGATAAGGTAACTACATTATAATTCTTTAGAAATAAAACTGCAACACGTTTTTATACTTTTTTTTTTACTAAAAATGAGAAAATATACCATTCCATTTGAATTACTTGAAGCTTATTTTTTTTAAGTAACCCCTTGAAATTACTTTGAAATGCATAAAATAGAATGTGTTAGTAGGTAGATTGAGATGTGGTTAGGTAGAGAGATACAGGATGAAATAAGTTTGCTAAAATATTGATCTTGAAATCATTTGATAGCTACAGGAATGTTCACTGGAAAATTCAATTTTTTTTCTGGTTCCAAGCTTTCATAAGCAACCCTGGGAAAGAAAAAAATACCCAAGCATATTCACACTTTCAACAGAATTTAAATCCAAGATTCTGTAATTTCTGCACTCCTAAAATTGAATGCAGAGAGTAGTTGGCTATAATGGAGGCATTTAAGACAAATCTTTATTGTATGTTAATCAACAAACAGTATTCTTATGTTTGGTAAGATTTGTTAAAATAACAACTGGGCACTTATATTGTTAACCAGGAGTTGGGTGGCTAGAACATTGATTTCTTCTATCCTTTCAAACTAAGATCTGCATTTGAGTTCCAGGGAACTGAGTACAGTCAGAAACTGTAGGTGGTTCATAATTGATACTTGTTGCAACTGGAAAATTCATGTTCTTATTTGTGACTCATAATCCTCTCATTTAAAGAAAGTATCCTCATCCTTGTAAAGATGAGTCAGTGGCTTTCTATCCTGTCGGTCTGTGTACTTAGGTCCTCTTTCAATATTGGTAGTTGTACTACAGGGAAACCCCTTATTATAATAATTACAATATGAATCTAAGGGTGTTTCCACTAAGCAACCATTCCACTTGCCTGACTGTTTTTTTTTTTTTTTTGGTTTTTCGAGACAGGGTTTCCTTGTAGCTTTGGAGCCTGTCCTGGAACTAGCTTTTGTAGACCAGGCTGGCCTCGAACTCACAGAGATCCGCCTGCCTCTGCCTCCTGAGTGCTGGGATTAAAGGCGTGCACCACCACCGCCCAGCTTGCCTGACTTTTGATTATTATTACAGTCATGCTAGTAGTGCACATAGGCACATAATATTGTGCACCATGCATAATTTACAGACATGGAGACTAAAGTAAGTGATCTTGATAATTTCACTGTAGAGTATAAAACTAATGGCTTAGGATTAGAATGCAAATTCCTGGAGCTAATTCATTTACCTAGCCAAAAAACTAGTCAAATTGTCATTGCTTAATTATTTTAAGCAAAAATAACGAGGAGCTAGGCTATGTGGGAAAGCCATCCAAACATCATGGGTACGGTGAGCCCACAAGACGATACAGCAGAAGCGGAGCTGACAGACCAATGTCAAACCCATAGGAATGTTATCTGGTGGAGAACCTGCACTTCAGAGCTGCAGGAATGCTTGTTTTTGGACAGTCACTGTCAATTCTGTGAAAACCTTGTGAAGCCATGACGTCTTCCCTTCAAAATGGGATCCATTCCCCAAATATTCCAGCAGTACATAAATCATTTGTTAAAAAAAATTCTACCTGTATGGGCAACTGTGTACTTTTGTCACACCTTGAAGGCCTGATGTGAAAGCATTCACTCACCCAAATCTTTGTTCTCATGGTCAAATCTACATAACACTAGCTCTTCCCCTGCCAGCTATCCTTTTGACAGGACTTCCACAAAGAAAGGAGCCCTAGGCAGGAGGAACTGACCAGAGAGAGTACATCTGGGTGGCCCCTGAATTCTCTAGCAGCACACTCAGGAAGGTGTAGTCTACTGGACTTTTGCGCAAACCTAACAAGCTACTAATATTCTGTATTTATTCTTCACCTTGGTCTCAATTAACATAAGGTCATAGCCCGGGAAAGTAACTGTTTATGCCTTTAGATTCCTTTTAACCCAGACAGCTAGATACTGATGCAAATCGAGCACCTTACCTTCCTCCTAAGCCAACAAATTGCTATGGTTACCAATGCCGTGTCCCAATCACTGGTGAATGATGCAAAAGTGTTCAGAGCGCAACAGCCCTGTTGTGTTTTTCTACAATTATTATTCACAAACTTCTAGTTACACTTAAAAAAATGTGGTTAGTACACAGAAACTTCTTAGAGTTTTTCCTGATTCTTAACTAATCCACCAGGTATCTGCAGGTGAGCTTCACAGCCACGCCCCCTTTGAGAGGCAAGGCGCCTCCTTGTCAGATGCACAGGTTTCTGTGGTTCTGTGAAACGCATGCTTGTTAGCTGTCTGTATATAAACTGGAAACCGTGTGGGATGGGTAGAACAGAGAGAGAACAACAAGAAACATCGAGTGTTGGAAGAGGCATAGAAAGAATAATGAGACAACAATAAAAAGAACTTAAGTGAGTTAATTTATTTCTCAGACCGAATCAGTAAGTTTTTGCCAGCTATAGTAAAACTTTCTGAACCCTGAGAGGTTTAGTGGGTTTATCCCCAACATAAGCCTCCATACGTGGGGAGTATGGATTTTAGCTGGGTTGATTCATGTTATTACAAATTCTTAGATCAGTCTCTCATTCTGCTATTCTATATTTAATGCAGGATCCGTCATTCTGAAAGGTTAAGACCCAGCTTGAGTCTCTCCGTGGGAAACTATCCTGATATTTAAAAGCTTATGTGTGGAAGTCAGCCAAGATGGACCTTCCCTGTGCTGTTCCTGGTACCTACTGCAACGCTCCTTTCATGCTTCCTGTGTAGGTCTGCGTTCTGGTGAAGCACACTGATGCAGAGGGCTAAGTGGTATTCTGTGCATGCCATCAGCTTGCAGAAAGCTGTCAGAAATATTCTAAAGATGCTCATATCTTTGAACGCCTCACTGAGCTCCTCTTCATTGGGTTTTTTTTGGCATAGGAATGAATGGATATGGAGCGTGGAGTCATACATTCCTACGTCTGAAACCTACTCCACCAATTTGTGAATTCATACAAAATATTCATTATCTTTAGGTGTCACATTTTTCATTTTTATAAGGAATTTAACATTAGCATCTGCCATATAAGGCTGTGGTAATAAACGGAACAATGCCCATTAAATATTATAGCTCATTACCCAATACCTTGAACCATCAGTAAGAAGTTTGTGGAGTTTGTGAGTGTCTAAAATAATTAAATTTAGGATATCAAAAGATATTTGTTTTTCATCTTCACTGCAGAAATATTCATTATAGTTAAGAGGTGTAATTAACCTGAATATTCATCAGTAGATTAATGAATTAAAATTAGGAACATATGTACAAAGAATGTTATCCAGCTTCAACAGAGCAGAGAATCATGCAATAAACAATAGTGTGAATTAATCTCAAAGATAACACACTAAATGAAATGAGAATATAAAAGATATAGCACCATTTTATTTTTTAAATATTTATTAGCTCATTTCCTTGTGTGTGTCCATGCACACATGTGTGCCAGCAATGTGTGGCATTAGGGAACAGCTTGCTGGAGTTCTCTTGACCGTGCAAGACTCAGAGACTGAATTCAGAGTGTCAGTGTTAGCAGCAAGTACCTTTGCCCACTGAGCCATCTTACTGATGGCTCATACTCAATAAAGTTTACTCAATAAATACTCAATAAATACTCAATAAAGTTTATTTCTATCTGATTGGAAGGGATTACATTAACATATTTTTGAAATCAGAAAAACCTTGCATCATGAAAAATGTTAATGGTACTCTAGCTACGGAGTAATTTTAATTTGTCTTGTTGTTGCCAATCAATAAAATTATCATCTTTCTGAATTCCCAACCAAATAATTTTATTTCCCACTGATGATGTTTGGTGTTTGTGTTGGGTGAAGTGTTGGCCATGTTTATTTTTCTCGTTTAATTGTTGCATAGAGGTAGAGAGCCAAAACATGCTGTTTTTGCAACTCCTCTGATGAATGATCACAGAATGGGAGAACTGGTTCTGAAGGTCACTTTACTCCAGGGATTGGATGTGTGGATCAAAAAGTAAAAGTGGCTTAACTATCCTGGCTCTGGAGTCTTTAAATGAAATGACCTTGAGAGCTATATTATAGGCCTACTTTTTAGGGGATTCCCAATGAACTTGTAATAAAGATAATCAGCTCCTCCACTCTGAACCTCTCTGTCCTTTGATCCTGTTACTTTTTCAAGTCTTCATCTACTTTCGTCCACAGGGTCTTTTCTCTTGATCACAGTGTCTGACTTGTTCTATCCCCTCACATTTTACAGAGCTGAGCTGTCATCCATCTCCCTTCACACTGTCACATCTTTTTCACAACATCCCCTATCCTGAATTTTGTTTCTATAATTCCCTAGGTTTCTTTCCTAACTACTCTTATGAATTGCGATACAGCATATGGCTTAGTGTATTTTTTTTTTTTTGGCAATGCTCAGGAATATAGAGTATCATATTGGAACACTACAAAAGTTTCACACCAACAAGCTGTGTAACTTATAAGATGTACATAAATTCTTAGAACAACACAAATTAACAAAACTGAATCATGTAGAATAGGAAATATGAAAGATTAATAAGGAGTAAAGATATCAGAGTAGGGTGGTAACCCAAACCTTCCAAGAAGGAAAAGCCCAGGACTCGCTGACTAGATCTATTTCTTATTTATTTAATTAATTTTCATTCCCCCAATATAGTCTCACTACATTTCTTAACATTTCTTTAAAAATTCACAGTAATACAATGTTTGCAGAATTTCAAGGGTAGCCACGTTTTCATCCTGACTGGGAATTCCTTTGAGGAAATTAGGTTTGGACAGCAAAAGCTCTTTGCTTTTTCTAAGGACTCCCTTCCCCCCTCCCAAAAATACCCAAGAAAAAGCAGTGCTTGAGAGCATCTAGGAACTGAACAAGGTACACCTAGGGATACCCACCAAATTGCAGTTTCACCCCACATGCATGTCTGAGTCTAGGCAGGAGAAATTACCCTTGGCTCTACTAACACTAGGAAGAATCACTGAATCAACAGAATTCTGAATTCTTCTCATCTTCTTGCTCAAATTTTCCATTGGACATCATGACCATTTCATAATCATAATTCTCTTCTCCAGAGAGTTGATTCCTATTTTTTTACCTTTGGCATGTGTGTTTGTGAACCTGCAGAAACAGTGAGGAATTGAATGTGCTGGTTTTTGCAGGGAATTCAGTCAGGATGCAAACAAGTCTGGAGTACTTTTAAGACCTTTGGGAGAGTGAATGACACAAAAGCCTACCGAAAACTTCAGACAACAGATCAGCCAGCAACACTGGTTTGCTTAGAGCTATAGAAGAAAGCCTTGTCCTGACATGTTTTCTCTCTACAAGTAAAGTCAAGTTTTATTATATCCTTTATGAATAGTTTAACAAAAGAAACCAGTGTGGTCGGAAAACGTCCATTCATTAGTGTGTGCCTTTTAGTACCGACAGACAGACAGAAGATCCTAAGAGATCACTACAAACAATTATCAACGAGTTAGAAAATCTGTAAAAGGAGGGCAAGTTCCTAGAAATATGGGCTGAAACCAAGACTGAACAGAAAGAATAGAAACAGTGGTCACTTGTGAAATTCACTCATGAGAGAGAAAATGGTTATGAGTAGGCTGAATTTGCTGCTTGAGAAAATGGCTTAATATAGCCCATAGTTCTTCTCTTCACCCAAGTGATCCAGTAAGTGATTCCTATTTGGGGACTTTTGTTTTGTTGGGTGGGGAGTAAGAAACCTAGTCCTATATTCAAGGAACACTATATTCTTTAGTCAAACAGAAGCACCTTTAAACAGACATTCTTTATCAGCTGTTATTGGGATTGGAGTTTGTTAATTCTTTAAGGAGACTTTAGAGAAACTCTAATTTCTCCACATAGAAACACATGATAACTACACACACGTTAGCCACAATACAGACAATCCAAGGTGAAGATGAACATATGAAGATATTTTAATGTTAATTATGACAAATTTTTAAAGAAGTCCACTTATTTGAAAGGAAGTAAGCAAAAATTTGTATTTCAGAAAGAATGTCTTAAATAAAAAAAAATCTCTTCTAAGAACCATTACACTGATTTCCAGTGGACTTTGCCAGAGATCTTTATTACTTTTCTCAGTTCCATTTATGTTCACATCGTCTTATACTCCATGTGGAAACAGTCTCACTAGGTCTATTGGAACAAAGTCCAAAATCTTACTGAAAAAGTAGAAATGGTGAGCTACCATTAAATCACCTGTGTTTCTTCCTCTTTTCAGTGATAGAGGAGACCTTCAGATTTTACATGTGCTTTGGGATTCACATTCCTGGCACACTCAGCTGTGCCAACATTGCCATTTAATTCTCAGTTAATCAGAGAAAAGCTCTGCACGGCCACCACCCCCTTCTAGAGATACTAATAAGCGCACAGCTCTCCATCATTCATAGTAAGCTTCCATCCAGAGTGCAGCAGATTTCTTTAAGGACCTAGAGGAGTAAACAAAATAGTCAGAAAATAAAACTCGATGAGAAGGAATTTCCCATGAAAGATTTTTTTTTTTTGGATGCTTTGCTTGTTTTAAGAAAATGTAGTTTCTAGCTGCATTTGATATGTGTCACTTGTCTGTTCATCAGAGAAGGGCATCAGATGCAGTGAATTCCTTTCAGCAGATAAGTTTGGCTTTCTTCCAGTGAAGTTTGAGTTTTGTTTTTATTTTATTATTTTCTATACCATATACTTAAATATCAATGTATACCATATTCACCTACCTATTTATTTTATAATAGATATATGTCTATGATGTTCATAGGTAATATCAAAAGAGACAGAAACAAATCCTATCCATATACATTCTTATTTGAAAGATAAGCATTAAATAATTGTTTACTCAGCAAGCTCTTTAATCAGGGCTATGACAAAAACTGTGATAAGGATAGATTTATTTAGTCTTGAGACCAGTGAAGGCTGACGTAAGGGGAAAATTGCAATGAGCCTTACAAAGTAATAGGTAACTGATAGGGAATACAAAGACAAATCCTACATGACCATCATTTCAAGAAATTTGAACTATGTAGGACACTGGGGTATTTCTATTAAGAAATACCTGGAGTCTAGTAGCTAAATAGTAGATATTTATATGTCATTATTATTGTCAATACTGATGTCTCTTAATGAATGAATGGTTGTTGGATGAAAGATTCAACAGTTTCTGAAAAGTTTGGGGGCTTGGGAGAAAGGGAAATTAGAGCTATGAGCAAAGATAAATTATGTTATTACCTGACAATATCTCCAAATGCCTTCAATATGGGCTTATTTATATACTGCAATCCATGCTTGGCACACAGTGACTTTACCAAAGGTGCCACTTTGTGATAATTATGGCGTGGCATTGTTGGGAAGAGGCTAAGAAAACAAACAGGAGATGTGAAACTTACACCTGAAGAGAAACACAAAGAAGTTTTACTTATTTCTAAATAAAATCTCACCAATAATGCAGACCCAACCTTGACCTTACACAAGTTTTCTAGCAAGCCAGATTGCCTACTCCCCAAACTCTTATCTTTCAACATCTCAGTAAGCCATGCGGATGGCAAGTATTTGGGAAGTGCTAAGAGAATAAATATTAACTCCATTTAATACGCTTAGTTTGGTCAGGTCAAATGAGAATATGGATTAGCTAGCATTTTGAATTACCTAGGAGAGCAAGAGATTACGTCTTTCCCATTCTTGACTCTCTTCTATTCTTCCTATGTAAAACCTATTTGTTGAACAATCAAGTATTCATTCGTTTAGGTCTAGCTGTGATATTTAAAAGTAAGTTGGTTCTGCCTCAAGTGATGTTACATACTTTGTCCTTCTCTGAGGAGTGGATGGGGGTGGGTTGGAAGAAAGGTGGGGAAAGTGGGAGAAGGGGAGGGAGAGGAAACTGGGATTGTTATGTAAAATAAGATTGTTTTAAAATTGGGGAAAAAAGAATGCAAAATAAAGTTCTCAGATTGGAATTTGTGGCAAGAAGATAAGACTTTTATCTAAGGTTTGGCCATAATTAGGCAGGTAATCTTCCTGGATCTGAACGCTTTTTTTTTTTTTTAATAATACATGGATTGTGGGTCTCCTTTTTCTAGAGTATTCAAGGATTGACTAAGAATAAAGAATGAGAAAACAGCATTAAGAGCATAAGAGTTTCTTTCTCTGACTCCTAGAGGCAGTTTCACAGAAGGAATCACGAGAAAAGAGTCTTGCTGCATATTCTGGGGAAGATCAGCTACACAAGTATTATCACTTTCCATTTCTTTATTGCATCTCCACTTAACTGATTGATTGGGAAAGTATCTTCAGATTCACCTGGGAATTGCAAAAGTGACTGGATTTCATTGATGATTATTTAATGATAGCTACATCAATATACTTAAATTTCAATAAAACGTGGTTACTTGGTGCTATATTTTTTTCTTAGGTTTACTAGCAAATAAAATATGCATAGGCACATGCACTCATCCATCCACACACCTCCCTCCTCCCTGACCTATAGACGTCACCAGTTCTCAGTACTCATAATATATGGAAGCAAAGCTACTGGTCCATTTCTGTAATTCCACTTAGCTTTCCACAACCTTTAGATTTCCCCTTCTTTCATTCCAAACCCAACCACTGGCACTGATGGGCAGCAGTCTCTAGAGAACCTTCGTTAAACTTCTTAATTCTCTGAGGCTCTTCACTGAACGGTTGCTGACTCTGCTGTATTGGGTCAGCCCTTGCTCCATAATGGATCATATGCATCACTTACTGATGTTCAATTTGGAAGTTCAGGTGCCCAGTGAACCAATCATTGAAAAAGGACTGTTCAATATTACAGGTGGCTACAATCTGCAAAGAAAGAGCTTTCATTAGCTGTAAGTGAGCTCAGGTGTTAAAAATGCTACTTATTTCATGGAATCATCTATTAACCCAGGGTTATTATTTGTTTATTTTTAGTAACTATGAGTGATACACAACAAAGTCCCACCCTTCATGAAGTTTGCCATTTAAAACACACTAAAATATTTTGCTAAGAAGGAATATATAGAATTGAAGGAGAAAATGTCACAGCCACTCCTTAGACACAGAAGGGTAAGCAATTGAGATGAATTTTTTGTTGTTGTTATTGTTATTGTTGTTGTTTGTTTATTTTAGAAATGTTGTGGAAAATATATAGTTAGGACTTGAGGTATTCTGAGTGAGACAAAATAATAAAATAATAAAGTCTACAATAAAATTACAGGGTTCAGTATCAAGTAGGAACATATTTACAACATGGGAATGTTTTTAAAAGCCCTACTTTACAATATATTATCAAAAAAGTATTAATACTCACATAAACAAAAGGTCAAGGGTTCTGGGAAACAATTGATATAAACGGGTATGTAAATCTAACATGTATGTGGAAAGCATCTAGTCTAACTAATGACTAAAGAAATGAGTAAAAACTAGAAGACACAGAAGTAGTTCTCTGGCTAAACACCCAAGAACCAGCCTTCGACTGTAAGCGGTGAGGTTCTCTGAGTTTGTGTGTGAGCCTGGAAATAAGCGAGATAATGACCAAATTCCCCATTACTGTAACAGCCAGTAGAAAGGACCACGAGTTTGGAGGCAGGAGTGCTTTGGGTGGGCCATCACTTGGCTAAGCATTAGCTGCATGTGTGGTGAGCACGCCATGCTCCCTCTCTGAAATGTGTGGTCCATATAGTGAAATCATCATTTCTAGGGTCCCTCCTGGTGTACAACTCATCCTAGAATTTTGGGTCTTATATTCACTTGAAAGGCTTTGTTATATGAGTGACTAAAATAGGAAGTCAACACACATTTTCTATGAATTCCCAGGTAATTAATCTTATCTTTATATTTTTTAACACCCTCCCTTTTTTTTAACCAAAATAGAATTATAGCACTTTCTCCCTTCCTTTTCCTTTTACAGTCTTTCCCAAATACCCTCCCCCAACTACTTCCATGGCCCACTCTATTTTCAAAGTTATAGCTTTTTCCTTTTATTACTGTTGTTACATATATATGTCCATGTATGTACAAATATATGCATTATTGTTTGTGTGTATATAGTTTCAGGCCTAGTCATGTTGTATTGAATAAAGGGGTGGTTTAGAGTTTCAATACTAAATTTCTTAATTTTATCATCAGTAATTTTGTTATAGCAAGGAAGTGGCCATGGATAATATATAAAAAACTGAACACGATAATGCCTCAGTCAAACTTTATATGTACAACCAATCAGTGGGTCAGATTTGGCTGCTGGATTATAGGTGACTGGCTTGTACTTTGCAGGCAAGATTCTATAATTAAACTGCTTAGGTTTAAAAGCTGCTGCAATCACTTATTGGTTGTGTGCCCACATACAAGTTACCAACCCTTTTTACAAGTCAGCTTTATCATTTTGTAAGGTGAGAATCATCATTATGTCCTCCTTGTGTAGTTAAATGCAAACCATCATACAGTGCCTGTCTTCAGGGAAGTGCTTTATGAAGGCAAGGTGTCATTACTATTTATGGCAAGCAGATTCTAAGTCTGTCTGGCTAGAAGGATTGTCCCTTGGGAATGCCATCATTACCTGAGTGCTGAGCCAGTCTTGGTTCTCATCCTTGCTCATTTTCATTGGTATGTGACTCATTTGGGTAACATAGGCAATCCAGGGGCTCTCAATAAACCTTTGGAGGAATACAAAGTGGTCGTGGTGACTCCTTTGGTGTGTTTTAGTTTGAAATCACTGAGCTTGCATGGCCTCTGGCTGAACTGGCTAAACACTGGAGACAATGAATGAGGTTCTAAGGTTCTAGCGCCTGTCCATTTCCTCGTTGAAAGCCAATTCTCACTAGTGTTGACACATAAGTATTTGACAGTATGCTTTGTTCCGCTTCCTAACTCACAGGAGCACTACATGTAAGCAGTCTACTCTAGCTTTGGTGCAAGGATGAAATATACCAGCGGCTGAGTGCTTGCCTGGCATGCCTGAAGCCTAGTTCAATTCCCAGCACAAGAAAAGAAAATTACCAGGTTCTCTAAGGGCATTTGTAAAGCAATTGACAATTTGCCATCAGATAGAGCTGGGTTCAAGTTCTGTCTTGGCACCTTTCTTGGCCCTTACTTGTTCTGTTACCTGAGGCAAGTGATTTAATCTCTCCAAGCTTTGGTTCCCTGAGCAGAAAGAAAGAAAAATGATACTATCTATATCGTAAGACTGTGTGGGGATTACATCAAACAAAGCGATGACTGTCAAGCCTTTAACCGGCTGTCTGATGCACAGTTGCTCTCATTATTCTTATAACTAGTAGGCGTTTGGTGTAACAATGCAGCTGAATGAGAAAGAAACAAATTAGAAGTTTGGGAAGGACTATGTATGCAAAATAGTGGTTTGAAGCCCTTTTGGTTAGGAAAAAAATTTCTCGTCATGATAGAGGTTAAAATTTTTCTTGCTTAATGATGATTCTTGACAGAGTTTATGGTGTCAAACCACTTAAGCTACAATGCCCTCAAAAACAACTGGCATGGCTTAGTTGGGAATCTAAGGAAGAAGGGGAGATTCAACCGGGACAAATTCTTAGAGGGAGCTTGTGTTGTTCAATCCTTTAAACTACTACCTTTCAGCTTGCTTTCAAACTTCTCATGGCAGTGGGCCATGCTGTTATCATATTTTACTAATTACAATCTTTCTGTTAAAAAAACAAGGTTAGAGAAATAAAAAAAAATTCTTACTTGACCAAATATATGAGCAACACCGTTCCAAAAATTCCATAGAAAGGGCCAAATGTGATGAAATACCGAATGTAAAAGCTGCTGACCCAAGCAATGTCCTGCAGAGATAAGCATTCCGGTGAGATGTCTTAAACATGGTTTCAGATCCCGTTCTTTGGATACTTTCTCAGTCAGGTGTCCTGTTATTTGAGTAAAGCTACACCTGGAGAACACACGGCACTTTCAACTCATTTTCTATCTGGTCTAGGTTTCAAAGATGGGATGAGTAACTCACCGCCCAGTACTTTCGAAGGTACATCACTTGCATGGATTGGAGATTGAAGTAGACAGGCATGAGGAAGGGAAGAGCAACTGAAAGAGATCCAAAAGAAATCTGATGGATAAATGAGCAATGTGAACCCTGGTACAAGTAAGTAGGTATTTGTCTATTCTACATGCCCTTTCTAGAGTGTTGGCTTTGAGAAGGGTTGATACCCAGAACCACATTCTGGATTCCACTGGGCTTTCACACGTCAGGGATGGGGGGAATAATTTGGCCAACAATTCCAAGTGTAAGTTTCCTGAAGTAGCTAATGAAATTGTGTAGGTAAGAGTCATTCTGATAGACACTTCCCCATTCTTCTGCTGTGATCTTTCAATGTTTTCTTAGGTTCTGGAGTCTTTTAGGCCCTCTAAGTCCTCAGAGATTGATTCTGTCACAATACTTTAGTATGACAGGAATGAAGACCGTGTACTCATTTTCTAGACAGAGAGCTATCTACCTGATTTTCTCATCACATCAGTAAGGCTTCCAAGAGCACAAAACGATCCTTGAGAGACTCTTAGACTTTGGTCCAATACCTTCTCCCTGGTCAAACTTTAGCTAGCTTCCTTTGAGCTTCATTCTCAACTAGATCTCAAGCTTGATCAATGAGGATTGCCAATTGTCAGCACAATCAATTTCACGCATACTCATTGTAGCAGCTCAAAGCCAGGACACTTAGCCTCTTGGGAAAACCAAATGCTGCCAGAACAATTTACTTTGTTCCATCCCCCCTGATAAGAGGAACCTGGCATCATTTTCCATGGAGAATTATTTAGACTATGTCTTACTGCAAATCATTTCTCTCTTCCTTTGAGATTTATTTGCTGGAACTCCAGAACCAGGGGGCCTTCCTCTTGAAATATTATAAACAAAGCCTCTTTTCCAGTGGGAACAAAGCCCAGCACCAGTGAACGCCAGTTGCAGAGATGGTCTAACTTTATCACATTCCTTTCCACTAGGAGGTCAGTATCTACATTTCTTTAGTATTTGGAAGTTTCCCTCCTTGCCATTTGCTTCTGCAGAGTTTAGCTCAACTTGTACTGAAGCTCCTCTCTCCTTTTGCATTAGTCTGAATAAAATTTTCCTAGTCATCTTTAACAAGTTCGTGGCCATGTTTCTCTGTGACAACTGGAGTATGACTTATTTATACATAAGAGGCTCTGCTGGCCTTTCAAGAGAAGCAGCACCAAGAAACCGTGGAGGGTTTGTGGCATAGGCATCCTGGAGTGAGTGTATACTCTATACTCATTGTTCATAAGCTAAGGGGATATTTAACAGTCACAGAAATGCAATTTGAAAACATAGTACATAGCAAAGTTCAGAGAATAAATGTTTTTTTGTGTGTGTGTGTGTGTGTGAAACTACATATCCACTTAGGCAAGTGTCAGCTACGATTTGGAATTTGGCATAAAAATGGTGCAATGATGGGTATAGGGTGGAGACACCAAATCCCAGTATGGAAGAGAGATGTAGCATGGGTAGCCCTACTTGACTAGTTCATCTAGTGGCCATCTTCCATAGGCATGTTACAAGTGACCACTAGTTCCCTACGTGGGCAAATAGGCCACTGTGAGGGTTTCTCGGTCTCAGAAGTATTGAATTATATGGCTCGGCAATCATTTATTATGATAGACTTTTCCTGTGCATTATAGGATTTTTGAAATTATCCCCCTTCCATACCGAGAAGCAAGAATGTCTCTAGACCTTGTTCAAATGTCCCCTGAGAGAACATATCCTCAGTAGACAACCTGTGGTATTCAGGTGGTGTTTGCTTCCTTCCCTGATGTTAGTGTGTTTCTAGATGTGCAAGTATGTTTTAGATTGATGGCCTTTCGAGTTACTTGAAAACTTGTTCATAATCACAGGAGTTTGATTTTGTTTAATAAGAATATTAATATTGCTATCAGAATTAGTAGACTAAATGGGTTTTGCATTGTAGTGTAAGATCTCTTTCTTTCTCTGTCATCTGTCTGTCTGTCTACCTACCTTTCTACCTATCTACCTACCTACCTACCTACCTACCTACATCTATCTATCAATTTATCTATCTATCTATCTATCTACCCACTTGCCTATCATCTAAGTGTCTGATTTATGTGCATATGTTACAGCTGCTTGCTGATCTCAGCAGCTACACGGTTTCTTCCACGTAGAAAGTTTCTCGATGCTCTTTATCTTGGGGGTCTACTTTTCCTGGTACCACACCACAATTTTTTCAGTGTTGTTTTCTACCTCTTTTTTTTTTTCGCTACAAAAGGTTATTTTTCTTTTATTTCAATGTTGTTAGATTTTTCTCATACAAGGGTCTTTAAGTATATCTTTTATTTCTTGCCAAATACCTAGTATGTTGAGGCACCTGCTAGAAATGCCTGTTTACTTTCTATTTTCATTTCATACTTTCCCACCAGTGAGTCTGAAATAAGATCTGTTTATTTTCTCATGAACAAATCAGATACGGGTTGGTTTCTGTGAGACAGTTCCAATCATGCCTTCAGCGTGGCTTGCTGACAAGGAAAGTGGCTGCAGGAGACTCACCCATGTAGAAGTACAGGTGCTGCTTCTCATAGTCAATGTATTTGATTTTCTTCTTGCCATACTACAAGGGCAAAAGAAAAAGTCATTATTCTCTAGTGCGCGCACATGTGTGTGTGTGTGTGTGTGTGTGTGTGTGTGAGAGGGGGGGGGGAGGGAAGGCAGACACAGAGAGGAAGAGAGAGACAGAGATGGGGGGAAGGACGAGAGACGGGGGAGGTATAAATTCAGGACTCACTGCCTATCAAACTTGAGACACTAGAAGAACCAGAGCAGGCTTGGAAGTAAATAGTCGCTTTAACTACGGGTAACTCTTGCTCAGAGTTTACTATCATTTTAAAATAATTCTCCACTAAATAAAAGTTTAATATTTTTTATGTTATTTAAAACATTTTGAAATTCATTCTCTTCACACACAATGTTAACTTCAAAATAAACATTTCTGTGGAGTTTTTACACTCTCGTTAACTGTGGTGCTTAGACTTTGGCCTGAACTTCTGTCTCTGTCTCTACTGTCCCCATCTAATGGAAGCTCAGTAAGGGGTTTTGTGATAAAAGGGATATACAGGCTCCCTCCCATTTCTCTCATCTCTTTTATATTCTTATCATGAGTTTCAATTAACTTACTATACTGAAACATCACGATAGTGTATATAATACAGTTTCTCATCATGTGCAACTATATAATTCCACTCAGAAATTAGAATATGATTCATTTCCTGGGTTTCTTGATCAATCTTGATCCATGCTCAGGATGCAATGGTAGCAATCACTTTGAGGCATAGGATTAATGATTGTATATCTATAGTATCTAGCTGACATTCATTAAGGGATTAAATGAGTGAATGTTAATTCATACACACTTTTTGTTTCCCTCTGATAAGTAAGTCACAACATTAGAGGACGTGTTGGACTCATTTTACTTAGTTGTCCCTTGCCCTTCTATGTATAGATATCTTCCTTTATATAGGTAATGCATCTAGCACCTGCTTTTATTACAACAAATACAAAGAAATATTATGGTGATGCAATACTTCATATCTATTTGTGGTTGTTCCCAAGTTTCCAAATACCTAAGTAGTGAGAACACTGGAAAGGGGTGAGATAGAATATGCCTGGGACTTGATAAACCTAGACAGTTGAGGACCACCCTGAAGAAAGACGTTAAGTCTTTCTGGACAGTCAAAGTGGGCTAAGAAAGTCCTGTTTGAATAATGGGTCAGGGTTTGCAAGGCTTTCAGGAAGGATATATGATAGGAAAAACTCGTAACTCAGACATCACTCTGTGGAAATAAACTATTGAGCTTCAGAGGTGGAATAAGTGCAGTTCATGCTTTAGGTTGTAGCGTCTAGACCTGTGAGTGGGCCCACAGGCAGCTTTCAGAATCTATAGAGATGGTTTCTATATTTGTGAAGTGGCAGCATTTATGCTAAGCACAGCTCTCTGGAAGGTGATTTGGAGGGAGTCAAGTTACTTCCTTACCTAGAGATAAACCTACTGTGCTCCAGGGAGGTATTTTAGAGACACAAACACATCACCATTCTAGTGTGGAGCATGGAAGTCCACAAGCACTAGGGGAATCAAACAGTTTATAGAGCCATTGTCAAAAGCAAGTTGTTTGTAATAGTAGGTAACATCTTTGGCACATACATAAGCAAGAACCTTTACGTCCTCCCTTATTTGGGGAAGAAGATAAGTTCCTCAAAGATGGAAAAAACAATTTTCTAAAAGTTACACTGTCTTTGCATTCTGTGTTAAACAGGTTCAGGCAACAAACAACAAAGATGAAATCAAATTCTAACACTCTTAAGTTCTTCTAGAAGATAGATATCTGTGTGAAAGTATGTGATTCTCAGGAGTGATCATTCTCCTAGATAAGGGGTAAACTTCAGTCAAGATGCCTCCTTTGCTTAAGAAACACTCTTTACACTATGTTGAGTCCAAGGTCCTCCCAACTCCCTCCAGGTCCAGGAAGGTGAGCAACCAAACTGACAAGGCTCACACAGAGCCCGTCCATGTTGTAGAGACCAAGCCCATCGCCATTGTCCTTGGCTTCTCGGAGGACCTTGGACTCAACATAGTGTAGAGAACCCTGATAGCTCTTTGGCCTGGAGAGGGAGGGAGTGGGGATATGGGTGGAGGGGAGGGGAGGGAAGGGGGAGGAGGAGGGGATGAGATGGCAATTTTTAATAAAAAATAAATAAACTGGAAACAAAAAAAGAAAAAGAAATGAAAAAAAGAGAAACACTCTTTTCCTATAAAACTCAGTAATTTGAATAGTCATTTAGATAACAGACTCAAATTGAGACTTTAAAAAAAAACCAATGACTGAAAAATTCAGCATATTAACACTCCAGTTTCTATTTAAAAGTCAAAATTATGAGTTAGATCTACAGCTGTCATATAAGTCATTGGGCAATATGGTTCAAATAAATCAAACATACCAAAATGAATGTTAACTAAAAATAGCGTCTCTTTTACTAGACTAGAATGAGTTGACTCAACCAGTTGTTTAGATGTTTGCAGTCTAGTGCTAACCAAGTGCACTGAGTTTATTTTCTCTCAGTGACCTCTCTTCATATCCTTGCTTTGAAAACTAATGTTGGTCCTTGTCATCTGATTCTACTCCCTGAAAATGGTTTATGTTGCCTCAGAGGTAGTGATAAGGACTAGAAGTGAACCTGTTACTGGAATTGCTCAAGCAGGGTGATGCAGGCTATTATATCTTCTGTTGTGGGAGTCTGGATCGAGTGACGTTTATGGTCACAAATTCAGGACTCTCAAAATTTTTTTATACTTATAACTCTAGACTTTGCTATTCGGGTCTTTATCTGGACCTTAAAAGGGAGAGAGGCTCTGAGATCCTCTGTGAAGTTAGAACAATCGAAATTGACCTTTCCCTGAGAAGGATCACTTCCAGGAACATTTTCCTAAGACTGATGGTTGGTAAATATACCTTGACAGGCTGAGTATCTCCAATCAGGAAAAGTGGGCCCACATCAATGTCTGGATCCTTGGGGTAGATGTTTGGTTTCACATGATGCTGGAAGTGTCGATAATTCCACCAGTCAGCTGAAAGGCCCTGAGGAGAAGAGAGAATTCATTAACATAGAATTTTCTCCCCAGGCACCTCTCTTTGTTGGAGTGTTCTGAATCTTCAAAGTAAAAATAAGAGATTGGTTTCTCTAGCTGACCCCGATGCTGGGCCACAGGATGATTAGGCAAAGATGCTCAGAGCTAGGAAGAAATACTTTTCTAATTCAAGAACATGACTGCAGGCTAAGAAGATCTCTTGAGAAGGGAAACGTAATGTACGCAAATGAAATGGTTTTCTAGCCTTCTTTTATAGGAGCCAAATCTAAAAAATGATTCTAAGGGTAGATGGAGCAGAGAGTTGTATTCCTATTTTACATATAAAGGAACCTCACAGTTAAGATTTCTAATTAGCTTTGGGTGGGGGGGAGTGACCCTAGGAATCTAACTTTAATGAATATTCAAAGAGTCAAGAATCTGTGTTCTCTCTCCTTGGAGGCTTCTGCTCAGATCATTGCAAGTCCCAGCTTAATGCTCTTCTATGAAAACAAACAAGAATAAAAAAACTTTCTAGCTGGTGCCAAAGTAGAATCATCTTTGATTATTCTGCTCATGATTTTCTTTCTCACTCTAAGTTTGAGAGTTTTGATAAAGCAAAAGATTTGAGGTCTCTCAATCTTCTTTCATATACTAGCTGTTTAAAAGCTGATGTGTAGGTTTTGGCAAAACATTCATCTTCTTTGAAGCTCAATTAATTCCATCTCAGCGTGATGACATTTAGTTCCATGGGCGGCTCAGAGAGATGTGAGATGCTGAAGCAACAGTGCTGGCTTTTTGAGAGACCCAGTGTCTTATTTGTGCTGTTTATAGAAGAATGAACAGCAGTAATATTTTTATTACCATATTTCCCATCTCTGAATAATCCATGTTTACATATTGTAGGTCATCTCTGTCTAATATAGAAGCTACTATTTGTGGCTAGATAAACTGAGTCTCAAGATTCATTTTGCAGAACCAGTATACAAAACAGATGCAAAATATTTCACTAAATTTTAGGTTGATCACAGATTTAAGTCATAATATTTTGGATATTATGTTATAGATATAAATAGGCAGTTTAAATATGGCTATATAAAATTGAAGAAGGATGTCCTTTTTAAAGTTTTTCATTTTGAGAATTCATACGATACTGTGTCTATCTACATTATTCTCACCCCTCCGACTACTTTTGTGTACCCTACACTCCCACCCAAAATCATGACCTCTTCTATAATTGCTATTGTTACATATGCATATGTACATATATGTACCCATATACATTTATACATGCATATGCCTACATATACAGCCATTGAGTCCGTTTAGTCTTACTCATATGAACATGTGTCAAGTGCTGACTTCTTGGGAGTAGACAGTCTATGAGGAGTTAGACTCTAGAGGAAACAGATTTTCCCTCTCTCCACAGCTGCTGATCCCCTCTAGCTCTTGGTCTATGGGTAGGACTTTGTAGTATTGCCCACGTCCATGTTGGTGTGCCTGTTGGTGTTGTCATTATGCTAGTTTTGTTTAGGTAATCTTACTTTTGAGAGTCTGTGAATGCATTTTTGTTGTTATGCCCAGGGGACATGATCTAGCAGCAGGCACCTTGGTCTTACGATGTCATTTTAATATAGCTTATGTATTATTGCTACCAGAGAAATGTGGTTTATAAACTACACTCAAAGGTGATGAGTAAGCTTTGAAAGCCCGTGAGCATTAGCCCTGCCTTTCCGTCTTCTTTCTGGAAGTTCTACTCTGAGACATCGCAATTATCTACCTACTCACAAACAAAACAAAAGGATGTGTGTTCCCCTCCCACCCCAACACTTCCTAACACTTTTAAAGTGGGATTTCTGATTCCAGTTCACATCTGTTTCCTGACTGCCTGGGGAGTCACTTCCCAGAGACCTTATGGTTACTCAGACTTTCATCCCAAGTTGTATTTATCACTCGCCTGTGGTATTACACTCAGTCCTATTCCTGTCAAGCTACACAGTCGTTTACTTCTTCACTCATTGGTTAATTATCTTAAAGTACATCAGATTCTGAGCTAGGCAGGCACTTATGATACTAAGAAAGACGTGAAATGAGAGGTTCCCACACTAGCAATATACATTCTAATGGGAACTGTTGACAGCAAAATGCTGCGTGATAAGAAATGATTGTCTTTTAAAATTATCTCTTCCCACAGCTGATATTTTGGCTACTTCCACCAGCTGACTGCCCTTTTAGGCAATGACTACCTGTGGTAACTGGTAACATGGGAGACAGGTTTTGATGCACAGTAGATCTGGGAACAGATCTTAATAGCAAAAAGCCCTAGAGGTTAGAACAGTGGCCAACATAATGTTGGGTGTGAACTAAACAACCAGTTCTACCTGAACCCCGTGTCTGGAAAACATTTTTACCAGAGACAAAGGGGAGTTCTTCATGAGCAGGAGAGGACTTTCAGCCATGTGCCTGGCTACCCGAGACAGTTCTATGTGAGTCTTACTTAGGTCATTCCTTATTCTTAAATTATGGCCTTAATTCGGTGCAGGAGAAGGAATCTAGGCTTTAGACTGATGTCAATTGGAATTTAAATTCTTGTTTGGACATCTACTAGGTGTGTGACTTAGGAAATATCCTTAACCAGGAAATGGATGCAGCTCTTCCTCTTCCTTTCCACCATATCTTTAGAATATAGTAACAGATGTCAGGTCAGGTCTTAAACCTTGAATAGTCTGCTCCATTATCTCTATAGTGATACAGGATTCTTACTATTTGTAAAATGTTCCTATAGGGAGATCTTGAAAAAATGTTACCTGATGTCAATAATATCTTTAATTTTATTTTAAAAAGACGCTTTGGAATATTTGTACATATACAGTGTAGGATATGAAGATGAGAATTAAATCTAAATCTAAAACTCATTTGTTTCCCATATACCTTGTCCTGGAGATAAATTTATTTAGCATTTTAAAGAATTTTTTTTTTGGCATGAAACAAAGTTCCATGGTATGGAATTTTCCATTCTTGGTATCATTTTGATATTAAAAATATTTAGATTTAGAAACATTTCATATTTAAATTTTTAATTAAGAATGTTGGATCTGTAATACACAAAATGCAAAATGTATGTAGACATTTCACATTTCATGGTTCATCTTCAGGAAGGATATTTGACTATCTGTGTACTATAAACATCATGCGCGTACACGTGCGAGTGTGTGCGCGCGCACACACACACACAGACACACACACACACACACACACACACACACACACTGGAAAGATGCTGAATAATAAGCTAGCTATGCGGGAGCCAGGCAGTTTTCTTTATTAATTAACCAATGAAATCATCAGATAGATAGAAGACACACCTACATCATTCTACCCATGCTTTTTCTGAGTTATAGGGAAAATGATATTAGGTCTAGTGTTGAAATTTAAAGTTGTAATGATCATAAGAGGCAGGGATGTTCCTGCATATAATTTTCTTTGTCATCTCCTTCCTGCCCACTTCAGCGCCCCACAAGCAATTTTCTCTTCCGTACATGTTGAAGCCTATGTTTATTTTGTTCATGAATCACTGGCTTTGCCTGCTAAAAGGCAAAGTACGCTGGCTCTGCTTTTAGAGCCACTTCCCATTTTCTCATTCAAGTCAGGAGTCGTCAAAGATACATACATTTCAAACTATGAGAACTGCTTTTTAGAGACATAGCACAGAAAGACCTATGTGTAAATTGGGATTAGTGGGAAAACAATGGCTCTAAAAAGAGCCAGTAAGAGTAGAACTCACTGGAAAATTCCACATGGTTGGTACCAAACCAACTTCTAGTTACCTTGATGGCAAGTGGCTTTTAATTCCTCTGTCTCTTCAGCTTAGGGGAAGGAACACACACAGCTTTACTACCTGGATCTCATAGTGACAGAAAAAACAAAGCCTATATTTTTATATTGTGATATTTCAGAGTGAATCCAGAAAACATATCTACTTATCAAAGGTGGATATAGGTGCAGAAGAAAATGACTCTAGGAATTTTCTTATTAAAAAATATCTTGCCATGTAATGTGGCAATTGCTTTTTGAGTGACAGACAAGTCTCTAATGAGAATGCAAGTTCAAGTCTGTTGCTTAGTCTAACCATGGCTCCATCAGCTGAATGAGAGAGACAGTGGCTGAGAACAGAGGATTTCTGTAAGCCAATGGCAGTCGGATATATAGCCTACTTCTTAGTACTGTCATGATCAAACATTTTTCTTATGGATTCTAGATCCTCATTCTTGTTGTGAACATATTGTTGCTTATATTATCAACAGCTGCCATGACTGTTTCTAATCACTGTTACACTTGGTACCCAAATATCACATATAACCGGCAGTAATCCCACAGGTTGAAGCTTTTATCCATCTGTCTTCATTTTCTTTTCAACAAAGAAACTGAAGTTCAAAATCATTAAATAACTTGTTCAAAGTGACCCAGTCCATGAGAGGATGAGCTGTTCAAATAGTAGTTCTCAGTGCTGGCTCCAGGTTAGAATTATTCACAAAGCTTCCAAAGAGCTTCACCCAGGCCTCGCTGAAAATAAATTAAATCAGATCATCTTTAGTAGTCTAGGCATACCTACGTTTACCAAGATCTTCAGTTTCCTCCAAATGATAGTTCAAATTGAGGAGCTCCACTCTGGCCTGTATTATTTAATAGTGTGGTATTAATTTCTCTAAATAGCCAGCTTGCACACATTGGCTTAGATAGTCAACCCCCTTAAAGATTGATCTTCTCTGAAAAATAGGGGTGCTGTACTATCAATCTTGTGAGTCTTATGTGTAAGACTCAAAAATGAGACTCAAGGGAGAGAGCTCTGCACTTGGCACTTGGCTTTATCTTCTTCAAATTCAACCATTCCTTATCATTTGTTATTCATGGCTGCGCGCTACTCACTGCTCTTCAGGATTTTGGCTCCAGCATCCTCTTCAGTTCTCTTTGCTCTGTTAATTAGTTGCCTATTTCCAGGCTGGGAAACCAGGTGGATATCGTTGAAGAGTAAGAGTTGCCTGTTTCCAGGCTGAGAAACCAAGTGAATGTCTTTAAGAAGATAAAGAGACTGCGCTAAAGAATAAAAAGCAAGCTGACTCAGTGCCTGAGGACTTTCCCTAGGAGGTTCTATCTTGAAGGGATTGAAGGAAAGGATTTGTTTGAGATGGTTTTTGTTTGTTTGCTTGTTTGTTTGGGGGAGGGGAGTACATATTTCTGAGTCAGAATACTTGATTTAAAATGTAGACAGTTAGAGAAAAGCTGAGATTTAACTTATCTCCTGATGTTACAAAAGGTCAGAGACACACTTGTTGGTCTTGGGATGGCATACTGAGCATTGCCAGAGACGGAAACCCATAACAGTGCAGTTCTATCATCTCCATTCATCTGTGCTTTCACCCACTCACACAAGAAGCTTATTGCTGTGTAGGATAACACATTTCATTCTCAGAGAATAATGCCCATTTTTATTATCAACTCGAGCAGCCTCCTCTTCAATAGAATCACCTAGCCTTCCTCAGCTACTCTTCATCTTAGTTTTTATATGTCTTCTGGGATAGCATTTCTCCTTTATGTACTCAGACTCAACTTTTCAGGATTGATTAGATCTGATGAATTCCCCTAAGGAAAATCTTCACATCCTTTCTAAGAAGATCTTCATTCATGATTTTCCAGAACATATCAAGATTTTAAGGATACAAATATTCTTCTGTGAACATTCCTGAGGACACATTCTTCTTAAATTTGATCTTTCTGTGTATTTTGCAATGTTATATTAAGTATAATGATTATAAAACCTATCTTATAAAGATATTTTTACTTAATGCTTTTTGCTGCTTCAAGTACACATATAGGACAGAACAACCTGTGCCTTAGGGGTTACATTCCCAATCTCCAACACACTCCCTCACATCCTGTACCTTGAGGTGACACATTATAAATTTGTGCATCAGGTGGTTCCACTTGGACTTCTTAAACATGGAATTGTGTCCTATGTCATGTTGTAAAAATGAACTTTGAGCCTATGAGAGAGAAGGAGGTTAGAGAAGTTGCAAAGTCCCTTGTGCATATGGGCAGTGCTAACTGTACTCAGTGGGATAAAAATAACATTTAAAAAGATGGGCATGATGTTGGCAGGGAGATACAATGAGTGGTGTCCTGAGTGGGCTAGGAGGGGATAATGAGCTCTGAATATGATCAAAATATGTTGAGTGCATATATGATGTTTTCAAATGAAAAACAAAAGGATGAAAAAACCCCAAGTGTCTGTCTGAGGCTGCTGCCCAAGCTTAGGACACCTGCTTACCTGAGAAACTGTAAGGAGAAAAGAAATGAGTACTGTAACAGTCCAGCCATTGCCAAAATGATATAGTATTAGCCATGCCAAGACTTCCAAAAACAAGATCTGAGCAAGGTGGAGAAAGAAGAACCCCAGGTTGGCACTGAACATATTCATGGTCTCTAATGTTTTGCGCAGTTCCCGAAAGTCTTTCACCAACTGTGGCTGTGAAACAAATATTCAAGGTTGGGATTAGTTCCTTCAGGGGGCTGAGAAGATAAATGGACACAACATGTTAACATTTACAGTAGTTTATGGAAAATTCAAAGTAATTCATTTCGAAGCAAAGAGTTAAAATTAGGAAAAATGATGCTTGTCTAACATTTTATACACATCTTAAATCTTCATTTTCAGGGACAACTTTCCAATAATAGATTTCTACTTCCGAGAAGTTAGGGGTTTAGGATGTGGAGTGAGATCATGCCCCTAATTTTTCTTACAAAGGTTCAGAGTTGGCCTGAGTTTCTGTATGTGCTCAAGTGTTCCGATCTGCATGACCATCTCCAACTGAAGCTTAGAAATCAACACATTCATCCCTAGGGAAGGCGCTGTCATGTCACAAAGCTTAGCATTAAAAACTCTTTCTCATGTCACAAAGCTTAGCATTAAAAACTCTTTCTCCCTTATAGCAGGAGAAAGAGGAAGACCTGGAAGGTGCGGAGGGACAGAGGAGAGGCAAAGGGGAGAGAGATGGAAGAAGGAGTTTTTGAAGAACTCTGAAATGTGTAAAACCCTGCACAGTAGATTCCTTTACCCACAGAAAAAACACATCAAAATTATCAGTGTATGTTTGAAACCGAAGAGAGTCCAACCTCATAACCAGGATGAGTAAAAAGATAAATGGGTATGTGATTACACACTTTGACTATACTGGATAAAGAGATGATTCATATCCTAGAAAGAACAAAGGAGGATGGAAAAAATTTTGTCGTACCACTGAGAATAATTAAAGATGAATGCATTAGCTTTTTCTAGAATTTTTTATGGGATGTTATGGAACTTTGGTTGCTCACGGAAACTATTAAAAGTGAACCTCAGCTAAAGGAGACCAACTGTTTGTTGTTTTCAGCAACATACACTATGTATCCATTTTACTGGTAAAAGTATTTCATCTAGATATCTAGAAGTCTCTTCTTCCAGGAGATGCATGGATGAATAAGAAGTATCACAGAACCTAGGTCCTGGGTTACATAATCACCAAACTGTGAAATTACAGAAGTAGCTTATGGTAGTTTATTTAGGCCATATTAGTTTAAACATATCCTCTGTTTGTGAATATCACATTCTTTTATGCATATGGGTGTATTTGTGATCAATTAAACTTTTAAGGGACCCATTGTCAGCCCAAAATGCCCATAAGCTTAGTCCAACAACCATCAATTTGGAATTCTGGTGGCCACATGCAGTTTTAATTAACTTTTGATATTAATTTGTCTCTAGGGTTTCTCCTGGCCTTTTCTTTTTCAGTAAAATTATACAGAATAAAAGATTACTGAAATTCAGAAGAGCAATTCCCTCAAAATAATTATATGGCCAACATCAGATGTTGGACTTAAGCCCACACCTTCTGACACTCAGTTTTGCCAGTTCTCTACAGTTGTAGCTCCAGTAGCTACACAGACGTCAAACAAAATTCAATCAACCTGAGTTCTCGGAGAAGAACAACAGCTTAAAAAATAACCATCTCTCATCTCTCAGAGGTTAGCTGAATTTATTTTGCCTTTTGCAAACTCTTTAGGAGTAGCAATTAACCTTTGCTATTACTTTTAAACACAGGGTCGTCACCTGCTACAAGCCATGGAGACATGTATGGAGGTTTGTAAGTTCTGGAACCACCACTGTGTTCATGATAATGATAATATCTTTATTGCAGAGAATTTACTATGTTTTAAATGTAATTTTATTATCTTAGATGTTTGCTTTTCAATTACAGTCCCCCAAATTCAAAAAGGTAGTGGTAGTGTCTTATTTTAAAAAATAAGACACAGAGAAGTTTGAGGGTTTGAGATGAGCAGGTTAGGGTGAGCCTCAGAGTCCAGTCTTCTAGACAGAACTGTGCTTTTGGGTTTTTTACTGTCAACTTCATAGTACTGTAGGGGCGTGTTCTCTGTGTAGATGATTTCCAGTTACATACTGGACACATCTAAGTTTCTACAGAAATAAATTTCAAACAAGCTAATTGTTTGTTAAGTAAAATCCTTTTTACGTTTTAGGCAAAATCATCCCAGCAATGTTCTAGTCATGTAGAAGCACTAGAAGACAGTATTTAAAACACTCAAACTAGTAAAGAAAGAAAAACAATCATCTTGGGGAACAGTTAGGAAACTGGGCCAGAGAGAAGTGGTTTTGAGGCCCAGTTCTTTGATAAAGTAGCTGTGTTCAAAAAGCAACTTTTTTCTTTCTGAATGATAACTTCCCTAAGCATAAAAAGGGCCATGGTTAAGATTTATTTACATTTTTCATTCAACAGCTAATTGTAGAGGTCTCGCTGCATGTCTGATCCTGTGTAGGCAGTTTGGAGGACACAAGAATAAATGAGCTGATAGTCTTTGTTCCCATGCAACAGAGGTTAGTTAGGCTTCAAATACATAATTAAAAGCAGCCACAGAAATAAAACCATGTCTAAATTGCCTGGCATGAATTAATGCTTAGAGACATAGATCTTGTATAGGATTAAGTACTATAAATTCCATAGCTTTGCTATGGTAATAAATATGATAATATTTCATTATATATGTTTTTGAAATTATAAAAATAAGGAGAAAATATTCCAAGGAAAAATATAATATTTGAAATATGCAGAGTCTACTTATTTAGAGATCAATAAAACAAGTGATAGCTCATGCTGGAGGGGATGTGGAGTAACGGTGAACACTCACTCCTCCATTGCTGGTGGGAGTGCAAACTTGGACATCTACTATGGAAATCAGGGTGGTGGTTCTTCAGAAAGATGGAGGTCATCTGTTTCAAGATCCAGCTATAGTACTCTTGCAGGCATATACCCAAAGATGCTTCATTCCTACTCCAGAGACACTTGGTCAACCATGTTCATTGCTGCTCTATTCGTAATATCCAGACATTGGAAATATCCTAGATGTCTCTCAAAAGAAGAGTGGATAAAAAAATGTGGTGCATTTACACAATGGAGTATTACTCAGCTACTTAAAAAATAACATTATGAAATTTGAAAGCAAATGGACAGAACTTGAAAAAGTTATCTTGAGGAACTTAATCCTGAACAAGGAAGATAAAAATGGTATGTACTCACTTAGATATGGATATCAGTCAATGATATCAAAGCTACAATACAGAGTAAGGTATTAGATTGAACATATAGCTCTTGTTAGAAAAGGGAACTACAGTAGATAATTATGGATGAATGGTGAGAGTCTGGAGTGGAAGGATCAAAAGATGAGGGGAAATGGGGTTGAGGGAGGGAAGATGGGGAAAGACAGCTAGAACAGAGGGACATTTGAGGGGCAGCATAGAAAACTAATACAATAGAAAGTTCTTAAAAGATTACCATATATGAAGATTATTTAAATGAAATTGTCAAATAATGGGGGACAAGGAACCCCAAATGATCATCTCCTGTCACCAAATGAAGTTTCCAATGTCAGGATTGGGTTACATGTAATTGAGCTTTTGACCAACAGGGTCCAATTGGAATTCCCAGATAATGCAGGCTCTTGCCGAGACAATAGATTGCTGTCTTCAAACTGATAACAAGGCCTCATTGCTGAAGAAAACACTTATACAGCTCACTGGACATGGAAAAGCTGAGCTGGTGCCTTCACTTCTACACTCTAGTCGCTTTAGTACAGGAAAGTACTCTGCATGCTACCAAAAGAGAAATGTAAACACCCAGCCAACCACAAACCCTTTGATCTACAGTGTTGCCCTGCCTGCAAGATATGCTAAGAAAGGATGTCACAAAGTTTGTGGGAAGTAACCAATCAATGTCTGATTTGAAGTAAGGCTGAATCCATGAGTTGTAACTCAACCCAACCAGGGTTGGTTGACCAAGAACCAGAGACCTAGGGTGAAACCAAATAATACTGATATAAAACAATAGCACAACCATGAAACATCGTGTTAAAATGATTCCTATTGGTATTCTGCTATACTCTGATTCAGGCATCACTAGAAAACCTTCTGCTTTCATATGGGAACAAATGCAGAAACTTATAGCCAGACATTACACAGAAAGTGAGAGAGACCTTGGAACACTCAGCCCTCAATGGGATTTTTCTATCATATTTCTTCCCTCAGAGCTCAGGGAACCCCACAGAAGAGGAGACAGAAGCTGTGTAAGAGCCAGAGGAGATGGAGGACGCCAAGCCAACAAGGCCCTCTAAATCAGTCTGAGCAAAGCTCACATGAACTCACAGAGACTAACGCAGCATTCATAAATCCTGTGCAGATCTGCCCCAGGTACTCTGCATACACATTACGCCTTCCAGTTTCATGTTTTTCTGGGGCTTTCAAGTGTGTAAATGAGTAGGTCTCTGATTTATGTGCCTCCCCTTAGGTTCTTTTCCTTCTGTTAGTTTGTCTTGTGCAAACTAATGGTCCTTGTGGCGGTTTTTACTTTATCTCATATTTTAGTTTTTATATTTTATCATTATCTTTTTAGAAACCTGTTCTTTTCAAATGAGAGACAGAAAGGGAGTGTATTTTGATGGGAAAGGTAAGGACAAGCAGAACCAGGAGGAGTAGAGAAATGGGGAAACTATAACCAGGTAATATCATATGAGAAATGAATCTAACTTCGATACAAGAAAAAAAAGTGCCCCCTTTCTTTCCTGTGGTTTCGCTTACTTTTAGTTATCCTTGGTCAAAATATATTAAAAAGAAAATTCCAGAGTTTACAAGTTATACCTTGTTTTGAGCATAATGATGGAACATCCTGACATCTGCTCCACCTTGTCTTTAACCTCAGTTACCCCTTCATGCACTGCATCATGAACCCACTACCTTCTGTCCACTTACTTAGCAGACATCCTGGTAGTCATAACTACTCTCCTAGCTTCATACTGCTTGGAGAGCCTGCTCATCTCACCCATTATTTCAGGGAAAGTCTTAGGCTGTACACCCTGAAAATAATAGGGAGCTATTATACTTTACTATGGATTCATATTCTCACAGAAAATAGTAACTAGGCCTTGAAATATACCTTATCTGCAGTTGTTATATGCCTGTGGATCTTGCAGTTGTACTTACATTTTTGTTTTTCTCCTGGCTGGGTTCTTCAGGAGAAAGTTCTCCAATGAGCAGTGGCTGGAGGTACAGCCGCACAGTACTGAGATGAAGGTGCATGGCCCGGAATGCATCCTGTAAAGCAGAGATGTGTGTTAGAAGCTTCCAAAAGAAGTGTTTATCCTCAGATCTGCTCCTTCCTTGCCCATCTCGGGCCCAAACTGGCAACAGCACAGACTGGACCACAGAGCATTTGCTTTTAATCCCACGTGGATGCTTCAAGGTGATTCATTAACTTTATCATCCTTGAGACCCTTCTAGAAGAGGATGAGGCTGGTGACCCACCCAGGGCAGGCTCTGCTTGTCTAGGGACAGACAATTCCTAGAACATTGATTGCATCAACTGCTTCTTTTCAAGCACTGGAAGGAAGAGTTGCTTAAGTTAATTAGCCAGGGTGAGTCTTCAAAGTCCAGTATCAAGATTTATGTGAAAGTTTCTTAAACTATCTAAGGCATGCAGTAAACAAGCTCTCTACGCAAATTACATTTTCTATTGAGGGTTCCCTCTTGGCTCTTGTCTAAGGTTCAGAAGAATGAGGCCTCTTCAATTAGTTATTCCAGACAACGGCAGATTAGATTTGATAGCAACACCTTAGAACAAAGACACAAACGATTGGGGGAGCACAGTCCTTGAGCCCTGGGCTGTTTAAAGTAATATCCTCCCAGCTGTATTCTGCATTGAAGGACTCTCATCACTCCGTAGAAACAATGTTTCTAAGTAGTAATTCCACATCACTGCCGGAAGCAGAGGAGTAACTATAGCCTATGTATGTTTGGAAGTGAAAGAGTCCTTCCAGGTAGTTTTATAGGGTTATTTTTTGGAGGGGGGGGGGTAAAGAAATGTTATGATAGAGATGATCAGTTTCTTACTATTATGACATTAAATTTGCAGTGATTAAAACTGAAGAAATATAACCAAAGTTGTACCTTGAATATATGAAGGGGATACAAACACTCTGGAACAGTGACTATTGCACAGCAGACCCTGGAGCCAACCTTCCTACTCCTCAGTTCGGGTTTTGCTGTTTACAGTCTGTGAAACTTGGGCCTTATGCATTTTTGCCTTACATATATTTTATAGTTTCTTCCCTAAACGTTAGTAACCGCCGCCACTTGATTCCTAAGTTATTATGAAGCTTGAATGAATTAATTAGGATGTTGATTGGTATATATTAACTCTACAGCACCTTTTCTGGGTAGCCCTGGCTGTCCTGGAACACAGTCTGTAGACCAGATTGGCATCAAACTCATGCAGATTCACCTGCATCTGCCTTCTGAGTGTCTGGCTTAAGGCGTGTGCCACCACCCACTCTACTTAAATAGTAATTTAAAAAGAAGATTTATCTCATTATCAGTTATGTATATACATATGTCTGGGTATGTGCAAATGGGTGTTGTCTGGGTCCGGTGCTTACCCCGGACCATAAATTACTTCTCTTGACCAGACTCCAACATAAACTATCTCTCTCTGGACTGGCGTGGAGGCACAAGAATAAAGACACAAGTCACATGGTTTATCTGGAGGGAGATTCTCAGTGATCCCTCATGAAGTCCTGAGTTCACATCCTGGAGAATTCCTCCTGCTTTATTCTACGAACAGCGTTATATATCAAAACATAAACTGTGGAGTCGAATCATTAGCGTTCTTTTTCCTAGGTAACCAGGTGAATGGCTTTTAGTCACATCTGCATTTACCTATCTGCTCTCTGTATGCTAGCTGTTACATAGGCTTGATTAGCATCTCTATCAGGCATCCTCCAAATTACAAAGAAAGGAGTAAAACCATATGCTGACCTTTTGTTAGGTTAGTGACCTCCTGTCTGGAAGGTTACGTGACCATTTCAGATACTGACTATGGCTTTAGAGCCTGGCTGCCATACCATATAAAAATATGACTCTACAGGGTGTGAGTGACTGCAAAGGCCCCAAGTGGGTATCAGCTGTGCAGGGGCTGGAGTTAGAGGCTATTGTAAGCTGCTGGAAATGGATGCTAGGAACTGAGTTCTACAGAAGCAACACTTACTCTTAACCAAAGACCATTTTTCCAGGCAGGTCTCACTTTACAGAGAACTTGTTAACCATCTTTATTATATGTCCCACTAGTGGTGAGAACTCACTACCTACCTTCTCTTTAACGTAGCAACTGAAGCTTTTATGACATACTCTAACAACCACTGTGGAGTCAACTCTGATTATACAAGTGAATATATTGAACCCTATACCTACAATGTCATAGAACTTTGCATAAGCCCACTTCTGAGAACGTGTGTATATGATGAATATGGTATCAGAAGTGTTACAATATCAACTTTGTAGATTTACTTCACCAAAATGCCCACAGATAGGATGCTAGAATCCTTTCGGACTTTATTCTGCTGTACACACTTCTCACAGAACCTTTGGACAACACTGTTTCAAAGACTCTTTAATTTGTTTTTCCTGGAACTAGCTCTTGTAGACCATGCTGGCCTCAAACTCACAGAGATCCACATGCCTCTGCCTCCCGAGTGCTGGGATTAAGGGCGTGCGCCACCACCACCTGGCTGATGTTTTAAAATTTTCACATTCTGTGAAAATACTAAAGCTTAGGTTTATTAACTCGTCAAAGAAATAGTCAGTGGTTAAGGGAGTGAATTTTGTATATTATGGTGATTTATACTGATTAAATCATCATCTGCTGTTGCTGAGAAGGTTAGAATGGGAAAGCATATTGGTGGATCAGTTTTCAGAGTACAAAAGGAAATAATATAATTTCAGAATATGTAGCACATATTATAAGGATGTAACCCAACACAGTTTTGAACTGTGTTGATAACTGATTCTTCTCAGCACTGTGTTCCTTTTGAACCCAAGGGGTAATCAGAAGTTTGTGCTCTGGGGACAGGTACTGAGGAGCCACAGAGTTTTGTAGAACAGTGGCCATGCTGGTTTGCAGAGCCCTTCCCATTGGATTACTGAGGAAATACAACAAAGGAGTTTGTTTAATCTTAAAACACTCAGAGCTTTTCTAACAGAATACATATACTAAGTTGTAAAATCCTTATATGGAAGCCCACAAAAACAGGTTCTGTTCCCCACATTCTTGGGCAAGTATGTTCTTGCTGAAGGACGTGGAGCGACATGAAAGGAGAAGGGGAATGCATCCTATGTACAAGGAGCATGCCAGTTCGTAGTTATGGACTTACTCCTGTGAGGTTTAAGACTTCTCGTACAGGGAGACACCAAATTTTTTAGGAATATGGGATGGAACTCTTTCCTCCACATACCACATTGAGCAGCAGAGTTAGTGTTCGAATTTGGGGCTAAAAAGAGCAATGACACCCTAAAGATCCACCCCAGACTTCAGCATCTATAATCCTTTTCCTGAGAGACATGCTGCTAGATGACCTCGCGATGGTTCTAAAATCAGCCTGCATCTCTGGACAGATGGCGACAGAGTCTCCCAGGTATTAGTCTCATGAAGTACTTTGCCTCTGATTCTATCCGGGCTCTTCAAGCTGACCCTTCATAGATCATATTCTCTATTGGAGCCTTGCATCAAATAAGATTCTCTTCCCTTTTAGAGCTCTGAATGTTTAGATTTTATACTCTTCCTTTGACTTCCTTCTTCCATTTTTCTCCACACAATGGTTTTTCTTACAATTTTACACCAATATTAGATATGGCCACCCCTTTGCATACCCCTTGCAAATATCCCTTCAAGCTCATCACAGTTGGCTCATTTGTAAATAACATTCATATTTATCCATTTATTCACGGTGTGTGTGGGCACCCACATGGATGTTAGAGGAAACTTGAGGGAATCAGTTCTCTCCTTGTACTGTGTGGTTCATCACAGGGATCACACTCATGAGATCAGAGTTGGCAGCAGCAGCAGCAGCAGCAGCAGCTTTACCTATGAAGCCGTCTCACTAACTGCACAGCTTTTCCTGTGTTTTAAAGAAACTATACTTGCCGTTTCTTTAGTGAGTTTTTGAAACTGAGACTGTGTACGAGGCATCGATGGATGCAGTCCTAACATCTACCACTGTACCTAGAATAAAACACGTCATGAATACACCCCGATGAGTAAGGGAAAGATGAGAAGCAGGTAGGCAGAACGGTTCTGCGTGAGGAGTCGGGATGATTGAGGTATGAATAATAGGCTGCTCCCATTTTCCCTGTACCTCCTTTTACTCCCTCTTCAATCAACACTCTGCTCTTCAAGTTCACCATAAATTGCATAATATCGCAGCTCATCTTGGAACTGATTATTTCCAAAAATCATATCAACAAGACGTGAATATTGAACATGGCTTTATGTTTCCAAGTACTCTGAAAGATGCTGATCTATGGCTACGCTTACCTGAGGACGGATTGCTTACTGCTTTATTAGAAAAGCAACAAAATTCCCCACGGAAATAGAACAGTAAAATCAGAAAGCCTCAGACAAAATTCTGATATTTTTTTAGTTTAAATACTGATGTATAGATTGTGATCTGCACAAAGCCACGAGGTCAAATAGGAAGGTGGCTTGAAATATACCAAGGACTCCATTTGCTAAACCTGTTGTCCAGGGAACTGCAACCACTCAGAGATGGCCTGCCTTCTAAAACCCTTCACATGAGGGCAGCAGAGGAGTGGGCTTCTTCATGTTCGGCACTTAATTTTAACTAATCATTTTGTCATTAGTATTGTTTTGTTGTTGGTGGTGTGTGTGTGTGGGGGGGGCGCGCACACTCACACGTGCATGATGGCACATGTGTGAAAGCTACCGCACAAATTTTGCAAGTCAATGCTTTCTCCCTGCAGGATCAGACTTGGTGGCAAGTGCCTTTGCTGACCTGACCCTTCCTACTCAAGCCTCAGTCTTTATGTAAATACACACAAATAACCTACTCCTCCCAGTGTGCTCATTATTTCATTGTTTAGTCGGGTGTTATGCAATCTACACAGGACCTAACCTCGTGTCTCTGAGCTTATTCTTCGCAATCAGATATCGATACATTACTTTTATTATTTATATAGTTAGTGTCAGATCTCAAACATGGAACAAATGGCCAAGACCTGATTGATAAGGTCTGAAATTCCCCAAAAGTTGTGGATTAAGAGACAAATATAAACTCGTAAAACACGAGCAAAGAGAGTTTTAATGTCGCAAAACAAGGCACTTGGGAAGTAGAGACAAGAGCTTATTGTTGGCTACCTAGTGAGTACACGAGATCCTCAAAAAAGAAAACAAATCTCAAGCTTACATTCCCTCAGGCAATTCCTTCCCCTCTTCTGCTTCCTTTTCAGGACCGGTGTCCTTCAAGGCTGTGGTTACACGAGATCCTGATACGTGAGAGGAAGATGAGATGGACACAGACTGAGTTTTGGGGAGAATGCATCTTTGCCTTGGGAGAGAGCTGCAGCCTGGGAGGCTGAGGTGGCTGTGCCTCCACAGGCATTCCCATTGCCACCAGAAGGTCTTCCTTTACACCCTGCTTTCTTCTGAACTCCAGTCCTTTCTCTCTGTCTCCCTCCCCCTTCTCCTCCCTTCCTTGCTCTCCTTCCATCCTTTCGTTCGTCATCTACTTCCTAGACCTATGTATTTTTCTGATGTTCTCACTCCATAATGGGCAGCTAGGTGCCTTAGTGAGGTACCCACATCAAGTTAGACTCTCATCCTTCTTGCTTATTTGGTTACCCTTCAATTATTAAATTATCTCTCCTCAGTGTTCCTCCTACTCATCTTCTCTTTCCAGTCTTGTTGTCCATGTCCCGTATGGACTTTCAGCTTATTCCCTGGACTCCATCTTGTCCTCCTTCCTTTTAACTATATTTTCTTAGTTCTTTACTTCATTGCCAGGCTGACCTTTCAGAGTGACAACATTTACCTTTACATGGTCCATTCTCTTTCTTCATGTTTTTCTAATTATGTTTTTACTAGCAGATGTTAATTATGCGTACTAATTGGTTTAATTAGGCATTTTCATTTACATATATTTTCCATATATGTTATTACAAACATACAATTTTACTGCATTCATCCCTTGTTCCCCTCCCACTCCTGTTGCCCCCCGCCTTCCGTCCTCTCTCCCTCTCTCTTTTATCTCTTTCATTTGATGACCTAATGAATTTCATTGGGGTTGCTTACAGGATCCTCAGTGAGGGATTTTTTATAGCAGCATGGATTCCTTAAATTCCTTATCCATAACTGCACAACCTAAGAAAATATCCCTGTCTACCCCTGGGACCATTAACTGCCTAGAGATACTCAGGAAGCGTGAGACCTCATGTACCCCTTCTTCTTAGCGGTCATGGTCCATTTTCATCGCCTAGAACCTAGACTCTCTTCCGTCTGTCTTTCTCAGACAACAATCACGTGTGCACTTTTGGCCGGCCTTATGCTAAACAGAGGAAGTGGATGCCTATGCTACTTGGGTAACTTACTCATGACTAGTCACATGTATGCAACCTGTCTGCTCACACCCTCTCTTCCCTTCGCCTGAGCTTTGCCTCTGTCAGCTCAGCTTATCCCAAACCACATGGGTTCTTCCTTTTGTAGTTGTACGTAATTCCTTTCCTCTGTAAGAGCCCTCCAAATAGTAGAAGAGTGCTCTACCATATTTCCTGTAAGCTTCTGTCATCTCTTTCTTATATGAGAAATGACTTGACTGTATGTATTGTGTGTGTGTGTGTGTGTGTGTGTGTGTGTGTGTGTAAGTGTACTTCTGAATGTGTATGCAAGTGTATATGGAGGCTGGAGACTGAGGTCAGGTTACTTCTTCTTCAGTTACTCTCCACCTTATCCTTGGAGATGGCGCCTCTCCCTGGATGGCGCCTCTTTCTGGATAGCGCCTCTCCCTGGCCTGGAGCTCATTTACTCAGAGGCTAAGTTCAGAAATCTGCCTGTTTCTCTCTCTCCAGTTCTGGGACTACAGATGCCTGTTTCAGTGCCCAGTGTTTTAAGTGAGTGCTGGTGATCCAAACTGAAGCCCTTGTGTTTGGATGGCAAGAGCCATCTCTCCAGCTCCGACGTTGCCTCTTCTAAGGTGTGATGTTGAGAGATGAGCAGATCGACCTGTGCTTGCTTTCTTTATTTCAAATGTTGCAACCTCTGTATATCTACCATCACGATTTCACTTCATTCCCTTGGAACTTATCAGCTTCTAGTATAAAAATATGCGAACAAATATTTATTCATACATATATCTTGTCATCAAAACACTTAGCAATCTTTGTTCTAGAGACTGCAAAAATAACCTATCATGGTGAAATTAAATGAGAATCTGTATAACCAGTTCTTCCTGCTGATATTACTGTCACTGACCTTTCCTCAGTAAACTCACATAGATGAAAACCCTCGAGCCCCAAACTCTGCTAACTGGCCCTGTAACATAAGCTTAAAATTATATAGCTTGTGAACAAGCAGATAACTTACGCATGCAATGGTAGAGGCTTATGTGCCGATTTTGCTTTATAGGTTTATTTAACTATCGTGGAGAGCATTAAAATCCATCTCGGAAGAATGAAGTGATGATTAACTACAAAAGCCATCACTTGTTGAATATTTAATCTCTGCTGAGCACCATAAGGGGCATTTTATTTGACTCCATTAATTTTTATAATAAAACCAAGATTAAGGTATTATTACCTCCTTGTGTAGGAAACTGAGACCTGGAGAACTTAAACAGTCTCCCCAGGACCTCCCTAACTAGTGTGGATCCCCAATGCCTACTGAGCCTATTCCATTCTGAAACCTATAGTTCTAAAGATTAGGTCACATTCCTACCAAAGCTTTGGAAAAAAATGAACGAGTGGTGGTTTAACGACCCCACGGTACTGTACCCACGACTTGGGTTCTTTTTATCCACCTTTCAGGAGGCCTAGAAATGAGTTTCTGTGTAAATAAGAGGAGGTTTTCCTGTCTGTGCGAGTGTGGCCAGGGGTCTGGTACCTATAATGCAGAGATTATGCTGTGGTCCCCAGCTGCAGGTCAGGCAATATTGTACCAATACCATCTAAGCTGTAAAGCGAGCATTTGGCTTTGGGCCCCTGGGCTCCACGTTATGTTTCCATTTAAAAGTCACAAACTATCATCAGAATTTCTATGCTGATAGTAAACTAACTGAAAGCAACAATCACACTTGTGAGGATATGGATGCCAGAATTTGTTGAGCGTTAATGTCTCCAATTACACAAGACAGGCTGAATGTATTCACTCCATTTACCAGAGACCAAACAGGTGGGCAATGCTATTCCTGTTTTGTAGGTCATAGAGATGAAACTCTGGCATTTCATTAGTCCCCATTAGTTCATACAAGCTACCCCAGTGTATGCGTTTATCTTCCGAGTAGCCAGGATGACTCGAATTGCCCTGCTTCTCTTGTCTCTCCTACCATTCTTGAGCGACATTCCTTTGGAGAACCTTTTATTTTAATACCTTTGGATCCATTTCCCTAAAGTATGTGGTTGATCAAGCATATGATTTTCTCTCTTGATCTGTCCCAATACTAAAGTGGTCTGGGCATGGCTCGTGGTTTCTGTTATATAGTCTTTCCTTCTTACTGTCCAGGGCTGGAAGCAAAAGCAATCATTTTCTGTCTTCTGGAGAATTGCAAGTTATTACCAAACTCCAGATCTACCACCTGGACTACTTAAAACTGAGTGAGATTGTTAGCAATTTTCAACATAGGTGAAACCCCAAGTCCTTGCCAACACATCTTTGAGTCAGTTCTGTGAGTTAACCTAGGAAACCCTGATCCAGGTCAAGCGTGATGATGTATGCCTATAATTTCAGCATTTGGGAGGTGGAGGTCAAGAGTTCAAGGCCAGCTTGAGACACATGAAGTCTTGTTTCAAACAAACTGGGTTATCTACTTTTTCTGAGCTGTAGGAATGAGGGGATGGACTAGCTAAGGAACCGTGGCTATTTTATTTATTCTTATTTTCTTGTCATTTGAAATCATTAGCTGTCCTTTTCTGATTCTCCTTCATACCTCCCTGCTTTGCTTCTTTCCCTCTCCTGTCTCTAGAACTCTCTGCCTGAGTGTGCTTTTCTGATACCTAGCATGCCCCTCTCTCCTTTGCTCCCAAGGAAAGATGGAACATGGTTTAAAAACCATATCAGAACTGAATGAGCATAGATGTGACGGGGCTTGATTGGACATCCATTCATCTGGCTGAACATGAAGCCGTAAGATGGCAGACAACAGTGCACTCGACAGCAAAGAGGAATGGAAGCTCAGGGAAACTGAGACTTACGGGAAGGATGTTGATGGCATCACAATGTGACTTTACAAATCCATCGGGTATCTACTAAGTCTTGTTTCTAGAACATCCCATCTGCATACAGGTCCTGTGTCCAGTCCTATGTCTAGAAACCAGTCAGAGAACTTCTTTGCTCGTGTATGAAATGAATGAATGCAAAAAATATCAAGTCTCAGGTTAAATTCCTGTTCTGCCTTATACTGATTGGCTGACCTTAAGCTTATTAGGGCCTCAAACTCTGTGTTTATCTGTACTGTAATAAAAATAACACTTCCAGAGTGAGGAGAAGTGCATATCATGCACAGAATATATAAAAAGTTTTTTTTTTTTTTTTAAATAGGATCTTATGTAGCTTTGGCTGGCCTGGACTTCTTTGTTTAGGCCTTATTGACCCTGAACTCACAGAGAGACATGCTTGCTTCTGCCCATTGACTGTGTGTACTACCACACCCAGATAAAAAAGATCATTGAATGAACTGAGAGAATCTGGCAGACTTCTTTATCAAATATTGAATGAAATTTAAAATATTTTCTTATTAGTATTACTTATGTATTATGTGTGTGCATGTGTGTGTGTGTGTCTGTGTGTGCATGTGTGTGTGTGTATGTGCATGTGTGTGTGTAAACTCATGCATGTGGAGGTCAGGAAACAACTTCAGGTGTTGATTCTCACCTTCTACCAGGTAGTTCCTTGAGGCCGAACTCAGTGTCAGGTTTGATGGCAAGTGTCTTTACCTGTTGAGCTATTTGCTAGCTCTAATTTTTGTTTATTTATTTTTTTTAAGGAAGAAGATGTGCAGGGCTTCTGAGGTAAAACAGAACAACTTGAAGCTTAGCATTGTCACTATCAGTACCTGCTGTATAAATGGCTTTACCTCTGCGTATCAAGCACACCATCTGTGACACGGAATAACACGCACGCCCCTGGCAAGAGAACCTAAGGTGGTTCGGTGGGAATTGCGTCACTCTTGTAAAACTGCTCGAGCTACGCTATGCAAAGGAGAACTGTAAACTCTCCAAGTCCGGGCAGTTCTTGGTTTTCACTTTTATTAACAATGTCTGATGCCCATGAGATGAATTGCTTTCTGTCAACTCCTGTTTAGGTCAACAACATTCCTTCACCTTAGTTTTTACTCACCTATTTATAACCTGCTATTTATAAGACAGTTATTCTACATCAATAAAAAGAAGCAAAAGAACACACATACACACACAAAGAGAGAGAGAGAGAGAGAGAGAGAGAGAGAGAGAGAGAGAGAGAGAGAGAGAGAGAGGGGGGGGGCAAAATTCAGAATGCAAAAACATAACAATCTCCACCATCGACATATGAATGTATACTATATTGAGCAACAGTTAGACTCTGAAGTTCCATTTTGCTTCTAGATTCTTGTTAGATATGTAGGAATCCTGAAAAAGTGGTTTGGGAGGAGATAGTGACTGTGGAGCCCAGGCACGTACTTCAGTGATTTGGGGATGAGAGCCAAGATCTCAGCTATTTAGCAGCAGGAGAGAGACAGAAAGAGGGAAGAAAGGAGAGAGAGAGAGAGAGAGAGAGAGAGAGAGAGAGAGAGAGAGAGAGAGAGAGAGAGAGAGAGAGAGAGGAGTCATGAGGATGTCCTTACCGTAGCATCTTCCCCAGCATAGTGGTTGAGGACCCGACGCCCACCTGGATGCTTGCCTGCCCAGTCAGTCACATTGTAAACCTTGCGATCAATCACCAGCCACTGGTCGGTCTCCTTATTGTGTCTCTGGATCTCCTGCCAGGTGTACAGGTTGAGACATTTCCTGGGCCCGTCGCCCTTGCCATTTGCTTCCTGCTTTTCATAGACCTCCGCTTTCCCGTTTGCTCTTGGTTTCCCATTCGCCTGATGCGTGTCATGTAGACATGGCTGACTCCGTCTAACAGGGCTCTCGGTGTGCTCAAGCTTCTCCTCCAACTTCATCGTCCCTGAATCCCTGAGAGTTTCCTAGTTCTATAATTGGGCCATAAAATGACTCCTCGCCTCGCCTTTTATTCCTCTGCGATCCTGATGCCTACACAGAAAGCCTTCTGGCTAAATTGTCTCTTCAGAGTCTGACAGCAAGCACCTGCCCTGCCTGGTTCTGTTTCGGTCTGTAGTGAATCTTTTCTGCACCGAGGACAGCTAGCTCACATTTCCCTAGTCACCTCTCTCCTGCTGGCTGTAAGTGCATCCTTCTTCATCATTAAATATCCCAGAGTACAGAGCCCGAGCCAATCGCAGTCTGGATGGTTAGAGGCCACAGACAGTAGGAGGAGGGGCTAAGATCTGGTCTTTGATTTTTCTAGTGACATCATCGTGGGTTGGGTTTACCTGTTCTCTGGAATACCTCCAATCAACGACCTTTAGATTTGTAAATTCAACATGTGAACAAAAGCTTTCAGAATTTCCTGGATGGCTAGAATAGCTGTTGCTTGGATTAGGTGAATTATCTTTGGACAGCTGTCATCTCACCCAAGGGCTTTCAAATATGTTTAAATCCCACCCACTCCCCCCCCCTTTTATAAAGTGTCTTTTTCAAAAGGTGGGGGACCTAAGTGAACAATGTAAATGACTCCCCCACTCGATTTCACTTCTTTAAATTTTTTTTTCTGAATCTGCAAACACCTCTGAAGCCTGCATGAGTGACACATGGTGATATGGAGTCCATGTCACCTGTTCCATGGCTTAATCCTTTCATCTGTGCTTGTCCGGCGAGGCCTGTTAGTGCCCCATTTTCCAGCTTAGAAAACAGAGGGCAGACAGTCCAGGTAACCCATCATTATGTCATAGCCTCCCCGTGAGATGTCACCTGTCTTTTCCTCTTCTGCCCACATATGAATTTTAGATTTGCAGCAGCAAAATGAAATGGTTTGGAAACAAAGCAGAAGAGGAGATTCCCATGTCACGGTGGGAAGCTTCTGACTCTTGAGAAAACAGGCTGAACAGAACTACAGCAAAGGCACTCATTTGAGAAACTGAACTGAATCTTCAACACAATTCAAAATTGCTACCAAAGGAGTTTATTGTACTGATATTTGCAGCTGCTAGAAGTGGTCTCAATGCTTAGCTCTAAGGAAGAAGCATGCATCTGTTTTACACGTTGAATAAGATGTTAATATTTTAAAATAAAACTTCACAGAATTTTTTGTTGGTAGGCACTCCTGACTGTAGTATTATTAATACAAAAGGAAAGGTATTCAACAAATTGTATTTTAAAGAAATTTTCTTTTTTTTCTTTTTTTTTTTCTTCTTGAACTTGGAAAATGTCTGTGTACTGCCGGTTGGCTTTTTTTTTTCTCATCTTTTTATTAAAGATTTCCATCTCCTCCCCTCCTCCTCTCCTCCTCCCTCTTCCCTCCCCTCCCTTCCACCCATACCCCCACTCAAACCAGACTCTCTGAATGTGGCTGACGGTGGAGAAGGACTGAGAAACCAAGGACAACGGTGATGGGCTTGGACTCTTCAGCATGGACAGGCTCACTGTGAGCCTTGTCAGCTTGGTTGCTCACCTTCCTGGACTTAGGGGGAGTTGGGAGGACCTTGGACTTAACATAGTAAAGAAATTTTCTACAGAAAAAAAGACACTAAGTAAGTTGTATTTACTGGATAATTTGTGATGGGAAGGAGGTAGATCAAAGCATTGGCCTTTATTTTTGGGTTGCAGAGTTATGTGCCATTAGGATTTACAATTTTATGGTACTTTCCAAATTTTGACAAATTAACAGATGGCTTTTTTTTTATAATTTTGAAATTAAAAAAATTAAAGGAACCAAAAAATAACACATAGGCTTGGACACTAAATAGAATCATATTTCATCTCCACCATTTACTAGTTATGGGACATTTCTTAAATTACATTTTGCATTTTAGTTTTCCACCTATAAATGAAAGGAAAATCATATTTCTCATGACTTCATTAAGCTAACATTTCCATAAATTCTCATAGTTTCCATGATTTCTGAGTGGAGGTATCCTAAACACAGCAAATGTTCCTGTGTGGACCTTCATAGATCATATGTATAAATTCAGAAAAACTCAAGAAGTTTAGTATTAGAGAAGTGTGGAACAACAGTCAGTTTAGGGCATTAGGTGAGGCAGGTCAGCTCTCCAGGGGAGTAGGTTGGCACATTCCATGAGCTGTACAAAGCGTTGTTTTTACCATATCATGCCATGCAGACAAACCACAAAGTAAGGTACCTAAAGACATTCACAACCCTCATATCCACCCTTCATACCCTTCTCAACTGACTGAAAGTTTCTGAAGACACTGATGTTGGGTTTTTTGCAAGTAAGAATCCTTAGAACAATTGTTCTTTTTCAGAGTGAATGTAAGTCTGTCAGTATATAGGGATATTTGGAGTGCTTGAATCCTTTTGAAACTTGGAGGGGCTTGACCCAGAGGGGTGGAGAGCTGGCCCCTTTTCAGTTACTGCTCTTGATTTTTTCCACAATATTCTGACTCTTCCTTAGGGGGACAGTTAAGTATAACCTTCATCTTAAAGGTAATCCTCAGGCTGATTATGATTACAAAAAAGATGGGTATAACCCAAAGTTTCTCGCAAGGATAAGATCATAAGACATTAACCTTACAAAGAGCTTTTAGAAAGCTGCCATCTGTTGCCAGGGAAGGGTGAGTCCACGGTTTATTTACAAATCCATTCATCAAGCCTATATTGAGCAGCTTCTGTGGGGTGGCGTCGTGTTAATCTTGAAAATCAACTGACCCTGACATCATCGCTCAACAGGACAAGACTGAGCAATGCCAGGTAATGAAAGGACTCAGGCAGTATCTCTGAGCCGTTTGGGTTCAACCGTCAGAACAACGGTGCCCCTCCCAGCTCAGGAGTCATTTTTTTTACTTTTATTTACATTTTTTTTTTTTTTTTTTTTTTTTGGAGACAGGGTCTCATGTATCTCAGGCTGGCTTCAGACTCCCTGAATAGCCAAGGACAATCTTTAATTTGTAATCAGAGTGCTACCTCCTGAGAGCTATAGTTACAGGACTGCGCATGCGCCAGTCTCCTGCCACACGTGATGGGGATTGAGCCCAAGGCCTTAGTGTTTTACATAATCACTCTACTAAATGAGGCACATCCTCTCCCTGAGCTCAGAACTCTTTAGAGACATCATAAAAAGTTCCCTGCCCTTAAGAAAATTCTATGACTTATTGGAGATGCTCTAAGAACTTATTTTCTTGTTGCCATCCTAGAGTTGACAGGTAAACCACACCTTCATTTTTTTGTACTGAAAATTGTTTAAAAAAGAAAAAAAAAATTGAAATAAAATTTCATTTCCTGTACTTCAACTTTTTTTTTGTAGAAATAGGCAACCCCAGATCAAAATCAAGAACTTCTAATGGAATAAATCTGAAAAAATTCTTTAACTTCACCATACTTCATTTTAATTAGTCAATTAATGAATCAATTTTGAGATGGGCTCTGAATCTGTACCTCAAGATGGTGTAGAAGTCTTTATGAAGCCTTGGCTGGTCACGATCTCAACATTTTAATGCATCAGACTTCAAAGTGGTAGAATGACAGGAGTCTCACCACATCCAGTTTAATTTCCTCACAGGATGGGGATGCAGACATTGCTCAGTGCTTAAGAGCACCCTATTCTGGCAGAGGACCCCAATCTGAGCTCTTAGCACCCACATTTTATGGTTCAAGCTTCAGGAGATCCAATGCCTCTATCCTCCGTAGGCAACAGTACTCATGCATGCACACACACATAATTCAAGAGAAAAAGTTTTAGAAAAGAAACCGAGATGAGACACTAGTAATAAGGTTTCAGAGCTTTTTCTTTGTGACAGTTAAACATGTGAATTCAAATTCAGTGGTTAAGACAAAGCTAGAAATGTTGGTTTTTGCATGTGTATGTGTACATGTACCTGTTAATGAGTGTGAAGGTTCATACATATACAGGTGTGTGAGTGCATGTACATGCATGTCATGTGTGTATGCATGTGTGTTTGTCTTGTCTGTCTGTCTGTGCATGGGGAGGCCAAAGACTGGTTCTGGGTGTCTTTCTCAATTGCTTCCACTTTATTTAGGGAAACAGGTCTCTTGCTGAACTCAGGTCTCACCCATTTGGCTAGTGTAGGCCCATATTTATACATGGTGTGACAGCTAGGCTCTTAAGTCATAGGCCACATCTGAGGTGGTCACATAACCTTCCAGACAGGTTGCTGCTACCCTAACAAAAGGTTTTTTTTGCTCCTTCTCTGTAATTTGGAGGATGCCTAAATAGAGATGCTAATTCAAGCCTATGTGACTGAGCTAGCATACAGACCAGGAAGACGTGACAGAGGAGACACAGGTAGATGTGGATGTGACTGAAAGCCATTCACCTGGTTACCTAGGAAACAGATTGCTGATGATTTTCCTTCTCAGTTTATGTTTTGATATATCTGGCTGTTTGGAGAATAAATGAGAAGAATTCTTCAGGATGTGAACTCAGGGTTTCATGAGGGATCACAGAGAATCTCCCTCCCAATAAAGCCATGTGAGTTGTGTCTTTATTCCTGTGCCTCCACGCTGGTCCAGAGAGAGGGAGAGAGAGAGAGTTTATGTTGGGGTCTGGTTCAGAGAGATAATTTATGGTCTGGGCTGCCACTGGACCCAACATAATGGTGCCCAACATGGGACTGATCCTTGAACCCCCAAAAACATGGAAGAAGTATGGAGGAGAATGTGAGGAACCCGTGAGAAAAAATTTACCACAGGTGGATATTTGAGTAATTAACGCTTAGAAATATAGAATAAATTTTTAAAAAATGTAGAGAAGCAGGACAAAATTTAAATCAGGAGTAAAAATTTGTAAATATAAGATATATATATATATATATATATATATGATAAGGAAAGAGAGTGGAGTAGAAACAATGGTAGATATTTAAAATCTATAAGTGTAATATTTGCAGAATTACAACTTTTATTGCTTGCTAAACAGGTAAAAAAAAAAAAAGGAAATACGGCTTTTGGCCCAAAAATCACCTAAGTAACCGTTGAGATTGAGGCCCCACATGTTCGCAGTAGCCAGCTAAATCTAACCCACCTGCGGGAAAAGGCAAGCAGGAGACATAGTAAGTCTAGAGAGCAAATTTAACCCCACAGAGCCCAAAGTCAGCTGGTAAAGGAGAGAATTCTCTTAATTTTATGATACAAGTTAAAATTAAAAGAAAGTTAAAAATTGGTGCAGCTAAGCCCTCTCCAATGGAGGAACTGCATATATGGTTAATAATAAAAGGAAATTGTGGAGCATGGTATAACTCTTTGAAAACAACTTAAGAGGATAAAATTTGCAAATAAATCTGCTGCAAACAGATCTGGCATGGTGACACCAATGTTACTTTGCTAAGGCAAGGTGGAAAAGCCCTTACAATGAATTATAAAAGGACCCTACCTATATTAATTTGGGGTTGAGGATATGTTAATGCTTTTTTCACAAAAAGAAAATAAAGCTAGATGAGATGACTGTTTATACAGTAAAAAAGTGGCAGACCTGATGACATCGTAGCTGCAAACGCCCCCATAGAGGAGTTGGAGAAAGGAGTTGGAGAGCAGTCCTTGGTCCAGTCTTCCCTGCCCCACAGAGAGGAGTGCCTGATCACAGGACCTGCTGCCTCCACTCTACACTGCAGAGTGCCATGCTGCACTGAGGGACAGATGCTGAGCTGCTTCCAGACACTTGGGACACACACAGACCCAGAGGCCCTCCTGGGGTGACTACAATGACTACAATTTTCTGCAGTTTGAATCCTGTTTGCTTTGTATCTAAAATGCAGACTGAACATCTGACTGTTTTAATCTTTGGGACACAGAACTGATTTTGATTAAAATATTGAACCTAAGAACTAAGATCTAGGCTTTCCACCTAGGGAAAGAAAGACTCAAAATAAGGAATGACTAAAACCTCTCTTCACTTAAAAAGGGGGCAGACTCAGGATGGTATTTTCTATTTCCATCCATTTGCATGCAAAATTCAAGATGTCATTGTTTTTTACCGCCGAGTAGTACTCTAATATATTCCACACTTTCTTCATCCATTCTTTCACTGAAGGGCATCTAGGTTGTTTCCAGGTTCTGGCTATTACAAATAATGCTGCTATAAACATAGTTGAACAAATGCTTTTGTAATATGATTGGGCATCTCTTGGGTAAATTCCCAAGAGTGGGATTGCTGGGTCCTGGGGTAGGTTGATCCCGAATTTCCTGAGAAACCGCCACACTGCTTTCCAAAGCGGTTGCACAAGTTTGCATTCCCACCTGGCGTTGGATGGAGAAAATGACAGAGCTCCACATAGGAGCACCGGACTGAGCTCATAAGGACCTGATGAGGAGCAAAAGGAGGGAGATCATGAGCAAGGAAGTCAGGACCGTGAGGAGTGCGTTTACCCATTGAGACGGTGGGACAGATCTAACGGGAGACCACCAAGTCCAGTTGGAATGGGACTGATGGAACAGGCGACCAAACCAGACTCTCTGAATGTGGCTGACGGTGGAGGAGGACTGAGAAACCAAGGACAACGGCAATGAACATGAACTCTACAGCATGGACAGGCTCACTGTGAGCCTTGTCAGTTTGGTTGCTCACCTTCCTGGACTTAGGGGGAGCTGGGAGGACCTTGGACTTAACATAGTGAAGGGAACCCTGATGGCTCTTTGTCTTGGAGAGGGAGGGAGTGGGGGTATGGGTGGAAGGGAGGGGAGGGAAGGGGGAGGAGATGGAAATCTTGAATAAAAAAATGAGAAAAAAATGAAAAAGGGGGCAGACTAAGGGTTTAACTGCTATTCAGAGACTGGAACTGGCAATTTGATAGCAGCAATGTCATTGTTTTCTTAACTGTATTGACCTGATATTTGCAACTGCATATAAGGTGTTCAGAAAAGTTGGTAAAAATCATGGTACTGAGCTGATGGTATTTCTTGTTTTTTTTTTTTTTTTTTTTTTTTTGTTGTTGTTTTTCGAGACAGGGTTTCCCTGTAGTTTCTAGAGCCTGTCCTGGAACTAGCTCTTGTAGACCAGGCTGGCCTCGAACTCAGAGATCCGCCTGCCTCCCGAGTGCTGGGATCAAAGGCGTGTGCCACCACTGCCTGGCTTGACCTGATGATATTTCTAACTGTATAAAAGACACTGAGAAAAGTTGGTATTGACAAATAATGCTGAGAATTATGATTATGACCTGTTAATATCAATAAAAGTTGATATTGACCAATAATGCTGAGAATTATGGTATTGACCTGATAATGTTTGTAACTGCTTATAGATATTGAGAAAGGTTTGACCTATCTTATATATGTTTGGGCATATATTAAGAATTTTAGATTTTGATACAACGTAAAAAATTTAAGAGGTGCTCTAAACTAGCTGAAGAAGCATTCTCAACTCAGGTGATCCTCCTCTCCTTTAAATAGGAGACTATAGCCTTTAGGAGCATGATTCTTCATAAGACATGATTATTTATCCTAATAAGAAAGTATGGCTCTGAGACACAGAGCCCATAGTTATCTCTGTCCATTAATCTCTTTTCTTCACAGAGAACAGCAGCCAGTGACAGGTTTGAAGCTTCTTCTCCCCAGATGCCTAACATAGGAGCTTGCATATATGAATGCCTGCTCAAGAGACGGAAAAATTTGGGTAAATGAAGAGGTCTTTGCCTCAGCCAGGTGTGATCTTCTGTCCTGTTGCAGAAGCACAGGTTTTATTAAAATTAATAAGAGAGAGTGGAGTGTAGGCCCATATTTCTATATGGTATGGCAGCCAGGCTCTAAAGCCATAGGCCACAGCTGAAGTAGTTTTGTAACCTTCCAGACAGGCTCTCGCTAACCTAACAAAGTGTCATGATGTTGTTTTGCTCCTTCTCTGTAATTTGGAGGATGACTGAATAGAGATGCTAATTCAAGCCTATGCTACTGAGCCAGCATACAGACCAGGAAGATGTGACAGAGGAGACACAGGTACATGTGGACATGACTAAAATCCATTTACCTGGTTACCTAGAAAACAGAATGCTAATGAATTTCCCCTTCAGTTTATGTTTTGATATATCTGGTTGTTTGGAGAATAAATGAGGGGAATTCTTCTGGATGTGAATTCAGGGTTTCATGAGGGATCTCTGAGAATCTCCCTCCTGATGAAGCCATGTGAGTTGATTTTTTTTATTCCTGTGCCTCCACGCCAGTCTAGAGAGAGATAGTTTTATGTTGGGGCCAGTCCAGAGAAGTAATTTATGGTCTGAGCTAGCACCAGACCCCAACAGCCAACTGGTCTTGGATTGGCATAATTCATACCCAATATTTAAAAATAAACCCTATCTTGGCAAGGTTTGGCAGTCTTTTTCTTGAATCTTGCTTGTCCAGTCCAGACACCGTGCATTTTGTCAGTGGATGAGGTATGGGCAGTTCCTTGCCCAAAGGCCAGTTTTTCCAAGAAGAAAAAAAACTACAAGTGGGGTGTCTTTGGTGCTCAACATTCTCAGGAATAGAATGGTGCTGCCCCGAGCAATCATGTCTCACATCAACAGAAACCTAAGTTATTTTGATGCCATGTTCTACAGTTCTTTGAAGTGGTTGAAGATTACCTATCTATGAAGAATACAATCTTTATGTATCTAAAGAATCTTATTAGTCTAAGTATGACAAACACAAATGACTATTGACCTATAATACTTAATACCTTTGTAACTTAAAGACTAAGACTTCATGTTAGAATATTAAATGATCTTTAAACAACAGTGCAGCAATTGAGGACAATGACCTCAATATGTAAACAATGTACAAGTATCTTGATCAGAGGTGAAAACATATAATACAATATGATAAATATATCCTAAAATTGTATCAATATACAAAATGTCTTAAATAGAGATAGAAACTTTCCAAAAGATGGGACAGTTCTTCAGGGTTCCTGCTTCACAGAAGATACTGCCAAATATTCTGTAGGACACAGAGAAAAGCAACTTCTGAACTTTACTAGTACAGGACAGAACAGATCTTCAAATTCCCTGCTTCATGGAAAAGTCTGATGGATACTTTGGGCCTCAAGGCCCAAATCAAGATTGATGCCCCAACATTACAGAAGAACTTTGGGTGACTGTCTAGGCAATGTCTCTGTCAATTCTAGAGTTTTGGAAGTTGCTTACAATGCACTTCCTGTTATGTTGGGTAATAGTATATTCTTTTGGGGTCTTTAAAGAGTTGAAGACAAATAGTTATAGTTATCATTTTCCTTAGTTATGATAAAAGATAAATTAGATGTGAAAATTTCCAGATACAAATAGACTAACTATTGTAAATCTAATTCTTGCTTGAATTTTTCCTGTTTTGTATAAGTAATTTCACTATGTTAAAGTTAAAATCTTCCTTTACTTAAATAGAAAAGGGGAGATGATGTAGAATGTCCTCCTGTATATGTTTTGTTTTTATTGGTTGATGAATAAGGCTGTTTGGGGGCAATGGTTTAGCAGATAACGTCAAGCTGTAAGTGATATATATAGAGAGTAAGCTAAGTCAAAGGACTCCATGTAGCTGCCAAAGGAGAAAGACTCCAGAATGCCAGAACCACAGCCTCATGGTGATATACAGCTTACTAGAAATGGGTTAATTTAAGATGTAAATGCTAGCTAGATATAAACCTGGGACATTGACCAAACAGTGTTGTAATTAATATAGTTTCTGTGTGATTATTCGGATCTGGGCAGCCAGGAAACAAAAGAACAGTTTCTCTCTCTCTCTCTCTCTCTCTCTCTCTCTCTCTCTCTCTCTCTCTCTCTCTCTCTCTCTCTCTCTCTGTGTGTGTGTGTGTGTGTGTGTGTGTGTGTGTTTGTGATGCACACACAGTATGAGTCTCATTTTCCTTATCTACTAATCTCAATGTGTATCTTGTTTGTCTCCACTTCTGTGCTATTGTGAATAGAGTTCTTTTTTAAAACTTCATTAATTTATTTTTTAAAACAATTTTTCCTCATTTTACATACATATCCCAGTTCCCACTCCTTTCCCTCCTCCTGCTCCTTCCACCTTCTACCCACCCCACACCCCATCCACTCCTAAAAGAGGATAAGGCTTCCCATGGGGAGTCACCAAAGTCTAACACCTCACTTTGAGGCAGAACCAAGGCTGAACAAGGTTTCCCTCCCAAAAGAATGGGTTCCAAAAAGCCAGTACAAGCAGGAGGAATAAATCCTGGTCTCACTGTTAGTGGCTCCACAGACACACAGCTGTCACCCACATTCAGAGTTTGGCCCTATGCAGGTTCCCCAGCTGTCAGTCCAGAGTCAGTGAGCTCCCACTAGTTCAGGTCAGTTCCTGTTGGTTTCCCCATCATGGTCTTGACCCCTTTGCTCATATTATTGCTCCTCCCTCTCTTCAAGTAGAGTTCAAATGAACATGAGAATGCAACTGTCTCTTTGACCTACTGATTCCTTTTCCCCTGGATGCAAAAAGAGTTGCTCGATCATAGGGTAGCTCGATGTCTTTCCTCTTTGAGGAACATCCAGTGCTGCCTTCTACAGTGGCTGTATGAGCCATCCTCTTCCCCCAAACTGTGGGCTGCATTTACCTCTGAGTTATCACGGTATCTTGTGACAGCATATACTCAAAGAATAATCACTCTTGTCAGATACTGGGTCTTTATAGTAATTTGATTTCTTACAGCCAATGGAGGACAGACAGTCAAATGGGTAGGACAAAAGAAAAACATGCATGAGTTTAGTAAATAAATTGATGGGAAAAGTATAAAGTATAAATCATAAATCAAAGACAGACAGATGTCTCCTTTTACTCACTGACAGGGTTGGTGTGTTGAGCCTCAACAGCTTCACTATGAATCTTTTTCAGCCTCCCTCTCATTGTTCTTTTTCCTCTAGCACATATTAGTTGTAAAAAATTACAGATTATGCCGGGCGGTGGTGGCGCACGCCTTTAATCCTAGCACTCGGGAGGCAGAGGCAGGCGGATCTCTGTGAGTTCGAGACCAGCCTGGTCTACAAGAGCTAGCTCCAGGACAGGCTCCAAAGCTACAGAGAAACCCTGTCTCGAAAAACCAAAAAAAATTACAGATTATAATATAACACTTATTTGTGTGTGTGTGTGTGTGTGTGTGTGTGTGTGCACGTGTGTGTGTGTGTGTGTGTGTGTGTGTTGGCCAGATAGATCAAAGGACAAAATCAGATATTATTCCCAGGCCAGTTCACCTTGTTTTCTGAGTCAATGCTCATACTGACTTTGAGCTCACTCACTACTTTAGAATAGCCAGGAAGAAAGCAGTGGGTAGCTACCTGTCCCAGCTCAAAACTGTAATTACGTGTGGGTACCGCCACACCCGACTTTCTTTCGTAGATTCTGTGGCTTAAGCTCAGGTCCACGTACTTGTATGGCAAGTCCTTTACCAGCTGAGCCATCCATCACCCTCATCCCCTCATGGTGGCATTTTCAGACATACGTATAAAATGCATTTTGGCTATAATCACGGTTTCATTATCCTGTCAGTTTCATTTTCCTATTCCTGGCTTCGTCGTTTCCCCTGATAGTCCTGTTTATATATCTATTTTGTTTTATTTTGGTATTTTAGGCATATGTCACATCAATACGACTATCTGTAGCTCCGAAATGTCTTAAGGCAACGAAGAGGTGAAACTCAAGACAGTCTTGCAGTGGTGCTCTGCAGATGAGATCATCATTCTTTGAGGTGAACATGGAAGTCATAGTATCCTATAGCACAGCCAGTTACCAACAAATGCTGCCTTTAAGTATAAGACCGAAATTGAATGTCACAAGAGGCCAATCTTTGAGCTTGTAAAATCTCTGGTCTTGGCACTAGTAAAATCGTCCTCAGCTTTTTTCGCGCTACTTCTCTTTGAATAGGTGCCGTGTTCAGTCTCTGAAGCTCGGTCATCTCCCGCTTATAGAGCATAAGACATCCATAATGCCATCACTTAAGCCCACAAGAGATAATGGGGGCACAAGCAAGGCTGTGACGTGCTTATGGTAGTTTTATAATAAGTACACAATTTTCCTGGACTCAGTGAAAGTTTTTTCCGATAGGATGCACCAACAGAGAAAATTGTAACCATTCTTCTTAACCACAGAACCATAAAGAAAGTTGGACCCAGGATAAGAAGATTCAGTCTCTCCGTTGACTCGCGATCTACCCACCTCCCTGTTCAGAGCTGTGTTTTCAGTACTTTGAAGCCTGACCTGTCCACGTAAGTGCAACTATCATTATAACTGGCCAATCTGCTTTCCACATGGCTTCCTTTCACCAGGGCACACCCTGTGTCTGTGAATAAGCCAATGCACAAAGGGCACACCCATTCTCCCTGGGCAATTTTTCTGAAGCCCTGCTTTATCATTCCAACGAAATTTGTGTGAAAAAAAAAACATTGCAATTATCTGCTAGTGCCTAGGGTTAAAACAACCTCATTGTTTTGAGGCTGACATTCAGGATGGACCACTTTAACTAGTCCCCTCTCATCCCGTGATTGGATTGGTGAGCCCTGCTACTGCCGAGACAGGAATCCAATGAGGAAACACCATCCTTTCCTGTTGTGATCAGAGCTACTGCCTTATCTCACACAGGAGAGCAGTGTTGGAGGCTTAATCCTATGGACACCCATGCTTGTGCTTAACCAGTCAGAGAATGATTCAAGCTCTCTGTGCTCATTATCCTCCACCCCCACTCTTATTCTCCTTTATGATAAGAAGCCCCTGTTTCAGAATCTCAAGTTAGGTGGGATTTGTGTGATGTGATTCGTCCTCCATAATGAAAGTTACCTTTGAAAGTATTTATAAAGCGTTTCCTCTCATCCTCTGTGGCCACATAAGATCATTTGTAAGTAAGTATGATTAAAACGTGGTTTGTTGAGGCAGAGTCCACTCGACAACTGGTGTATTGATCTGCCTTCTCTCTGTGTTTTTCCCAGTCTCATCTTTTCCTTTCTCTCATTTCTTCTTTCTCCTTATTTTATTTTTTTGTGAGCCTTCAAAATAATAATAAAGTCTCCTTTACCCCCAGGTTTCTTCACATGAATGAGAAAATGCATTTTTTTCAGGATATAGAAGCCACACTGAACTCATGTGCATGAGTGTTTCTGTCTTTGCGTGTTCATGTGTAGTAGCTTGTGAGGGACATTTAATTTGCATGGGTAAACTGGCTCTTTTGGTAGATTCTAGGTGGATATTTGAGTGTAGAAAAAAATCCACTGTCATTATTCATATGGTTTAAGAGTAGAGGGTTTGCATTTATTGAATTATTTTAACTTTTAGAATTTGTAAGATCTAATTTAGTGGTAGAGAGGTAGAGTCCTTGCCTAGGGCCTTGGATTCCAATCAAGAACTGTAAAGAAAAGCTAAGTATTATAAAATTTATAATTATCAGATAAATGAAATTTATTTTATATAGTAATTATTTATGACAAAATTAACAATGATAAAATGGGACATAAAAGTTGTCCATTTCAAAGAGTTGATTAGGTAAAAAACAATAAAATATCAAGCCTAAAGCTTCAGTGGTGTGCAATTGTTGTAGCTCATCGTTTTAAAAAGAGATGAAATGTTTTCATTTCTAGAGAGTTTCTGAAAGCCACAATCCACAGGCAATTAAAAATAAGTAGTAGGATTTACTTTTCTCTAGATTTCATTCTTTGAAATTTCATACCTGGAGAGTAATGCCGCAAGAACAGAGAAATGATTACAGGTCAATAATTCTTAATCTAAAAATATAATATCTCCCCCATCACAAAACCTGGAACATTTTATGCTCTTGCATGGTGCCAGAAATGGTAAAAAAATCCATATTTGGCCTCACATGATATGAGGTAGTCATGAATCTACAACAAGGCTAATCCTATAAGGTGTGCATAAAACGCAAACTAGTTTTACACTAAATATTTCTAATAAAAGCCACACAACCTGTAGCATATACTTATTCTCTGGGCTAAAAATGGTTAAAATCTAGCCATACTTGACTTTTGCATTTCACTTGCTTATTGAAGAATGATCAACACTAACAAGAGTGACGGCCACAGAGGGAAGGACAAGGCAAATGCCACGCTCTCAATTCCCCAGATGCCAGAGGTTGTGAACCAACTCCTGGGGACAGTCCTAGAGATAGCTGACATTCTTGCCCACATTTGGTGTTCACAGAGTGTGTTCAGTTAGGACAGTGGCTGAAAATTCTGAGGAAATTTAAGATAAAAGAGCAAGGCAACAGTTGAGGGTTTGGAAATTGTTGTATCTGAAGGGTAAGAAAATAAAGTATAAATAAATAAAAATAAATTTCAACAGGACACAAACTTATTTTAAAAAAATTTCAGTGATCTTTTCAATGTTTGAAGTGAGATTTCTAAGCCTATTAGCCTGGGAATAAAATGATTTGGTCCACACTGTACTACCTTCTGATACTATGCCCATGGGAAACTCCTTTTTCTAGTGTGTCATCTCACTTTCTCATTCTTCCAAAACTCAGTTCAAGTTTCTGTTTCTTTAAGAGTTTGAAAATGACCTCTTTGCCTCCTTATTTAACAGCTTCTCCTTTGAGTGCTGTATGCAACAATAATGACTCTAAGAGTTGATAGATAAACCACATAGCAATTTTGGGGGGAAATGAAATTCAAACTTTTGCAAAATTAAAGAAGAAAAATATTTTAATTGCTTTAATAAAATAGGAATGTCTAGGACTACACATGTCATCATAATCTTAGGAATGAAAATGTATCTGCCAGACTCTGTCATTGTCTTTCTCAACATTCAGTTTAAGTTTTTTCCATGTTGACTTTATTCTCAGACATATTACTACTCCCCTGATGAATGTTAGGGGTTTGAACTTTAATTCATACAAAGATATTCTCTCTTCTAGTGGTATAAACTCAGGACCTGGATTGGCTAGGTCAAGACCTGGATTGATTCTCATTAGTTAAAGACACTATCCATTATCTTGGTTGAAGAGATGGCTACATGAATATATTCCCATGCCAAAAGTCTTTAAATTGGACTTATTTTTCTATTATATTTTTTAATTTGTCAGGGGGATGAACATGTGCACCACCTTATGCTGTGTGGGAGTCAGAGTCGGGGGGATTCATGGTGTTTGCTGGATGCCAGTGTGGTTCCTGTGAAAGACTGTCTAAAAGTAATCAGGCAAAGTGATAGATTTGGACACCTGCTATTCGCTGGCTTCGATGAGTGCACGATGCATATGCATATACCACACACTCATATTCTCACAAATATACATGTTGTTTCTATTAGTCATAAGTCAGCAATTGAATCAGTTTAAGTAAATACATATTTATATTTTTTCTGTAGGAAAAATGCCATGGACAGGAAATGCTAAGTCAGTGGGTCTGACTGTTGGAGTTGTTGATGCCTATTAGCAAATTCAAGAGATTATGCTATCTTTAATACTTTTAATAAAGTATAATAGTTAAAAAAACAAAACAAAGGATGCCTTAACTCATGGCCACTATGATACTTTCTAGAATTTTCTGTTCTATTACCATATCTCTTCCACATTTATTGTATGTCCTCATGAGATACTTGTGGGTTTATGTCTGTTGATACCTTGTAAGTTGCCCAGACTAGCTATATGAAATAAATCATGAAAGCTTCAATGTTTGTTATCCAGGAAGGTACTTCTGAGTGGCATTTCCAATAGCACACTAGTCAAGATGATTCAGGGAACCAATAACAGGGACCTGAGCAGACGGTTCAGTGCACAAAGTGTTTGTGCATGAGTAAGCAGGAGGACTTGAAAATGATTCCCCAGCAGTAACCCCAAATCCTGATGCTTGGGTGCACATCTGTAACTCCAGCCCCAGGATGGAGGGCGTCAGAAACAGCGGTTCTTAGCCAGTGTAGCCAGCTGATGAGTTCTAGGTTTAGTGAAAGACTTTCTCAAAATAAAGTAGAGAGTCCTTACCCTAGTTTCATTTTGTTGTTTATATAAAGTAGCTGAACAAAAAGCAGCTCATGGTAGAAAGGGTTTATTCTTAACCACTGACCTCTCTCTAGCTCACTAGTGCTTCCTACTTTAAAGATCACTCTCAAGTACTATTGTTACACACATAAAATGGTATAGACCCGCTGGAAAAGAATGTGGCTATTTCTTACACGTGTAGGTATGCACTTACCACAAGAGTGACTCAAGAGATACAATACTACATATTTGTTCTGGAAAAATTAAAATTATGTCCCTATAAAAATCTCTACACCAAAGCTTATAGGAAGCTTATTTATAAAAGTCCTAAACTGGAGACCACCCAGATATTTTCCATGAAGAAAGTGATTGGAGGGGAGGACAGTCATATAAGGAATACTGTCTATTGTTAGGAAGTAACAAATATCAACTTTGATGTCCAGCCCAACCTGGAACTCACTTTCCTTCTGCCTCAACTTTCTGAGTTCTGGATTGCAGGCACTCAACACTATGTCAAGTTTAGGATTACTCTTAAGTACATTATGCTGAATGAAAACAAACAAACAAAATATCATCAAAAGTTTCTCTACTCTGTGATGCAATTATATAACGTTACCGAAATGACAGCATTACAACAGAACAAACAGATCAACGCTCACTTATGAGGCTGAGAAGGGCATAATTGGTAAGGAAGACATGAGAGTTTCTTTGTGGTTAATAAATATAATATAATTAATTGTGATTAATAAATATAATAGAAAAACAAGTCCAATTTAAAGAGTTTTGGCATGGGAATATATTCATGTAGCCATCTCTTCAACCAAGATATTGGATAGTGTCTTTAACTAATGAGAGTCAATCCAGGTCTTGACCTAGACAATCCAGGTCCTGAGTTTATACCACTGGAAGAGAGAATATCTTTGTACGAATTAAAGTTCAAACCCCTAACATTTATCAGGGGAGTAGTAATATGTCTGAGAATAAAGTCAACATGGAAAAAAACTTAAACTTTGTGATTGGAAACCATTCTGTTTCGTGATTATGGTGATTAATTGACTCTATGATAAGATAAAACGTCATAAAACTGTACATCAAAAACAGATTCATGATGGAGAAAGACAGTGTGTATCAATACTGATGAAATCAAATGTTGTCAACACCTGAGTTAATGAGTACTGATACTGACTTTGTTTTAATTGGAAACCTCTGCTCTGATTATATAGCGTTATTGTAATGAGAAGTTTATTCTCATATTTATTATTGTAAGGGGAGTTTTGATGACAATTACATGGGTTTCTTATTTTCAAGTCTTAAGCTATTTTAAATAAAAGGCAATGTTAGAAATCAACCTTGTACTCAGTTTTGAGCTCCTCCTATTCACCCAACATTAGATTCTGGGATTAAATACTTTCATTTCTGTTGAAGTGGTCTTGGGCCTAATCTTATCATGCTTGTTTTAATAGTTACTCCTAGTGAGGTGACTGCCATTTTCTTTGTTGTAATTGCTATTCCCTACATCAGGGTGTCTCATCTTGAGCACAACTGATCTTTTGAATAAGATCATTCCTTTCTGCTTAGACATGGACAGCAAGTATATGCTCCTAGATACTATGGTCCCTACTCAATAGACTTTAGTAGAAACTTCTGCCTTCACCTACAGCCAAATGACAACATTTAAACTGTTTCTGAGCATTTGCAGTTGTTCATTTAAGTGCGTAGATCCATAATTGAGAATCAATGCCTTACACGTGTTACAGAAAAACGTAAAGGAGGCCATTGATTTATAATTATGATCCTGTGAGAAGCCCAACATACCAAAGAGGAAGCATTCATGCTGAAATTTTCAGATAGCAAGCCAGAACTGAACTATTTCTCTGTCTTTCTGAGAAGTTAGGGGAGAGACTGGATATTCGTCAATCCCGAAAAAGGGCTTATTTTACTCAGTGTGAAAACGCTGTCTCATCTACTTTGCCCTTTTGTGACAAGGCAAGACAGTGCAGAGGTCCTTCTGCCTTGTATTCTTGCTGAGGTCATTTCAGATTTAGCTAGAATTTGATCTCTTTGGAGAATATCATGGAAAATTGCCCAACTCCATTCTAGCAACTGAAGGTCAAGATGCCCCAGCTAATTTATCTTAGTTTACTGTGTAAAACCCTTGTCAACTACCTGCTTATCTTAGTTTCTGTCAAACTGTATTCTTGTGTACCCCGTACCCCTGCAGCCGCAGAGCTAGATACTAGGATGTGATTTGTGCCTTTGAAGTCCATTGGTCTAAATGCTTGGGTTACACGTAGGACCCAAAAACTTGAGTAAAGTCCTAGCCTGCTGTAATGAAGATTTCAACAGGCTGTAAACTATGTCTGTGTGGTCACCTCTCTGTAACACTTTAAAAGAATTTAACTTGGAGATGAACAATCCAATTTTGTACAGTTTCTGATCTCCTTAATCCACTATTAAATTAGTTTCCTTGGCTCACTTATCAGAGCGCCCACTCTAGTTTACAGAATGAACTATTATTCAGTTACAGAACAGTGAATAAAAGCCAATGAAGATGTTTAAGCTTTGCAGGGTGTGGTGGTATATACTTTTAATCCAGTTCTTGAGAGGCAGAGACAGGTGGATATCTGTAAGATCAAAGCTGGCTTGGACTACATAGCCAGTTCTAGGACATCCAAGGCTACATAAAGAGACCACGTCTCAAAAAAAGTAGCATCACTAGTAATTTTAACCTGTGCTCATGTCTACAATGATAGGGTGTGGCAGTGAGAATGGTGTGAATAAAAAGGCTCCTCTAGGGACCAACCCTGTAGGCAGAGGTGTGAGTAAGCCGGTCCTGAGGTTGTGTGCATGGGAGAGCTGTCCCCACTACTCATCTCTCTAGTGGTGGTGTGGGCCAGGAGAGATGTCCTTCCTCCTTCAATGCCTGAGGCCAATGAGAGAACTGTCCTTGTCTCCCACCAGCTGTAGCAGGAGTAAGCCCTGCACCTCACCAGGGCAGCTCTAGAGTTAATCTTGTAGGCAGAGGTGTGGGTGAACCTGTCCCAGTGTTGTGAGCATGGGAGAGATGTCCCCATTACTCATCTGTATTGTGGTGGCAGGATCAGGGGAGAGATGTCCTGCCTCTGCCCTCAATGCCTGAAGCAAATGAGAGAGCTGATCCTGCTCCCATCAACTACAACACTTGGAAGAGCAGGTGCACCTAATCTAAGCAGAGCAAGCTTTTTGGGAGTAAATTGTAGACACAGATAATCCTCTTAATAAAAGGGTGTTTTTATTGATCATACAGTAGTAGAGATATGATTATTAACAACGCATCCAGAATCAAATTCAAATTTTAATCCCATGTTGAAATTCTCCCATCTCTGACAGAATCTAACAGATGTATTGGTGAGGATAATTGAGACATTGTGTTTGAAATGTTTAGGACAGTTCTTGCCCCACTGCAAACTCATGACCATCCTCATTGCCTTCTCATAGTCATCAAACCAAGTGTTTTGGAGTTTGGAAAATTCTTTTATGTACATTTAATCTTCTCAACCAACAGGTGGCTTTTTTGAAGCAGGTGTTCCTGGCATTTAATAGATGTGGTAACAGTTTCAAAGAAGTGTAGACACTTGTCTAAATCCACACATCCTGTTAACATGAAAAGCAAGCATACATCTAAAACATAGCTTTGTGCTTCTCCTCCTGGACTTCCAGCCTCCCCACTAAGACTTTTTATCTTTGTTGCTAACCCATGGCTTTGCAAAGAGTGTATGTTGAATAAATACTTCTTTCAAGGCAATTTTGTTGTTTGTTGTGTGTTTATTTTCCTTCCTTAGTAGCACATTAGGTTAAAATTTTTTACAGTGTCAATGTCTGTCTCAGAAAGTCCTTGAGGGAATGGGATAGTCAAGATGGAAGAAGGACAGATGTAAGAGCAAGGAAAGAGCTATCTTGATTAAGGGAGCCATTATGGGGTTAGCAAAACACCTGGCTCTAGAGAAATTCCCAGGAATCCACAAGGATGACTCCAGCTAAGACCCTAAGCAATTGAGGGAGACCGGGCTCAATCTTGACTTGCCCTGTAATCAGACTGATGATTATCTTAAATATCACCATAGAACCTTCATCCAACAACAGATGGAAACAGAGGCAGAGAACCACATCGGAGCACTGGATTGAGCTCCCAAGGTCCAGTTGAAAAGTAGAAGGAATGAGAATATGAACAAAAAGGTCAAGACCACGATGGGTTCATCCACTGAAGCAGTTTGCCTGAACTAATGGGAGATCAGCAACACCAACTGGACTGGGAAGGAACAAGCATAGGACCAAACTAGTCCCTCTGAATGTGGTTGACAGTTGTATGACTGGGGCAGACTGAGGGGCCACTGGCAGTGGCACCAGGATCTATCCCTACTGCATGTACTGGCTTTTGGGGATCCTATTCTCTTTGGATGTATACCTTGCTCAGCCTAAATGCAGTAGGGAGGGTCTTGGAACTTCCACAAAGCAAAGTACCTTACCCTCTATTAGGATTGGAAGGGGTGGAATGGGAGGGTGTTAGAGAGAAAGGGAGGATAAGAGGGAATGTGAATTTGGATAGGTATTTTTTAAATCTAATAAAAAAAATATTAAAAAGTCTTACAGTGAAGAGATTTTATTCCTCAGGAAACCAAATAGGTCACACACAAATGGTTTGGAGCCGAACCAGCCACTTGTTTTCCATACATATTTATTTACATAGAGACATTGTAATAGCCAAGGGAGATGTGATGCTTAGGAGTCTTACTATCTAGGGAACTTTGTAGACATCAGAAACAGAGATTGAAATGGAGCAGCGGCCAAGCAGGCAGGTTGGAAGAGAAGGTCAGAAGGCCAGGGTTCAATCTGTTACATGGATTCTGGGCAAACAAAACTGTCTCCTTTCACAGTGAGTGATCAGTGAACTTGACAAGAATGTTTTGCCAAACGAAGCAAATGGCTACCTTGTGACCATCACCTGGGCCTGTTGCTCTGTGGGCTAGTGCTTGTGGGAAGCAAGGTTACAATGTTTCCCTTATTAATCCTATGAGATCCACAGTAACCTCACCAGCTGGAGCATGTGATCTGAGCTGAATCCAAATCATGATAACCTTTCAAAAGTAAGATTGTATAAACACATTTAGGTCTTGTACATATATTTGAAATAATGATGATAATGGTGCCAAACAAGGTAGCAATAACGTCATTTTCTATCTCTCCAGATGTGCCAGAATGACTCCAAACACTTCAAATCCATCAGGAATGTTAAATCTGTACAACAACCCTACAACTGAGGAGAGAAAAATTTAGGGTCTTGTCCATGTTTACACATCTCAGAGTGGTAAGATGGGAAAAACTACCTTCCCTTCTCTTCTGTCCAATAATTTCTCTTCCTCTTGATAATGAAATCCTTTATGCCAGGCATCCCTTGACATTACTTTTTTTATAGGTTTATTTACTTCTACCTTATGTGCACAAGTGTTTTGCTGCTTGTATGCATGTGTACCATGTGTATATAGTGCCTATGGAAGATATGAGAGGATATTGGATCCCTGGGAATTAGAGACGGTGGTGAGTTATCAGTTGAGTGTTGATTTGTGTCCAATAAGGGTTTCATGGTCTGAGTTGAGGACCACTGACCTGGTCTCTTCTTCTTTGTGTGGTCAGCTTTTAGCCGACCAGCGGAACCTCTTTCCAGCCACCTACTAATTCCCCAGGTTTCCAGAAGACCTAGCTGGTCGTTTCCAGTCTCATCACTGTTTCCAGTCTCATCACTGAGAAGGCAGCTTCTGGGAAATGTAAGACACTTGTCCTGAGCGGCCTTCTTTACAACTCTGAACCCTGGACAATGAACTGCTCCTCAGAACAGTGGCTGAATGTGTTTGAGATGGCGTGTCTCAGGAGGATTCTAGGCATCACATGAAGAGATAGGCTGCGCAACAATGATATTAAGAAACATTTCCATCTACAGAAGGAAGAACAGGATAAACAACAGGATATGGCAACGGCACTTGAGATACTTCAGCCATGTTATGAGAACGAAGGTAGCACTGCTCAGAGGAGTGGCAGGATAAGGTGAAGAGGAAGACCCCCAAAATGCTGGATAGAGAGCATAAAGGAAGACTGTGGAACCTTGGGTATGACAATAACACAAGCATCCAGGACTGCCCAGGATAGGAACAACTGGAGCACCGCAATAAATGAGCTGCCTGTACATGCTTAAGCATTACCAGGGTGTAAATGATGAATGATTATGAGATGAGTGCTGGGAATTGAACCTGGGTCCTTTGGAAAAGTAACCAAAGCCTTTAACCATTGAGCCATCTCTCTGGTCCCCTTGACTTTAGTTTTGTAATGTACATTATATGACAGCTTCCCCATCCTAGCCAACATAAAAACTCTTCACAATCCATTTAGACCCACTAAAGAGTTCTATAAGTTTATATACTGTCTCCTTTCTCCTTGGTAGTTGCCACATAACTATCATATTAAATTATATCAGTGTGTGCCTGTATGGTGACCTTTCTCATTAAACTTTGTTTCTTCATAGTTCGTTTCAATGTCAAGCAAATGAATAGTCTGAGCAGGGTGAAATCAGCTGGCAGAACAAAATCCTGAGCAGTCTGGATAGGTGATATACACCATACTCTGAAGCACTTTGGTTCGGAATCATAGGTTAAATATATCAAATCTCCATCACCTTTTTCTAATGGTATTGCTGCAACTTCTCTCCAAAGTTATGGTCCCATTGAACCAGTCGTGTCCTTATAATGTTACCTCCTTTTTCCTGGCCACAGTGATGACTCCAGAATAATTTCTCAATCCCAAGATAAAGGTGAGTTTGGAAGGGATCAGTATTTTTATTGGAGGATGCATGAACCCAACAATTGTTGATAGTAGTTACTTTCTGTTGTTTTGATCAGCAAGCCAGAGGCTTATTTATTGCAAGTGTGAAACATGAGAGGATATCCGGGGACAAAATTAAGTTTATAAGTTCCCAAAAACTTGACATTTGGGACCTCTTCTAGCTCTGTAGTGATGGAGATCTACAGAGTCCATTAGAAGAAAGATCATTTACATAGTGTTCACTGTTACATAACAAACTTAATAATTGTCCAGTGAATGCAGACGGAGTGACTTGAGCATGGGGAAGAATTGGCTGAGGGAAAATGTCCCAACTGTCTTGAGTTTGGAAAGTTTTGAACTTCATGCAGGATCATAAGTGACTGCCAGGCTTGAGTTTATCATTTCAACTAAGAAGTATTTGCTTTGAGAACCTAGTGAGCTTATTTGGATGGACTGGATTAGCATCAGAGTTATCTGAGAACATTTATAAATGTTACATTCTGTGTTGAAGCCTCTGGGGATTCTGATTCAATTAGTTTGGGGTGGGGTTTAAGGAGTCCTGTACTTCCCAGAACGTTCCCAGCTAATTCTGCTAAGCTTTCAAGCTTGAAGGGTTCCATAAATCTACACACCCCATAGTTTGCTCCTTCTGGGTCTCTAAATTAGTTAATGCATTAACTTTATATTCTGCCCACATCAACCTGTTCTTCATTCAACGAGTATCTGCCTACAAGAGCACAGTGCAGAGTATCTGCTTGTTCCACTTTTAAGTTTTCTAGCAGGAACCCAATTCCTATCTCCTTCCAGTTAATTAAAAAAGCAATACTTTATTTAAGGTGAGAAGTTATAGTTCCATCTCTTACAGTGTAACCAAAGTCTCTTCTGTAAGTATAAAACCACAAACTCCAAATCTATTTTTATTATCCTGTGGAATAAATTATTCTGACTTGGTGCTCTGCCTATTCTCAGAGGGGTGTGGCACAAAACTAATCCAAGATAAACCAGAAACTGAAACTCTGACCACAAAGCTAAATCGCACCTTTGTGAGATGCAAGATGAACACCGGGCTTGGGTTCTGTTTAGGGACTGGAGCATGGATGTCTCCCTGTTCAAGGGGGTGTCTGTTGAACTGTGGTACAAAAGCATCCATCTGAGAAGCTTGTGTTCTTTCTCATATTTCTGAATATCTGCACACCAGTTTCTTTCTGGATCTTTATGGCTTCCTTTTCTATTGTGGCGATCTCAAAGACTATTGAATTAGAAAACCAAATGTCAATTTAGTCTATCATTTGGTATCAAGACTTGAAAAACTACAGAGACAACACTTGAGTGTTAAAATTACCCAGATTTCACAGTGGGTGTTGATAATTAGGTCGATATCCTAACATGCAAACTGTTTCTACAATTAGAATGGAAATATTTTGTAGAGTGATTGAGGAAATTATGCTAAGAAATACTTTATTGATATACTAGACCTTTGGGGACATGCAATGGTCAATCTGTACTCCAGTTTTAGCTGTAGATAAGGCCGACTGACTTCTGAATCTGCCCTATAGGATAAATCTACAAATAACATCAAGTTGGATACTATGCACTTATCTGGAAAAATATTATATGCCAAATATCCTGACTAGGAATTCTTGGGAAACTGGGGGGAAATGAGATAGTGTGCTGTCTGCCCTTCAGTGAATAGAGAACTTACCTTTCTTCAGTGGACCCTTTTGACTACAGTGTTCCTCACCATCTACCTGTCTTCTTAGGCAACTCCTTGTTCAGTATTCAAAACTTAGTATAAACTATGTTTTCATTTTTACAATGAACATTATTTTGAATTTTGTCACTCATTTAAAAAATATAAAGTAAATTAGTTTTACTCATATATTAAAAAACTTGAGAAAAACATACTAGTGTGGTGTTTTTAATTTAAATGATGTTTTTAATGTATTTTTATTTTGTTATTTTGTGTGTGTGTGTGTGTACGTGTGTGTATGTGTGTGCACACACGTGTGGAAAGCCAGAAGGACATGGGATCTCCTGGAGGCAGAGTTACAGGTAGATGAGCCTTCTCACATGAATGGTGGGAACTGAACTCAAGTCTCCTGGAAGAGCAAGAGCAGCAGATGCTCTTAACGGCTGAGCCATCCCTACAGCCACCAGGCATTGGATGTTCTGATTTGTTAATACATTATACAGTGTTTAAGTCAGTTTAAACCTATCTTTGTCCTCAAACATTTATCACTTTTATGGTAAATATTTTAAAAAGTTCTTAAAATGTGAAAAGCAGGAACTCCATTTTTGTTACTCCAACTACTCTACTGTGCAGTTATGGACTGGAATGTATTCCTGTTTTGTTACTTCAACTAATCTACTGTGCAGTAACGGGCTGGAATGTACTCCTGCTCGTAGCTTACAACCAGGTGGTCAGCCTAATACATCCTCTCTTCTTTTCTTCTCTGTCCAGCCTGGAGTAACCACCTTCTACTTTCAACTTTTATGGATTCAACTTTTAGTTTTCAAGTGTAAGTGAGGTCAATCAGATATAGGAGGTCAATTAGATATAGGTGAGGGTATCATGATCCTCCCAGATAAGACTGGAACACCTTTTTGTTCCGATTGCCCCTGAGCAGGGTGTGATTAGGCATCCTTCATTTGCATTTTCTTGCATATTAGAATATGAATTATGAGATGGCACAGGACCTGCCTTCTTTGATTCTACATTTCTCAAACTCTGTGTTAAGTAACTCTCAGCACTTGATTACAGAGGGATGTATGCATTAGTGCCTAAGACCTGAAACATTCTTTTCCTACTCTGACATAGAGGGACTTGGGAAAGAGTGATAAATTAGTGTTACAAACCCCCAGGCCTCTCCTCACCCTTCTCACCAGAGCAACGCCACATCTCCTTCCAGTCTCCTCTGTGAGTATTCAGTTCCTTTCCTAATTAGCAGTACCCTTAAGTCTGTCATTCTAGATGTGCCTTTCCCCCCTTCAGGAAATGATATTTACACTTTCCAGCTCTTTATATTGGTTATTTAGATCTGATGATAATTGCAGAGTATACAAAATAGATTCTTACAAAGGGGAAAAGGCTTAATAAATCCTTCAAATGACTAGATAAAGACTCAACTACGATTGTGTCTTTATGTTCATGTGCGAGTAGGGGTTGTGTGTGTGTATACATATGTATGTTTTCACTCATGTTGGCATGTATGGAAGCCAGAGTTAACATCCTCAGATGTTCTCCACTTTATTTTTTGAGATAGGGTCTCTCACTGAACCTGGAATGCACCTAGACAGCCAGATAGACTTGGAACCGAATCCGCTAGGCTTCTCCTGTCGCTTTCTTCCAAGGCTAGGGTTACAGGTGTGCTCTTCCATGTTCAGCTTTTTTAATATATGTTCTGGGGATCTGAAATTAGGTTCTGTTACTTTTGCAACAAGCAGTTTACAAACACAGAGCCTTCTTCCCAGTCCCTCAAATGCCATCTTCCAAGAGGCGTTGAAAAGCTTCCTGTCTCTGCCAGGTGATGCTCGGCAACACAGCATAGGATCTAAAGTTACCTTTGGTTTGCATAGTTCTTCTAATTTTGTTTGTTTGCATGATGTGAAGTTGTTTGGTTTTTAGAGAGAGGGTTTTTCTGTATAACACTGGCTATTCTGGAGCTTGCTCCAGAGGCCAGGGTAGTTGCAAACTCAGAGATTCACCGTCTTTGCCTCCAGGGTGCTGAAATGAAAGATGTGTGCCACCATGCCTCTGTCGGTCCTTTATTTTTTATCTGTATAACTGCAATGCTCTAAAATGTCAACAGCAATTTTGGAAGCAGGGTCTAAAGAGGGCTGGTAACCTGGTTTCACAGGGAAGACTCAGAACAGAGAGGGACCTTAAAACCAACAAGGTGGACACGACTTATTCTCACTTATCCCTGGCTGGCTTTCTGACTGAGGCTCTTCGTGTTTTAACAATGTCATTTAGCTATGATGAGTTTTATTGACTCTATAATTGCATCCCAATTAGCTTCCATATCCCATTCTTCTGTTTGGGCAGAAAATAGGGATAGTTCATAAAAGACTTTCTCCTCAGTTCTTGAACTTTTCTCTAGGTAGCGGAAGAGTAAATACTAGCTTCTCTCAGTCCTGTTCCTTCATCAGATATGATACTGAACACTCATTGTACCTTAGCATCCTATTAAGCAGATATAAAGATCTCTCTAGCTCTGTCCTCAGAGAGCTCACAGTCTATAATTGAAATAAAATAATGATAATACAAGCCAGCACCTTAAATCTGCATAAAAGGGTACAATCAACCAGTATGGAATCAAATTTGGAAGATGTCTCATTTGCTTGACATAGTGAAGGAAAAGATACACTGTATCTAGAAGAAGTCACACAGGATCCAGAAGAAGACACACTGTATCTAGGAGAAGATACATTGTATCTAAGGGGACACACTGTGTCTAGGAGAAGATACATTGTGTCTAAGAGAAGATACACTGTATCTAGGAGAAGAAGACACACTGTATCTAAGAGAAGAAGACACAGTGTATCCAGGAGAAGACACACTGAGTTGGATCATGGAGGGTGAAGAACTTCCCAATAGGAATGGTGAAGAGAAAACACACTGGGTGAAGGAAAAGATGAACAAAGGCCTACATTAGTGACAAAATAGAACTTCCAGTAGGAATGAGAAACAAACTTATATTTCTGTATTACAATATGAATTGAAACATTTAACTATAAAATGAGAATCATAATGTGAGTAATGGGTTGCAAAAGGCTTTAAATGCCAAGTTTAAGTAATTAAATCCTAACATTCTTTTATTTGATGGGAGAGCCTTCAGGTGTTTGAAAGAGAAAATTTCTATAAGAGATGAAGACTTGTAGATTGGGCAAGATCGTAGAGGCATCAGAGAACGATCTAATCTCCTGATTAGGAGACTTGTGCAATGGTTGAAGGTGAGAGGTAATATGACTTGAAGACTGTAGGAGTTGGTGAGAATGGAGAGGAAAGGTTGCAGCAGTTCCTAGTGTGTATTCCAACCACACACTTTATCAGATAATCCTTTTCTGGAGATACCAGGAAATAACACTCCTTGCAGAAATTGAAATGGGTAGAACTACAGATGTGAAACACACACTTTCCCCTCTCTGTTTTCTGAATTTAATGAGGAGCAAGTCTTATGGACATTTATCTTTGTCTCATGAGATGGGAAGATAATATCTATGGTTAAGAATAGTCTTTTGATCAGTCTTTTAAAAAAGAATGGCTAATGCATGAAAGAGCATCATGGGACATTCCAAGGCATCCTGGACAGTTTTTGTAATGGTTAAGTTTGCATTTATTTAGGGTTCTGGGCAGGCTGTTGGTAAACAATCAGTATTCTATGAACTATCGTAAGGAATAAGAGTCTATATGTAGATGCTTGTACAAGAAGTCAGTAAAGAAGGGAACTGAAGAGTACATCACAGAGATGCGTGCACATCCTTATTTGCTGCAGGACTTTCCACAATAGATATCTTGAATACTCATTCTAGGTGCACATCTACAGATGATGGCCAAAAGTATGGTGCACTATTCAGGTCTTAAGAAGATAAAAAATATACCATTTTAGAAAAATGGGTTCAACTGGGGACCATGTTGTAAACAAGGAAACCAAAATGATTTTGAAATGGTTAGATATGTATTTAGGAATTCTGAATTAATTTTCTTTTGAGGTTACTGCCTGTCTTTTGGGCACCACAGGACTACATAAACAGATGTGGATTCATATCCCACTTCTTAGAAGCTAAATCCATGTATCATGATACAAGGATAAACTCCAGAAGGTAGAACATACAACCAAAACATTGCTGCATGCATAAGTAAGGGCTTTTATGATTTTTTAATCGTTCCAGCCTTTGTTAGTATTACACAAGCATTTATACACCAGGAGGAGGGGGTGATATATTTGTTTTTCTTAAAGACAAAAAGCTCAAGCCATTCAGAATAAGATCTTAAACATGGTACAATCAAGCAAAGCAATTTAAAACGTACATATGCCATTACTAAAGTCAAATGACGAATGTCAAAGTGAAATAATGTTGCAACTCCTGTCTTAGACAAAAGACTGATTTCTTTGAACATAAAGACAGCTGCCACAACTTAAGATCCACTGAGAGACATAACTCTCCGCTTATCAGTAATGATGCCCATTGTATTAGCAAAGACCTGGAAACGACTTACATTTTCTTCATTAGAAGTTGAGTACATGAACTTCTGCTCACCTTTATGGAGGTATGGCCAATGGCAGAATGAGATACATGTAGGTGTCCAATGGAAAGCTCTCCAGTACACATTTGTCAATGAAACAAGAACATTTTTACATTGTATGTTATATTTGAATATGGAAGGCGGGCAAGAATATCAAATTCTATTTTCCTGTATTATATAATAAATGAAACACTGTACCATATGCATACAATTTAATTAATCAGTATGTGTGTGTATTTGTTAGCATGATTGTGTGTGTGTGTGTGTGTATGTGTGTGTGTGTACACAGACATGTGGAGGTCATGGAACATCTTTTGTGGAATGTTTTCCTTTTTCTATATTTACCCGGATTTGCACCCAGGTCACCAGGATTGTGTGGTAGCACCTTTACCCACTAAGCAATCCTGTCAACGCTGGAAACTGCTTAAAGTCAACTCCAGAGACTGAATGTTTTCCATGGAATGGACCGGTAAAGCAGTGGGAAATTACCCAATAAATACCTTATTACACCGTGTCTTCATTAGAGTTTTTATTGCTATGAAGAGATAACATGCCCACAGCAACTCTCATAAAGGAAAACATTAATTGGGGTGGCTCCCTTATGGCTTCAGAGCTTCAGTCCATTATTGGCATGGCAGGGAGCATGGCGGCATGCAGGCCAACATGGTGCTGGAGAAATAGCTGAGAGTCTTACATCTCACAGGCAATCGGAAGTCGACTGGCACACTCAGCGGTATCCTGAGCACAGGAAGCCCACTCAGAGCCCACCCCCCGCAGTGGCACACTACCTCCAACAAAAAGCCATATCTCCTACTCATGTCACTCCTGATGGGATTATGGGGGCCAGTCACACTCAAACCACCACACACTGCTCTGATTTAATTGTACCTAATCAAAAAGTAAAATAAATAAAACGTTCCCGTCAGTGCCATGTACTCACAAGGCAACTTTGAAGACGTTGTTTGGACTCAATGAGCTTCTAGTTTCCCATCTCCAAAGTTAAGAAAATGTCAGTTAAGACGACCTCCCACCGTCATAGAATTTGTCAACATTTTCTGTATTAAATTTGCCCTCTGATGTTTACATCTTCACCTCCTCTTGTTCGATCAGTCACCTCGAGAACCCTGCCCTCCCTCAGGTGCAGGCTCTGAGCGAAAGGAGACCTACAGCTGCACTGCCTTGACTTTGGATAATTGCTCCTAATGACTTGCATATCTTATCAGGGAGAAAAGTCTAATTATCTTCTCCATGAAAAGCATTCAGAGAGGAGCTTTTAGGCCTGCTTTCTTCTTTGCTTCCCAAGAAGAGTCGTGTTTTTGAACTTGATTTCACCTTGGAGGAAAACACCCATGCACATTTGTATACACACATCCAACTTTTATGCCAATGAATTTTTAAATTCTGATTTCCTGAGTTTATAGGTAAATGCTTAGATTGGCACAAGGGAGGTTGAGATTTCTTATGTACACTGAGGTTTATGTATATATCTCTCAGTTCACTGATCACTTCTTTGAGCTCACTGATTCCACTTCCAACCTTAGAGGCCTACGGACTCTTCATTCTCATGCTTAATTTGCAAAGGAAACTTTCATCTTATAATGAGGTAAAAGTATATATACTCACGTGTGTAATTCTAGCAAAATGAGGTGGAGAGATGAGCTGTTTCTTCATATTTTCCCCCTGATGTCAGTAGCTTCCTGGCTAATTTCGGGTCCCTCAATAACAAACATTAGTTGTCCATTTTCTGGTTGATTGCCTCAATTTCTCACTAGATACATATACAGATTAAACTGATGAGGCAAGCAAGCTGGGAGATATATGTATAATATTACAAATAACTGACAAGGGAACCTTTTAAACATTCTTCCTTACACACTGGGGCATGACAGAGATCTTCCAGTTGAGAGTCTGGGGAAAGAAACACTCTTTGAGCATTCATGTGAGCCCCTAACTCTGCCTAATACCGTTGAACCATTTCTTGGTTGTATCCCCCACATACTTGGTGGGTAAGGAAATGTCTCTCTATGCAGGTGCTTCTGCAAAGGATGAGGGGATCTTAAATGATGCAGTGACTCATTTCAAGAGAAGGCATCAGAGAGTAACCTTGCAATTTTCCTCAGGGAAGACATTCTCAGCATGAAATAAATTAATTTCTGAAGTTTAGGATAGATGGGTAGTTCAATGCTTAAGTTCTTACCTAACACACATGAAGGCTTGGGTTCAATTCTTCAAAACTGTAAAAGAAATGGTCACGGTCTTTCATATCCATTTTCTTACATAATCCAAATGCACGTCTTTCAAGGCTGATTATTATCCTTGCCTCACTGAGGAAGAAACAGATTTAAAGAGGTTAAGGAGCAGCTCAAAGCCACAAAGCAGGTGTCAATGAATGCCTCTGAGGTTTGATGACAGCTCTTCCATCTCTAAACAGATTCCTTTTTTCAGATGCCCTCATTCATCGTAGGACTGGAAGAAGAATGCATGCATGCATGGGTGAATGAGGAATGGGGTGAAAGCCAGGGCTATGCTCCATGCTTCAAGGTAAGCAGAGGTTCTTTGGCAAAGTGGACCTAGGCAGAAGAGCCATCAAGATCTCCTTGATGAATCCAGGTTGCAAATGTCAGGTGACAAATTCCAAATGATGCAGGGGACAGAGATTCTATTCATATTTTATTCAGATGTACAAGTAGTCTCTATTTCACTTTTGCTGTTTACAATTTTATTCATTATGATCCTGAATGATCCTGCTGATGTGCAGTAGAGGCCTAGAGAGTTTGTTAAATGCAACTGAACTGGTGATCTTCTGATGGTGTCCTGGGCTTCTGATACTTCTTTGTCTTTCTAAGGTGTTTCTCT